>NW_017732202.1:0-27195 GCF_001890085.2 Hipposideros armiger
TTTTTTTTAACATATGAGACATGGAGGGTAGAATGAAAAAGTCCAGAGGCAGGGGTTTGAAAAAAAGAAAATGTTATATAAGAAGCGATGCCTTTAAATGTTTTTCTTAAAAGATGGATTGGGTGTTTGTGTGAGAACAGAAATTGTATAAGGTTCACATTCCACGCACAGATACTGATCACATGTGATATGCCAGGCACAATGCTAGGTGCTGGAAATGCAAATGTGCATACAATTTGGTCCTTTTAGTTAACAAACTCAAATTTATTATTGGAGAGAACTTGATGTTACAGAATCAACTAAGAGGTTATCCAAATCAGATCTGACAGTTTAGGGAGATCTCCCAAATCCTGAGTTGAGCTGGAACAACAAATATTTAATTGTTTTTCAGGCTAATAGTAGTGTGTGTCTGTTTGGGGTCAAGGAGCCTGGAGGGTATTCCAGGCGGAAAATGTGACTTAGACAAAAGCATCGGTATGTGAGCATGTCCTGCAGACAAGATGGGGATTTGTGTGGTGGGTGGGTACAGAGCAGATGGAGAGAAACAGAAGACAGCGCAGGGTGGAGGTGGTAAGCAGATGTCACACCAGGAAGGCGTCTTAGGCTTTGCCAAAATCCCAGAACTAATTCTGAGGGTCCTCAGGAACCATAGAAGGCTTTTAAGTTAAGCAGTGACAGGATTATATTTGTCTTTTAGGAAGAAGAGTGAAGAAGAATTGAAATTGGTAAAAAAAAAAAAATTTTTTTAAATGGAGACAGGGAAACACATTGGGAGGTTGTTGAGTTAAGGTGAAGACCTAAACTAAGCTATTCAGAGTAGGAGAGATTTGACAGATATTTAAGTGATAGAATCGAAGTCAACTCAAGACAAATTCTATGTGGGAGATGAATGACAGGGACTCCTGCGCCAAATCCAGTTTGAGGTTTGTTTGTTTGTTTGTTTGTTTGTTTGTTTGTTTTTTAAAGATAACTAGAAGTATAGCATTGACTCTAACCAAAATATGAGAGAAAGAAGAGGAGGAGCAAGTTTGACAGGGACGGTGATAATTACATTGTATTTAATGCAGATCTGGAGATCATCAGAGAGATTTGAGCTGGGATATAGATTTTGAAGTCACTAAAGGATGTTTTTACTTTAAGAAAAGAGAGGTTTGCAAAGTTCCAGTTTTTAGAATGAAAATGAAATGAAATGAAATATAATAAAATGAAATGAAAACATGACAGAAAGGTAGAGGATAGAACCAAAAGAGGAGATGGTGGTGAACAGGCAGAGCTAACACTGAAATGAACAAAGGGGGAGGAAGAGATTTGGATGCAGACAATTTTAAGGTTGAGAGGATGAAGCCATTGTGTGGAGTTGGGGTGGGGCATTCACACAGAAGTGAATAGATTGGTGTTATTACACATGAAGGTTCTCTAACTCCAGCCAGATCTCAGCATTGTCTGAAAATCCACTTATGTGTATCTAGCCAGATCCCTAAACTCCTGAGTGAGATAACTTGGAGGATGATATTCTACACTGGCTCTTAGATTTCTCCATTTTAACCAGATTTTACCTACAATGGTCATTTGTTCGATAACGCATACTTTACTGGGTGTGTTTCCCTTTCTGTGTCACTTCCCCACTGCCCACTAATGTTTCCTGGAATCACTTCCCTAATAAATAATTTTTGTTGACATTTTTTTTTTAGGATTGGCTTTTGGGGAAACTCAAACTAAAAAAATAATGCCTGGCATATAGTGAGCACTCAGTGACTGTTTTTTATATGTAAATCATAAGGGATCATAAGAGAAGTAAATATTATCTACATACAGTACTTAGCTTAGTGCCTGGCATATAGAATATGCTCCATAAATAGCCATATTATTGTTGGGATTTGGGAAAGACCATGTAGCTTCTAGGATCATGTCACATGGAGTTTAGGAGAACCTCTCCAGGATGAGCAAGGAGAAACATGGGCCTCTAGAAAGAACCAGGCTAAGACATGGAGGCAGCATTCTTAGTTTTACATGATACAAGACTTTCTTAACGTGCTGTGAGCAGGTTTGTGAGGCCACTTAGGATAAGAGCAGAAAATGAACATGTGAGAAGGAGACACAGAAAGGTAAACAGGTTTTCATTTTGGGCGGGTGACCAAGAATGACTGAAATGTGAGGCAGAGCGGGATGAGCTGACCCCATGGTACCACATAGAGTTGCTTCACTCTATTTCATGCTGAGATTGCAAACCTAATGGAGCTAGCAGTTGACAGAAGGAGCTGGAGTTTGGAAGCAGAGCCCATAGGTCAGACATATCAATATATTCACTGGCAGACAGGTATCTTCAGGTAAAAACCAGGACTAATGGTGATAACATAAACGAATTAAAACACAGCTTGTTCATTAACCTGTGTCTTCTATAGGTTCTATCGTGCATAATAATCATATCCAGGCTTATGTAACATCCTGTCCCTTGAGAGTAATAGTCTATAATTACAAGTAAATATGGACCCAGCTCCTATTGTAAAAACAATTATGTGTAGTGATTCCTTAAATACTCGATTAGAGAAATTTAGACACAGAAATGGGGTTACAGAGGATAATGTATTCCCTACCATTAGAATATAAGTCCAGGCCCATGAAATAAGCCTCATTTGCTGCCTCAGAGAGCTGCAGTGAAATGATGAGTCGGCAAGCATTTATTTTGCACCTATTAAGTGCTAGGAACTTCACTTCCATCCTTGCATGTATGAAGTGTCATGGGTAGGAAACATAGTGGCAGCTTTAGCTGCAGTTCTACAGCCAGGATTGCTTTTGGTTGTGCAGCATTTCAGCAGCGGGAAAGAGAAGGTGAAGCTCCACTGCTTCCACCAGGCAGTGACAATGAGACGATATTGTCGCCTCCCTCTGTCCAGCTGTGGCAAACTCCCCCCAAATACAGGTTGTATTCCTCTGAGGTGATGAATTGTAGAAATAAGGGAAAACAGAAGGAGAAAGACTGAAATCAAATTTTAAAGAGAGGAAAAAAAAGTAAGACAAGAAAAGAGAAAGTAAAATAAAAATGGAAACCTGGGAGGGACAGAAAAAAATGAAAAATGATGGTGTTTGAAAATGAGCCTTTTGCTTATGTCAGGGTACTTATTTCTACACCTAAAATGCATATGCAACCTAGATGACAAAATAGCATGTAATCTAATCACGTGGAGGAAAGGAAGTTACAGATGTTTCACCAAAGCTATTATGGAAAATGTGACCAGCACAGACCTTACATTTCTGCTCCTGTTCCAGATAATCTTTCAAGTCAGAGAAGACATAAGTAATGTTTAGTGTTTCTAAAATGACCTGTGTGAATAGTACTAGGTTCTGACTTCAGACCCTAAATCATAAGCTCTTTACATTTAATTGTAACAAAAAATGGAAAATTTTTATTGGGTAGGTGTTTGTAAAGAAAAATACAAGTATGCATTAGAGGATTTTAAACCCCTGATGAGGTAGTTGCCTGCTGCATTATTTAGACCCATTGGGACTCAAACTGCTGCCCTTTTGTGTGCCAAGCTGCCACTGACTGATGTAAGGGCCTCAGGATTTCTCCCTCAGGAGGTATAATCAATGAAAATCCTTTACCACAATGAGTCCCTGAGGTATATCCACCCCCCCCACCCAGCTACACCTCTAAAGGATGAGTTTTCACACACCATATTAACTCCCTAGCATAACAACAACCATGCTCATTGTAACTTGCTAAATTTTGCAAATTAACGAATGACAAGATGATGGCATAGGTCAGTGACACGTATAATACTTAATTTTGATTGTTTAATTTGCATGTTGTAGCTCTGCCTGTCTAAATATAGAGGTGATAAGAGCAGAGGTACCAACATCATTAGACTTCCATGATTATATTTCATTTTTGCATAAAACAGAATGAAACTTTCTGGTGTTTTGTAATTACTGCAGTGTATTAGTAAAATTTTATTGTGCAATTAAAACATTAGCTACAACAAATATAAATATGTTCTTAATTAGAGTACTTTAATAATCACTGTTCACTTGTGTATAAGCACTTTACATACAACTAGAGGCACTTTATATGAATTAAGTTAATATAAAAGTGGGATTTCAAACATTTAAAACTGCTGTCCCTATAAATGGGAATTATTATATGGTTGAAACGTATAGTCTAAGGGATGAAACTGACACTGAACAGCAGCCTGACCTGGTGGCTCTAAGTTCCCTGACCCCGGATTCAAATCCCTGCTGTGCCACCTATTAACAGTGCCATCTGGAACAAATTGCTTCACCTTTCTGTGTCTTAGTTTTTATATTAGTAAAATAAGAATGCCAGTTATAATTAAAACACTTCCTAGGCTTGTTGTAAATATTAAATGCATTGATATCTCATAGCATCTAGAATGGCACCTGACACATAGTAATAAGCACTGCATGAATGATGGTGATTAATACCATTATTATTGCTGGAGTATCAGAGGAGCTATTAAGCTAAATGATCAAGGTTGGGGTCTTTAATAAGCTTTCTCAATAGATCTCAAAGAACTTCTAGGCAGTCAAAGCAAGTAATCAACAGAAAAATATTTTTTTTTTCTCTTAGAGATGCAAAGTAGAAACCTGCTGAATCACTTGCATGTCAGGTCGATGCTAAACATCTCAGATTTCCATGCAGATGGCATAATGAAACTATAGTAGAAGTAGAATAGGAGTAGAAGAAGCAGGAAGAGACTGCCGAAGTAGGAAGAGTCTTCATCCTCTTCTTCCTGAGGAAGTCCAGTCCCCCCCCACCCCCCACCTCCGCCTTCCTCCCTTACTCCTCCTCTAGAAGGGTATCTCATGGGTTAGAGTCGAGAAATCTAATGAAGCCATCTTTATCAGTGGGGCATGGGGAAATGGAGCCACCATGCATTGGGCTCCTCTTGTAGGGCAAGGAAGAGGCTGACCCAGAGCCTCTTTTCTTAAAGCAAAACTATCACTTGCATTGTCTTCTTTAGTCCTCACTGCTGCCTGCCAAAGTGTAGTGAAGTCCTGCTTCAGGGTTTCAAGCATAGGGAGAAAAAAAAAATAGACTCTTGGGATATGTGCTCCAGTTCATTTACCAGGGTATTCCTTGGAGTTTGAGACAAGGACCCATGTATTATAACAGTAAAGTGATAATCTGCTTTCTTGGGCTATCATCCCTTGTTTATATCTCTCTCTCCCAGTTGGCTATGGTCTGGGGTAAAATTTGGACATTCCTAAATCTTTTCACCAAATCCTATCTGAAACATCCCAATCCCAGTACAATCCCTAACGTCATCTAATGGGGAAACTAAGACTCATGGAGAAAAGGTAACCTGCCCAAAGCCCCGTGGTAGTTAGTGGTAGCACTGTGCTTGAAGTCAAGTTTCCTGAGTCTCAGTTGACTATTCAAAAAATTGGAATAATAGTTACAATATAGTGGACAAAACACTTTGAAATATAATTTTAAAGTGCACAAGCATGCAATTCGCTTTTGCATAGAACTGAGGTCTTAGCAATGCTTTATTCTTTCCTTCCAAAGCCTTATTTTCTTAGCCAGATTCCCACTTAGGCAATTATATCTTGCTCATATAAACTGCCTTTATATCCCAACTGGACAGAGCACTTCCATCTAATTTGTCTTGCTCCCCTAATAGGCTTTGCAAGATTGCTATGTGAGCTTCAAATTGCTCTGCTTCTTCTCTGTACTGCAGGGTGTCCTTAGGGAGCCATTGAATAAATTATTCATTTCAGTGTGCTAAATGGTGCCCTAGTGCCCTGAAAGAGTTAATTCAACTTAGAAAGGTGAGCAGTTATTCACCCAAGAACCAGGGCTGTTACTGACCCAAAGGGGGATGTAACACTCCGGGCATATGGCCAATTAGCCACACTCCGGCTCAGCAGAAATTCAGTAGGTAGGTTCCCAACCATTGTTCATGCCCCATTGGAAGTGACTCAACCATGGGGAACAAGTGACTTGTGCAGCTGAATCCCAGGTCACCCTAGGAGTAGAGGTTAGAAGCAGTTCTGCCTAAAAAAGCTTATTTAGATTTACACCTGAATTCTGGGGGCAGGGGCCTGTTTTGTTCACAGCTGGTCCTAGGAACTCCTGAGTATACAAGTAGGTTCTGCAATGACCCTGCCCAAACAGGATGTCATAGTCCCCAAAGGAGCATTACAATGGTTCCAACTGAAGGGAAAAATAAGTAATTATAGGGTGTTATTCCATCCTCTGGGACTGTTCAATAGAAATATAATGTGAACCAAAGATATAATTTTAAATTTTCTAGTAGCCATATTAAGAAAAGTAATAAAAAGGTAAGATTAATTTTAATTATATATTTTATTTAACCCAATATATCTAAAATGTCATTTCAACAAGTAATAAATATTAATATAGTGTAATAAATTATTTTACCTTCTTTGTGTTTATGCAGCCTTTGAAATATGATGTATATTTTATAGTTAAAGCACATCTCGTTTTGGTACTAGCCATACTTCAAGTGGTCAATAACCACAGGTGGCTCATGGCTGCCATATTGGGCAGCACAGATCTAGAGGTGGTCTGAGTTGGTCTACCCTTAGAGAAAACCACATATTCCTCTCCTCCCCACCTGTTTTTTTGTTTGTTTGTTTTTGTTTTGTTCTGTTTTTTCTTTTGGTTTTTTGGTTAATTGGCTGGTTGTTTGGTTGGTTGGTTGGTTGGTTGGTTGGTTAGTTGGTTAGTTAGTTGGTTCGTTTTGTTTTGTGCCAGGCAAATCCAAATCCTCTGAGCTTTCTCAGTTCTTTGTAAGTTTGGTCCTGCATCTTCAGAATGTTCTACAGATTTGCCCAGTTTTTCATGAACATTTGCATTATGGGACCCTTGTATTCTTTTTATACCCCAGATTCTCAGTTCCTGAAATAAAAGCCAGACTGGAAAATGATGGAAATAGAGCTGTGGCATTTCCAGAAATGTGTAAACTATAAGAGGTAGAGAATCTGCTTTCTTTCTTTCTTTCTTTTTTTTTTCTTTTCCTGGTAGAGAGGAGGTGAAAACATTGGGAAAATTAACTAAACTGAAGTTCGACAGTCCCATGAAACATTAAGAATCTACTATAAGCCAGGACCTCAAGGCACAAAGATGAGCAAGCCATAATCATAGCAATTGAGAAGCTTGGAGTTTAGCAGAGGAGACTGCCCCCAAGAATGATTTAATATGTTATAGAAGTGGTCAGTGAGAAGTAGGCATAGACTCTATTTGAGCAAACTGTGTCATGTTTAACCAAACCTGGGATACAAACACACCTTCTTAGAGAAAAAGGAAATAACAAAAATAAAAACTGGGTGCTCCAAATGAGAATAACCAGAGAGAACCACCTGAGACCTAAAGCTTCTAAGTTATACTATGAGCTCAGACTTTTTTCTGTAAGTGATGGGAAGCCATTGGGAGTTTCTAAGGGAATCACGCAATTAGGCTTGTGTTTTAGATGGATTACTCTGACTGCTTTACGGAGGATGACCACAAGGTGGGGGAGGGAGTCATAGGGGAAAGCACTAGGATAGACAGGAGACAAAGTGGGGGGCTGATACAAAAGCTTGGGTGACTGACCAAGGGACTGACTAAGTTGGGGGGGTGGGGCTGACCTAAGGCAATGGTAGACATACGTGAAGTAAATCAGTAGGTCTGGGTGATTGGTTAGATCTAGGAGATAAGATTCAAAGCAATTAGACAAAGATTTCAGAGAGAAAGTCAATGTAGAGGTGAGTTAGTGAGTTCTGTCTTTGAAGAGTCTGAATTCGTTGTGTGTCTGCCACATCCCGGTGGATTTTGCCAACAGGTGGTTAAACACAGGTCTGATGCTTATGCATGGAGATAGTAAATGATACCTATTATTTACAGATCACTTAATGAGGTCAAGGACTTTACATTTGTAACTCCATTCGATAGCCAGAAGGACCTTATGAAGCATAAACTATTTAATAGTTGTAAAAGATCAGGAGTAAGTGTCACAGTAAAGTTAATTGGGTCACACAGTTAGGAGTCAGGATTCAAATCCCAGAAAATCTGAGCCCATAGCCTCCAATTGTATTAAACATTTTATCCTGTATCATCTAGTTATAATACCATAGAGTAAAATTCATGAATGGAAATGATATCACCCAAGATAAGGATGAAAAAAGATCAGTGGTTCAAGGACTAAACATTTTATCACTTCTAATAAATCTCAAAGTACATTGCTTTTCATTCACATTTAAATATATGATGAATAACTTGTTTGCTTACAAATTTATCACGTTTGGTTTAAAAGCTTGAAAGAATAGATTGTTCATAAATTATAACTTAATTAAATACATTTCTCTTTTCATATTTTTAGTTATGAAATTAGGTATAATTAATTGTGATAATTTAATTTTAAATATTTTATATCCTTTTGTAACAAATGGTTCAATTGTTGAATATTTATAATATCTAGAATCTCTTTGCCAATTTATGAAGTAGTCAAATCTTAAGAACAAAGGAAACTAATAATGCTCAACAAGAAAAGTAAAACTCAAGGAAGTTTTAAGAATTGATAACTTCTGTAAGTGTTAAGTGATCACGGAAAACTACCACTGTCAGGAAAGAAACCTCTTCAATCTGCGGTATGCCAACAATCTCCCCACCCAACATCCTGCCATTCTTGTCTTTTCAGCAGAAAGAGAATAACTGATTATGAAAAAATCATTTACTGTAACTTTTCCATAGGATGATTGTCCATTTCTACTTATTTTCATTTCTGACTGTCACTATAAGGGCTTTTTGCTTGGTGTCCCGCTTGAATTCAGATTCCGAAACCCAATGCTTTTCAGGTCCTCACTCACCCTTCTTGGCCTCCATTTCTGTGTTTTGTACCAGGACTCTGTTTAGATAAGTCTTAGATAGTTGCTGTTATATACAAAGTGAGCCACCACTTAGGACCTGAGACTGTCAGCCACCTGCCCGAGCATAAATTATCACCCCCTTACACTAATGCTACCATCACCCACTTTAGATGGCCTGGCCAGAGCCCATATGACATGGTCTTTGGATGTTATAACTGGATGATTCTTATAGCCTGGTTAGATCTCAAAGAAATGTTCTCACATATTTCTAGCTTCCCTCTTTTGGCATCAGCCTGCCATAGAGTTGGCTCTTGGCAAAAATTGTTCATACTTTTATTGTAACTTTATTGTAATTGCTCTTAGTGCACTGGGATTGTAATCACACAGTAGTGTGTATATTATAAAAAATTTTCCTACTTACAAACAGGCATTTCAGAAAGCATTTTGAAGAAGTGAATTTCAGGTGGCAAAATCAATTAATCTTTTCCTTTTGCTTAAAACTCATAAAGCAAAATTTTCTATTTTTTTGGTAAGAGAAAATGAAATAGCCTTAATAATTCATAACTAGAACCTCTCCTAAAATTCAACTCTGTTATAAGTAAGTTGTTACAATACTGAAAACTACAAATATAATGCTGGTTAATCAGCAAGACCTTATTTAACACAACGGTCAAGTTTCAGTCTGGCTCTCTCTCAGTTGTGCCAGGTAGGCCCCTCAAGCAAATTTGGAGGCTTTCTACTCATGAGACTTAAGCAAATTTGGAGGCTTTCTATTCATGAGGCTGTTCAAGTAGCTGCCTAAGTTCCATTTTCTGAAGGAACCCAGACCTAACTAAAATCATCTCATATGCCAGCCTTCCAATGTGTCTGCAATCACCATGATGTAGTATTGGGAACAATAACCTATGACTTGCTAAGCTAATAGAGCTATGATTCATTTGCTATAATAGAGCTATGATTCATTCATTCATGAGAAACCACATTTATTTACCCCCATTACAACCTATATCACCATAGCAACAAGTACAGTCTTTATTTTTTAAATAAAGAGTTATTAAGTGATTATTGCCTATACTCTAAGCACTGTGCAGGCCCTGAAGATACTAAGAGAACATTACAACATAGATAAAGGCTCTGCCCTAAATGAGTCTATATTTTCATGTATACTAAGGAGAAGGGAGAAGTATTACATGGTATATTAGGGTATAGACTAGGTTATGTTACAGAAAAATATATCCCTCAAACTTACTGGCTTCTGAAAATGATGCTTTATCCCTCACTTTTCCTTCATGCCCTTTGGAGGTGAGCTAGGGTTCTGCTCCACATCTTTTCATTCTGGGATTCAGGCTAACAGAGTTGCCACTGTCTCAAATATTACTGGTCACTACAGCTCAGGGTGAAAAAGCACTCTAGAAGGTCTTTCACTAAATTCACTTCCTTCACCTAGAAGAAATACTTTTTACTTCTATTCTCAGCTCAATGACCAGAAGTAGTCATGTGAACTTACCCAACTACTGGGAGGTAGACATGCCTGGGAGGCAGAGAACTGGAATATTTGAAAAGCTTTAATGACTTCCAGAAACATGAAAGTTCTGAGGCTAAGGAGACAGGTGGAGACCTGCAGCTTGAAGAGCTTCCTAGGCCCATAGAAGGACACCCTTGGAGCTTTGGGCATCCAAAGTGAAGCCGAGTAGTACAAAGCACTAGAAAAAAAAATAAAGGAGCAGAGGAAGAGGGAGTTACAGTTATTGATTATCTACCCCATTTCAGTTACTTTATTATATTGTTTAAACTTTTAAATTTAAGGTATTGATAAGGAAATCAAAATGTTTAGTGGTGAACAAGGAGCTAGAGGTAATATTCCCAGGTAAACTAGGTTTAAAACAATCTGATTTAGCAACGTACTACCGGATATAACATGGTACATGCAAACTGATAGCTGAGACTGCCAAGTAAATGTATTCGCCAAGGTTTACCTGAATATTTTACTGGAGATCTAAGGAGAAACTGTAAAAATATAACTCAACTGTAAAAATATAAAGCAAAGCTTACCCTGCCTTCACACCCACAGCTTTAATTCAGAAATATATTAAGATTTTTTTTTTTATACTTCGTGTGTCTTGCCTCCAGCCTTTAAATGTCAATATTCTTTATAGAACATGTTGAGGAGAGAGGCATATAGCTTGGAATGAGGCCAGCAAGAGCTCTAGGTTTTCTTGTGCTGTTTCTCTCTCTCTCTCTCTCTCTCTCTCTCTCTCTCTCTCTCACACACACACACACTTTTCTCCCACACTTGGATTCCTACATTGCTTCTTCTTATGTCTTTCTGTTATCTCCTCACTAACCCATCTTGTTTATTCTTCTGGTACTGAAAAGATAAAGCACTCTTGATTTCAGCTTGTAGTACTATATTTGTTTGTTTGTTTTTTTCTTTTCATTAGCTTTTCAACATGTATTGCATTGTTATATCTTAAACTTAAAGAATACAGTAGTAAGTTAGAAGATATGAATAATGTTATCAAGTAAACACATTTTGGAATAAACAACTAGTATTCTGATTGGTATACTAATATTCAGATAGCTCTGAGCATTTGGAAACCATTCCCTAAGTTCAAGTATCAATTTCCAGTTTTTTTGGAGTTGAATATTTAAAAACAACTTTGTGAATTGGACAGTTTTACATTGTCACAGGAACATCATATTAAAACAAATAAGATCCCTGAAATGGAATGAATCTTTTGGAAGATATAACAGAATTGGACAGAATGCTTTGAAATTATGTTTTTTAGGGAAATTTGGAGAATATATAATTACAGTCGATAATTGATTAACAGAGATAATTTTAGAGGGTGAGTAGAAATAAACTAGATTACAGATAACCCAAAACCACACACAGTTCAAATAAAACCACAGTAAACTTTTCATTAACTCAAAGAGCCAGATTGCAAATCAATCAAACTTTGGATAAACCACAGCTATGATCTGGGAGATCACATTTCCCAGTGAAGCTGAACAATTAGATAATTATGATATTGGAGTTGAAGGACAGCTCTTCAAGGGGCAGGAGCTGAACAGCCAAACTGTGGGTAAAACTATTAACAGAGTAAATCAAGTATGCCAGATTGCATGATGGTAGACCTGGAATCCTGTTCCCTAACCACTGGGGAACTGATAATCAGAGCTAAGGCCTCAGGGCTTGATTACATGCCCCTGTAGAGGAAGTGACCTAATCCTAAATTTCTGCTGCTCCAGTAACCACCTCCACCGGAAAACAGGCTAATCCACAAACCCATTACTCCATAAACCAGTTAATCTACCTTCAGATAATCAAGAATTAACTGTATGTGCACTTGTGTGTGCACATTTTAATACATAATAATTAGAAACAAAAGGAACAATTTTTCATACTTGAAGGCCTAGAAATTCTATTTAAGATATAATGGAAACATTTCTTGATCCTCATATTTCGATCCAAATGTAAAAATACAAATATATTGAAAAGCATCTCCACTAACTGCTTTCTATCCTCCCAAAGTTGAAAACATTTAAGCCTTCTGAAACTGGTGATTACTTTCTACGTGAACAGAAATTTTCAATGGAAATTTTATCATTATTATTAATTGACTGTACTGAACACCTATTTATTATACATCAAGACAAACAACATCTACTATTAAAGCACATAATGGGTTATGACTTTGTAATGAAAAACTATATTCTTATTTCCAAGTATTTAGGACATTATCTCAACATAAGAAATGCTCAAATCTGAAGAAAATTTATGTAAGAAATGTCTAAATCTGTAGGAAATGTTTATAAGATTTTATTTGAACCAAACTGATGACAGTGCTGAGAAGCAAAATCTCAAATGCTCTAGAGAATAACAGTTTTGCAGTTCCTTTTGTACACTTGGAATTAAGGATGGAATATATGGAAAATTAGATGAAGGTGGGAGAAGGTACACTGGAGATTGGATTACAGGATAGTGAACAAGATTACAAGCTCCTTTGAGGGTGGCTACTTCGTCCAGGGGTCAGAAAAAGACGATGACCCTGGTGTTTCAAAGGTGTGTTAGCATAGATGCACAAGAACAAGGGACAGGGTTTTTAAGGCAAAGATAACCCTTTTAACTAAAGAAGTTATGCCTGGAGCATATGATTAGATCACCCTACGAGGTTACTTTCAGTTAGATTTATTCGGTGCCCCTTTTTCATCCGCAATTATTAACCAAAACTGACAAGTGCAATACAAAAGCATGTACTGAGCATATAGAACTTAGAATAAAAATATTACAGAAGTAATGAATCAAAGCCTTGTTTTCTAAAGAATAGAACATATTGTAAAAACAGATTTTATAATAAAGGGCAACTTGATCAATATGCCAGAATTTCAGTCTTATTGAAAGAGCTTTTTTTATTTATGATAAAACCATGAACTAGTTAGTAGTATCAGCCAGTACTTTTCAGATTCCCTTGCAGACTGAGCCTTCTCCTTCTCTTACCTAACTCAAGCTATCTCCCTTGAGGAATCTTAATCTAGGGCATGGTTTAGCAAAATCTATAGCCTGTGGGCCAAACCCATGCCTCAAACTAAGAATAGTTTTTTTGCATTTTTAAAACCTTATCAAGAATAAAGACTATACAACATAGACTATGTGTGAATCATATTCTAAAGTATTCACTAGCCAGCCCATTACAGAAAGTTTCACTGACCCCTAATCAAGAATAGTCCTAAACTCCTCCCTTTTTTTCACTTCTCCAATTTAAATTAGTGTCTGCCTGCTAATATCTCTGCCTCAAGTCTTCTCTTCTCCGTCCTCCTTGCTAACTGGGCAAGTTTGTGCTGCCACTACCTCTTGCCTAAATGTGGTGCTCATCCACTATAATGTCACTAGGATAATCTTTAAAGAGCAAAAGTCACCATGTCTTTGTCAGTAAATCTCTTGATGTCCAAGACCACTACCATGTATGTGCTTGCTTCTCCTAGTCCCTGCTCTTGTGTGGATGTATATGCAACATACTTCACATGAAGGACTTTTTTTGCAGATTGGCTTTCCCCCTAATCTGTGAGCTCCCTTGAGGGTAGATACAGCATAATGCCGGCCACACAGAAGGTGAGTGTCAATGACTAAGTGAGTAAATAAGCTTAATTCAGTCTTTTCTGAGTGCAGATTTTAATAGAGTAGAAAAAGTTCCTAGGACCCTGAATATCTTTGGAAGAGAGCATAGGTATGTGCTACCAAGAGAATGTTTGGCAAAGAACAGTAAAACTAGGAGAACTGAAAGTCAACTTCTCATCTGCTTTCCATGCTAATGTCTCCTTTCATGAATATATTTGAATACATAAAATTTTTTTAAATGTTTAAATTATGCACAAGACTAAGCTGTGTACTTTACATGTTTCCCCAGTTATTTTCATTTTATAAAATTGGCATATGTGTGAATATAGAACTGAAAATTGACAGAATGGGTGCATTTTTTTTGTGCATAGAAAAAGGATTAAAGGAAGGCAAGAGGGTTTACCACTAACTACTACCCTGTTTCTAATTTGTTCCCCCTAGTTCCAGAAACAAGGCAATCCCCTTGACTTTTCAACTTATCTTTTTATTAGGATAAACTTTGCTATGCTGCAATAAAAATGTACTCTGACATCTCATGGCATTAGTATAACTAAAGCTTATTCTTTGTCCATGTTACATGTTTACTGTTGATCAGCATGAACTCTCCTCCAGATGGTCACCCATGATCCCAGGCTGATGGCAGCTCCACCAACCAAACTTGTCACATCTGGAGTATGTGGTCTCCTTTTAAGGAAAGAAAGTACGTAAAGACCTCATACCCACCTTTCCTATGCTTCCCTACATTGCTTATACCGAGTCACATGATCCTACCTAACTGTAAGAAACAGGGAAACACAGTCTCTCATGTACTAGGAATGAGAGAAGAACCAGATATTGGTAAACATTAGTAATGTCTACCACACCCTTTTAGACAAACTATTTGTGTTGATTAAGACAAAACTATGGAAGTTGTATAGAATTAGAACTGCTGTTTGTTTAATTTGGGAGATGTCCTACTCAGGGATTATTGATTTCATATACATTTTTGGCCAGCAATCCAATAAATGCTAGTTTTGATTCCAGGACTATATATTTTATATCTTCAGCTCATGTTGAAAAAACAAAATTTTTTTTTCCGTAAGTACCCCAGTAGCTAGTCAAGAAAAGAGCAGATATTTATTCCTAGGACAGGTGCCTTCCCTGGTCATGTAAGCAATAACTCTCTAATAATTCCCCATTTCTCCTGATTTTCCTAGAAATAGAACAATAGCCCACAAATTAGAAATTAGAGCAATAGTTCAGGACCTTGAATAATTTCCTGTCTGTGGTAAGGACTGAGAAAGGAGATAGGGTGGGAATGGACTATTGGGAACTGGGCAACTATGAGATACATCACTATACTTCCTCATTAGTATAAATGCAAATAAGGGACCAGCACTTCACATCTCAAAAGTTTTATGGTAACCCTCTTGGAGCCTGTCTTTTTATTGTCTGCCTTAGCCTTGGATACTCATCTTAGCATGCTCCCACCTACAAATGTTGAGAAGGAGAAGGCCATGTGTTGTCCATCATGAGCCTCCCAATCTTGAAGGACTGAATTAGAAAGACAACTTTTTTGTTTGTATCAATAATTGTGTGCCCTGCCCAGATACCTGGAAATCTAGAAGTGTAATATGTTAGATAATAGGAGATTGCCACAGTTTATAAGAGCCCATGTTGAAAGCATATATAAACATAATTTGTTAACCAAATGGACTCTTAAGTTATTGTTTCTCCTTAGGATTGTAAGGTTGATTCAGTACTTGCATGGGGCCAGGTTTCTGGCTAATCATGTCTTCTGGAGAGAGAGAAACCAGAAGGCCTTACCAGCATTAAAAAGGGAAATGTAAGAAAACAGGGGTGTAGAGACTGTTAGCAGCACAACCTAATTTCGGGGAAAAAAAAAAAAAAAGGTTGCATTCCCCTTGAAATGAAGAAGAGCTATAGGACTAAAGAGCATAACGCACTCCTAAGAAGCCCAAGTGCCAACCACCAACCTGGTCTATGGATGGAGTGAAGACATTTCTTTTTTTCTTGTCATGTTTGGTTATGGATCTTTTCCCTTTCTTCTCTTTTGGGATACTCTCCTATTTGAGAAAGTCTCCCCAATAACTCTCTCTTCTGCCACCTCTTGGGAGGTCTACCCAAGGAGATTACAGGGTGTCTCGTGTGTGTCTGTAGTTTGGCCCTCACAGTGTTCGTCTGCACAGCATGTTTCGAGTTAGTTGTGTCTACAATTCATGAATTTTATATAAAATTCAGGATGCTCGACTAATATTGGCATGGCATTCCTCTAGGGCAGAGGTGGGCAAACTGTGGCTTGTGAGCCACATGCAACTCTTTGGGTACATTCCGTCTCAAAAGTTTGCTGACCCCTGAAAGAGCCAATCCTGTCCCTCACATCAATTTAAAATTATTTGAGAGCCATAAATATATTCTTACATAATCACCCTTACGTGAATAATATCCTTTAAAAATTTTAGAAATGAAACTATGATAGTTTTATTTTCATTTTCAATTTTACTTCAGAGCCATGTCTGTACCTAAAGAGCTGCATGTAGCTCACGAGCCGCAGTTTGCTGACCCCTGGAAGTTCTTCTGTCTCAAAACTTTGCCAACCCCTGCTCTATGGCAACTGTTGACTGGGGCTGAGTAGCAGTTGCTCCCTTTAAAGAAGACAAGCACTCCCAAATCCTCCAGTCCCTTTACTCCCAATTGTCTTGTTAACAATAAGCCTGGGCATTTAATGTCAGATTGGCCTTGATGTTTTCTTTGGACTCCCAGCATGTTTTATTTAATTACTTTTCCTGTCTCACCCCTTTAGATATTTGACTTGGTGTCTCTGGCTAGTAGAACCAAGTTTTAGTCACAGCATCACAGTTACATGTAGTATTCTTGTGCCTATTTTGCATGGCCTAGAGGGCCAAGGTCCAGATATCAGTTTAGAGGAGAGAAATCTAGCACGCCACATGACTTGCCTCAAGCCTAGGCAAAAAGAACCCTGAAGGGCACTGAGATAAACCCAGTGTGTCAAGGTGTGCAGGAGCACGGAGTGAGGACTTAGCTAGTGTTCATTTGACGAAACAATTGCAAATGTGTTTTCTGATTTGTTATGGTCTTTGGTGGCTTGTAACAAAAATAAACATAATCAAAGGTGATCTGACAATAAAAGGTATTCTGTTGGCTGTATAACTGAAAAGTATAGAAGTCAGTTTGAGGGCCGGCCGAGTGGCTCAGTTGGTTAAGAGCTCGCTCAAGAGTTTGAGCTCTGAGCAACAGCGGTTCGAGTCCAGCCTGAGCTGAGCAGCCGCTGAGCTGCCAACAGGTAGCAGGATGGCTCAGCTAAAAAAAAAAAAAAAAAAAAGAAGTCAGTTTGACTTTAGGTGTAGCTAGACCAGAGGCTCAAATGATGCATCAGCATGAGACTCCAGTCTCTACCCTTTGGCTCTATTTCCTCTGATTTTACTCGTAGACGGCCACCCTGCCTCTTGATCACAAGATGGCTGCCAGCATTCCCAGAGCTCCATCCTTTGAGGTCCATATCTAGCAAGAGGGAGTGCTCATCTTTGTCCTAGCATTCCAGCAATGTATTTAGAAGCCCAAATGCATCACATCAACTCTGATCGGGACAGAACTGTCACAGCCTGTGTGACCAGGGGAATGCCGATCAGGTATACCAGACACAGGTTAGAGGCTCCACAAGAAGTAAACGTGGAGCAGGAGACAGGTGTAATTCCCCAGCTGGAAATCATGTTATTGTTACCAGTGAATGAACGGTGGATAGCATCAGCAGCTGATTTTAGTCTGGACAACTAGTCAGAGCAAATTCCCACTGCCCAGATATTCTGATTCATGAGGTGTGAAACTAGGCCCAGCAACCTTCTTATTTTAGTAAGATCCTCAGGGATTCTGATGCAAGTGGTTATGCATTCAAACTTTGTGAAACATTTTGAGACTGCAGTGTCGTAATACAACTAAAAATAAATACATAATTATATGCCAGGAACTGTATTAAGCATTTTATGGGCATTATTTCAAATAAGCTTTAAACAACTCTTTGAAGTAGGTACCATTATTATCCTCATTTTTTATTAATAGGTGAGGAAGTAAAGCTCTAGAGGTTTAATAATTTCCCCAGTGACACATGACTAACAAGGGATAGAGCCAGATTCAAACCCACAACTGTCTGACTCTAAAGTTAATGTTGTTACAACTCTGTTATAGTTTCTGTGTACCTTCAGATTTCTGTGCTTGCCATAGATTAAAGGATGGTTCATGAATCAGTGTTTGAGCCTGCCATTCTTTGACATGAAGAACGGATGACTTACTGATACTCACCCATATCAAACATCAGTGTGCTGTCGGTACTCTGCTGTGTACTATATGTGTCCTTAGGCAAGCTACACCAGCTTTCTCAACTTCAATTCCCCTCTATAAAGGATTACTCATTTCTTTTTATAAGGTTGACTTAGGAATTAAATGAGTAAATAAAAGTGCCAAGACCATACCTTCCCTCAGTAAATACTGGGCATTTTTTTTTTTCTACCTGTGGGTTGAGTCCTAAATGATCAGGTAACGATTCATTTTCCTAATCAATTTTTTGCTTCCACTGATCCATTGAGAAGTTTCATTCCAGGCTCCTCATTAAACCTCAGCAGAGGCTGCGATCTATTCTGACCAACCTGTAGCCTTCAGAGTGTTTGCAATGCCTACAGTTGCTGCTGGTATTTCAATTAGCGAGAGGTGCCGGTGACTGGAAAGAGAGGCAAGAACAAAGCTTTATTCAGCGCCTATTAGATAACAGGCATATTTTAGAAAATGCTTTGCTAAGTTTTAACAGCAATGCTGCTTTGTGCAAATGAGGACTCTAAATCTTGGAGAAGTTATTTGCCCAAGGTCACTTGACTAGGTAGGTGGAGGGATGCAGAATTTGAGCCCACGCCTCACCCTAGTGACTCCACAACCTGTGGGCTTCTCTGCATGTGTTACTTCCTTGTAAAAGTGAAGCCTTCCTTATCGACGTAAACTGTTCACCTGCTGCTGACTCTACTTGAATAGACTTTATTAATGAAAGCCTTAGTATGCTTGGCATGTTAATGCTGAAAACTAGAATGGAAAGAAATCATGAAATGAGAAGAAGGTGCACGGGCAATTTTACTGGTGAGCCTTACAATACTGGAGAAATATTGACTCTGACCATGGTAAACCCATCTTCTCTTCAGTAGAGTCCTACCTGACCTTTTTTTTTTGCTCTACAGTGGAAATTAAGAGTTAAAACTAATCAAATGCTGATATAATAAGTTCTCTAATGTGGAAAGCATCACAGGGTTTTGAATACACACAAAAATCTTCTCTTTCTTTTCTCTGAGAAGGGAAACGCTTCTGAAATCCTCAGCTGAGTTAGAGCAGGTTCTTATTAGAGAAATGTAATAAATTTATGATGAAGATAGGACTTTGCAAAGTTGCTTTTCTCATTTTCTTTGCATTCAATTCCTTTAAAGGAGTGGCAGGAAAAAAATCAGTTGAATAAGAAAAAAAATCACTACAATTCCAACTTGATTCATTATCTAACAATATTAAGAAACTGAATATTTTCTTATGCAATCACTTTTATCTTTCCAAGTCAGTTATCATTGTTAATTCAGAGTCTCAAGAAGGGAATTATTTGGGTTTTTCTAAAACTTCTTAGAATTCAAATATTCTATCCCTTCTCTCCATGTGCCATCAATATTCTGAAAATGTTAATAATTCTATTTTCAGGCTACAGAAGCCATTCCCACCATGCACCTAGAAGAAATACCAACATTTTTTTTCAAATAATGAGTTTCAAATTTGATTCAAAAAATATAGCCATTATCTTGAAATGCTAAGTAGCTAGAAGTAAGTTACACATTTTCAAAATGACTAGAAAGTAGTTCCAAAATTTTAGCAAAGGCGTTATAAGACGGCACAGACAACATGAATGCTATGCTATTTCTTCACAGCCATATCTCAGATTTTGACAAATATATACCCAACATAAAAATATATATGTATCTTTTCCAGATTCTTCTAAAAAGCAAGATTCCCCCCCCCTCTGGAAATGGAATTATAAATGGCACTTGCATTCCCAGATTACACTAATGAAGGTGAACCCTTAATACCCTGTGTGAATGCTGGAACCTGGAAGGAGGGAAAAGAGAACAAGAAATGTTCCTTAGCAGAAGCCTACCTTTACAAAAAGTTGCCATTTAGGCAGAGATTTTCTTTGACATTACTATGTGTATTTTTTTCTCATTTCCTCAACCACATCCTAGTTCTCTTCTGTCCAGACAGGTAGAGACTTGGCGCCCATATTCTACCTCACACGGGATCCTGCCTGGACTTGACCTGGGCCCCGATAATCCTGGGCTTAGGCACTCACGCACTTCAAAGCCATAATCTTCATTTTTCTAATAAAACTGATCTGTGGAACAATACCCATTTAACCTTCCTAAATATATATGCACCTTAAATCCAAACCAAACTTTAATATTGTGGTTCTCCAATGTTATTATGCTTGAGAATCCCTTGGTGAGATTGTGAAAAACTCATATTCCCAGGATTCCCCCCCAGACATTCTGATTCAGTAGGCCCACTATAGGGTCTAGGAATTCACCTTTTCCACAAAGACCACAGATGCTCAGCAAACTAAACTTTAGGGAAAACTATTTACACTAATGAAAATAGCAGTAAAAGAAAATGAAACATTAAGATAGAGGAAGCTGTCTCTCTCCCATGCCCTCTCCTTCCTGGTCCTCTCTACCTTACACCTGCCCGTCTTCTCTTCTTGAGGACATGACACCCAAGCTTACCAGCCAAGAACTCTGCCCCCTGAATCACTCAGCTGTCCCAGCTTTACCCAGTTGTTCTTTCTGTCTCTGAAATCAAATGAAGAAGGACATGGGATGGATTTTCCCTCTTTGAAATCAAATCAAATGACTGCAGTTCCACCGCACATAAGTTCTACCCTTGAGGGCTACTGTACTTGGCAGTGAAAAAAAGGCATTCTAGTGTTTAGAAAAAATGATTGAAAAGGTGTGAAAGAATTTTTTAGTGAATTGTGGTTAAAAGGTATTCAAGCATTGTTTATACCTTTGTAACAATTCTGTAATCTATAGCCAGCTTAGATCACATTTTTCTCAATCCACCTATGTTGGGTTGAATAGTTTTCCACCAAATTCCTATCTATCTGGAACCTCAGAGTAAAACTTTATTTGGAATTAAGATCTTTGCACATTTAATTAATTAAAATGAGTCATAGGTCTTAACATATTACAGTGGGCACTAAGCCAATGACTAATGCCCCTATAAGAAAAAATAGAGACACAGAGACAAGATGCAGACACAAACGGAAGGCTATATAATGACAGAGGGAGTTATCAGTGATGCATTTACAATAAGAGAATGCCAAGAATTGCTGGCAGTCCTTGAAGCTAGGAGAGAGACATAGGATGGACTTTCCCTTGGAGTTTGCACAAGGAACCTACCATGCTAACACCTTGACTTTGGACTTCTGGCCTCTGGAACTGTGAGAAAATAAATTTCTGTTGTTTTAAGTCACCTAGTTTGTGGTAATTTATTATGGTAACCCTAGAAAACTAATATACCGACTTTCTAGTCTTGCCTTAGTTTGTTCTCTTATCCTTGCCATCGCCTCAGCAAGCAGCCGCCACACCTTGCCTTTCTCTAGTCATCCTCCTGGAAGTCCTTCCCCTTTCTTTTAGCCGCTTTAAATCCAGGGTATCCCTCAAGGTCCAATTCAAAGAGGACTTTTCTGTCCTTTTTTCTGACCAGCTCAAACTCAGATATTCAGATATGTCTCTGAATACCTACAGTAAGCACTTTTTGAACAAACTATTTATTAAGTAAACATGACTTATCAGTATGACATTCCTTGTTAACATGAACTACTGATTAAATCATGCATTGTTATTTATATATATAATATATATATATATATATATATATATATATATATATATATATATATATATATATATGATAGGTCAGCCAATAATGGAACATGCATGGTCAGGTAAGTTAAGAAAGTTTTCTTATTGTGAGAGAGACGAAGTCTGTTTAATTAAGAAAGTTTATCAGGCTGAGCAAAGATGGCTACAGCCCCAGCTGTGCATCTAAAGGAGACTGCAGCCCTGAGAGAGGGGGTGAGGAGGGTTGTATAAGGGCAGTGCTGACAGGGTAGCATTGGTTGAACAGAAAATGTTGACTGCCTGTAAGCCAGTAGCTGTTTGGGGGCATTTTCTGTTATCTCAAGTTTGGCTCTGTCTGCAGGTGCAGGCTAACAGACATTTTGTTGTTTTTTTGCAGACATGGCTCTGCCTATAACTCAATAAATAAATAAATAAATAAATATATATATTTAGGTCTCTGAATGTTAGGTCTCAGGGACCTTGAAGATATATAATCTTCATTTGGATTAAAAATTGCGCAGTAAAGGATTGCCAAAGAGAGGTTTGGCCTTTGTCCTTGGCTTCTAGGAGGTAAACTCTAACCCCTGGAATATTCTGCCAGATTAGAATGCTTTTGTTTACCTTGGGCCATACATCAAGTATCCTGCTAGTTCTTTGCTTGCAATACCTCTTAATTCTCATAGCAACTGTTTGAAGTATTATTGTTAATTTTGCCTCCTTTACAGATGAGAAAACAAAACATTTAACAAGTATGTACAACTAATCTGCTAATATCAACTATTTAAAAATCCTCAGTCCCTTATGTTTTTCTCCACAACCCTCTTTCTCCATATTCCCTCCTAACCAATTTCACAGAAAAAATTTTCTCACAAATTGACTGTATCTCTCACCTCCACTTCCTCATTCTCACACATTCCTTCACTCACCTTAATTTATTAATTTCCACCTTTCCATGAAAATGGTTCTTGTCAAGGTCTACAAGTATTTTCATGTTGCCAAATCAGCAAAAGTGCTTCAGTTTTCATAATACTCAGTCTCACAGTTTACCAAGTCCATTTTTTTAAACATTTTTTTCTTTTGATTTTTCTGTTATTTGCTGATCATAATTAGTCTCTTTTGATGGCACCTGTTCCTTTTAAATGTTGGCATGACCCAGGGCTCCCTTTGGGACCCTGTTCTACCTATACTGCCCCCTTAGATGATCCCATTCCCTTGATTGGCAAACAACGATACACTGATGATGCCCAATTTATAATACCAGCCCTGATTTCTTCCCGGTGCTCAAGGTTCAAAAATCTATGTTTCATCATTTATTCTTCTGGTCAACACATTGTGTAGAGGAGGCTGTAGATGTGGAAAAGTCAGACACTCTCTCTACCGGTGCTTCTGTGGCATCAAAGAAATCTTTGCTTTTGTTGCTCTAATCATCACCCAGAATATATGTGTTCAACTGGAGCACAGTAAGAAAATTGTAAGTCAGCTCAATTGTTTTTCTTTAATAATTAGGGAAATCTTCATGTACAACACATGCATAATATAGTGGTATTCCTGGCAACATTTCATGATTTTGAAATATTTAGATCCAATTCAGCTGTCTAAAAATCAATGTGACAGATTAAAAAACTCATCAGTTTTGATCTTGATGTTAGAATAAAATCCAAACCCCTTTTAACAGTCTTCAGTGTTATCAGGCACAGTCTTGCTCCCCACTCCCCAGCTCATATTCTGGCCAGACTGCCCTTTCTAGTCCCTGAATGTTATTTTCTACTCAGGACATTGGTGCTGGCTTCTCCCTCTATCTTTTCCCCCCAATCTAGTATGGTTGACTCCTCATTCATCAGGTCTCAACCCAGATGTCATCCCCTCATGAAGTCTTTTCCTGAACCCCACCCCAAAAGAAGTAGGAGCCAATTACTTTGTATCGCATGACTTTGCTTACTTCCTTTCCAGAACTTACCACAATCGGTAATATTTTTAATTCTCTGCCTATGTCCCACCCTCTTCTGTCACCATTAGAATGTGAGCTTGAGAAGAATAGGTTTCTTGTATCTCACTCTTGTACCTTAACACCTATAACAGTGTCTGGCCCACAGCTGCCTCTCATAATTAATTTGTTCAATTAATTTGTATTACTAAGCACATGTGGCAGAATTTGAACTTCAGTTGAACTTGACTCCAAAACCCAAGCTCTTAAATGCTCTGTCTGACTAACATTTCATCTAAAGCAAGGGAAAGTAGACAGTGAATGATGATATCAGTTGACATCAGCCAAGGCAGATTTCCTGGAAAAGATGTGAACAATTTGGATATAGGCAAAAACTTAATGGAAAACATTCTAGAGCAGGTGAACACACAGAACTAGAAATAAGCTGGATTTATGAGACGGATGACAAGGAAAGCTTAATTATTAGCTTAATTATAACTATAATGAAATTGATTTTGAACAGACACAGCATAATTCTTTAGTGGAAAAGTTTAATTCAATCCTAATTTTTTTCAGTTTGAATGACAAATTTAAGTTCCATTTGGAGCTTATGAATGCACTTAATTTGGAGCTGATGAATGCACTTACACATTTACATGTATGTGTATGTGTGTGTATATGTGTATATATATATATATATATAAAGAGATATGCATGTGTGTGTGTATATATATATATATATATATATATATATATATATATATACATTACATATATATAGTGGGCAAAGCTACTACGGGCAGCTACTATGGGCAGCTACTATTCTAACAGACTCAGGTTAGAATCTATTACAGGAGATGAAATAGGAGCTGCTGGCTGCTATCCATTAGTGCCAAAAGTTGATTAAAACCCAAAACCCAGTACTGGGAATCTTCCTTTTTATTTATGTTTGCTTTGAGTTATGCCATAATATTTAGCATGGCTGATACCTGGTAGGAAGAGCAATGAAAATTAGAGGCAAGAGTGGGGGCAAGGTTTGAATAATAAAATGTTTTCACTCTGCAAATAAATTGAGTTAAGCATTCTCCAAAATGTTGCAGCTTATATATTTTCATCTTGTGTCCAACAATATGCCATTTTCATTTTGAAGTCTAGTGTTGTTAATTAGGAAAGTCTAATTAATACATAGGAAAAAGTATTATTCACCTCATTTAAATCCCTAGAAAAATAAACTTAGCTATGTAACCCGTGATTCACAAATGAGGCTGAGGGCCAACTACAAACTACAACTCCCACTTAGAGATAATGAAACCTGAAATGGCACTTTAGAATTAAAACTACATTGAGAGAAAGTGTCTAAAACTCAAGAAAAAAAAATAGGATTGACATGTTGAATAAACCTCATAGAGTACACTTCCACATGTTATTAGCCAATAAATAGCATGTTGTTTGTAGGGGTTATTTTTCTCCCATTTTATCTGAGTCTTTGCTTTTTCTAAATGTTACAGTATTTTCTAATAATTTCCTATGGGAACAATGTATTGATAGATTTGATTTAAAATCATTTTCAGAAAGAAATGCATCTGGGTCTGGAATTTTATTACATCAGGTAACTATTGCGGTCAAATTCTAAATGCACATTCTTTTCAGTTATCCTCATAAAAACTTTCAGACCTCTCTGCTTCTTGAATTGTCATGTGTTTTTATCTCTTTAGATTTGTTTATTTGCTATCCTACTAAAAACCTGAAAACTTCAGCTGCTCCTTAACTTTTTCCAAATACTGAAGAAATTCACTCATGATCTAATAGGTAAATAATTCATTCATGCAAAGCCCAAAGGAACTTTTCTATCTACTGTCTGATCTTAAGTATTATTCAAGAAAGAAAGAACAGTATATTTATTCAAATATTTTATTTAACTCCTTAGGTGTGTCATATTATGCCTGCAGACTAACTTTATTCTTATTCTTCTTGACTTTGCTGTTATAATTATATAACAATTACATATATCTATTCATGAATTTTGCTTATTTAAAAAAAATGCTTGAGAATAATGCATTTTGTATAGCAGGATATAAAAAATTAATAGTGATTTTATTTTTCTCCCTACATAACAGGAAATGTTTCCAATTATTTTGTAGCGCAGGACATTTGGTACAGATAATGTTGCTATAGCAACTTTAGAGCAGGCTTAATTTGGGCCACAGTGAGTGTACCCACTTGTTTTAAATTCATCATTCAGGCTAATCTAGCATTTACATGAAGAGCTGCATTTACAAACACTGCAACAGGAGTGCTTATGTGGAAAGTTGTTTAGGAATACTGTGCCTCAAATTTCCACTTGCATTCATGGCATTTATTAGAGTTTATAGCACAGTACCAAGCATTATAATGTTTATTAAGAAAAAATAAAACCTTACCCCAATTTTGCTAAAGATTAAAAGCTTTGAAAAATCAAACCTTAACAGATCTCTGAAAACATTTTGACATTACAATACACTTTACTTTCTAACGTTAAGCCTTACAAAATCTTAGAAAGGAAATACTTATTGTTTTTCCCTGAAGAAAGATATTTTAGCTTATTCTGCATTAGCTTATTTCTACTGTAATGACACCATGTACCTATAAGAATCTTGACAGTATATATATATATATATATATATATATATGTATTTAGAATTCAGGTGGTTTTAGATGAGGATACATAAGGTTTCCCAATTCTAGGAAGCATGGTAAATGTGCAGTGGTTTTTAGGTTTCAATCTCATAAAGGTTAAAAATATTTAACTTATGATTCCAGGTATGATTCAATCTCTGTTACAATTCACGTATTGCCTTTGAGGCAGCAAATATATCCACACCCTTTCACCTCTGGCTACAATTCATTTCCTATTCCCTTGCATTAGGATTCCCCTCAAATGTTAGGTCCTCTGTCAAAACTTCCCTGTTTTGCACATCCCCTCTCCTTCAGAATATTGGGTCTAAACCGAGCTCTGCTATTTCATGTATTTATTTACGTATTTCTCACTAGTGGACAGAGAGATCCATGAGGAAGACCTGCTTAAACTTGGTGTCTTCTTCACCAAAAGCAAAACAAATTCAACAAACATTTGCTTTAATGAACCAATACATAGCTATTGACCACTTACCATGAACCATAATAAGTGTTATGTACTTACTATTTTCATTTGAGTCACTACGAAACAAAATTATATGTATAATTTATACATGTATATATATTTAAAAATATAAATCTTCATATATATATATATATATATATATATATATATATAAACATCCTGAAATGATACTTGAGAGTATAAAGCAATAAATGTCACCTGTAAAATGACTAAAACCAACAATAAGAAAAATAAACTATAAAACAGTTTC
>NW_017732202.1:27795-38894 GCF_001890085.2 Hipposideros armiger
CAGCTCAGCGGCTGCTCAGCTCGGGCTGGACTTGAACCGCTGTTGCTCAGAGCTCAAACTCTTGAGCGAGCTCTTAACCAACTGAGCCACTCGGCTGGCCCCTAATTTCAATTTTTTAATCTCTTCATTGACATGACAGAAATACTTAAAACAGAAACAAACAAAACAAAAGAATAACTATATAAAAGATCATTGAGCTAATCATAGAGAAAAGATTTGAAGATCATCTTCATGGTTCAAGAAATATAACAAAGGGAGGCTTTTAAACTTTGCATTATACAACTATATTATCCAAGAAAATAAATTTTCTGGAAAAAAGAAAATAGGTATTGAGAACTTTTAATCTATAGTAGTCATTATATATGCTCAAAAGAAGTTGAAAACAGGTAAAATTGAAAAGAAGTCATTAAAAGGAAAAAGTGTGGGAGGCTCTAAATCTAATCTAATGAAAGATGAAGACATGTAACTTTGCATAAAAGGCTAATTCTGAGGTGAAACGTTAAATAAACATGTGGGAATCAACTATTACAGCAAATGAAGACTGGATTTAGAAAACAGTAAGGAATACAGGTATATACGTGACAAATGCAACAAATATAAAACCCTAATGTTTAACCTTTAAATCAGTGATCTGGGAGGCTGAAACACTCTAAGATGGGTATGAAAAGCATAAATAAAATAGCATAAAAATCCATACCCCAAATAACCAAAATATTATGATTCAGGATCAAAAATTGCTAGTGTATTGCTAGCAATACAATAAAGGGAGAGAACTTGGTTTTAATGGCATGATATTAAATCAATCATGAGAAGTAAAGGCAATATAAAATGGGATGGATAATTTTATACTTTTCTCCCAAGAGCACTGAGGATTAATGAGATGACAACACAGTTCCATTTGATACAAAAGGAAGGCAATGAAGCTTCAAAGGAAAAGTGTCTTTATTAATGAGGAAATATGTTTTGTTTGACCATTAAAAATGCTAAGTTTGGACTTTTCCATACTAGAGCCCTAGCAAAATAGCCTAGTTTCTATTTTAGGGACTTACACTTCTGTTTCAAAAAATAATCACAGGTCAGGATTCTCTCTAACCTATATGAGTCAAATAGTGATTGTCTTTTTTTTTTTTTTTAGCTCTACAGAGAATAATACTGTCTCATCTTTCTGAACATTATCCATTGTCTCACATCAGTTAGAGTCATTAATTAGAGCCCTAGCCTCATTTAATAATAAAACTAGAATGTGATATGCAGAAAATATAATAATACTGTAGCATATATTCATTACTTAACCATATTCCAGGCACTGTGCTATTTCAAAGGTCCCGTGTCAATCAGGCTCCAAACAAGAGACAGAAACCTTGCAGTTAACTTGAACAGAGTCAGTTTAATATAAAGGATTATTAGCTTTAACAGGGGTTTGGAGGTAATAGAAAGTTATGTTCAATGTTCACATATTAAGCATGTTCATTACAGTACCTTATGTGCTCCTCAGTGTGATTGTGTTATTTATCAATTCATTATCTCTCACCTCCAGATTGACCCATCATTCCCTAGTCTGAAAATATAGAATTGAAGTCTTTGAATATTTTTTTCTTTGCAAAGCTGCACAAGGTGAGGCTTTGTCAGGAGAGGATGCTGAGGGGTGTTGAAGGAGAAAGGGCTGTTTCTCTTAATGGGTCTGCCAGGCTCCTGCAGAGAGCACACCATTGCCAGAAACTTGCCCCGGCACCCTGTCAGTCAGACAGCTTCACAGCCAAGCATCACAGGGGAAGCACCTCCCTGTGGATGGTTTCCCCTGGTACCTTCCTGGGCAACTTTGCAGCCAGTACATTCCACTTGTTCTTCCCTGGGTGCTCTGTCTCAGGTGCCCTCAGGTAGTGACTCCTCCTTAACTGTTACTGCTGCATTCTGTAGAGATCTTTTTACTTCTTACAAGCCAATCTTCCATTACCTCCAAACCCATTAGAGCTAATACTTCTGTATATTAAACTTACCCTGTTCAAGTGACTGTGAGGTTTGTCTCCTGCTTGGAGCCTGACTGACACAGTATCTTTGAGACAGCAATTAGTAAGTCCATTTTATTGAGAGAGTAACTTTTCCAAAATTGTATAGCTTAGAATGGGAAGAACTGGGATTCAAACCTTGTTTTTTCTAACTTCACAGCTCAGTACTTAAAGTATGTATGACCAGATGTAATTTTTAAAAGCTCCCCCTTTTATTCTTAGAAGTGTCTCAGTTTGTTTGATAAATTACATGGCCACCCTAACTATATTAGACTATTTCTCATTTTGTTTAAACCAACAGTCCTCAAGCCTTTTAAATTATGACACAAATGAAAATAAGTCACATGCATGTCATACTTTCTGTTTGATTCCTTTAACCCCTTTTTCTCACACTTTAGAAAGCACATACCAAGACAAATCCAAAATGTTGATATACAAATAAACTTGAGTCAACTATAATTTATTATAAAGGAAAGTCTTCCACATATTTTGATACTTTGTCTACTATCAGTAGTTAATTACTTATGATACCTTACAGCTAATGGAAACACTATATGTGTTGAAAAAAATGGTTATTCTAACCCATTCACTAAGGAAACATCTTCATATGTGACCTAAAGCTTCTCAATTGCTCTATGCAATATGCAATCTATTATGTGTAATATACAAATTATTAATATGCAGTGTGGCATTTATTAATATATAAAGTGTATTGTTTTATTAATATACTCTTAAAAACAGTTGATTATTCAAGGGTGCCAAGTTACATCTCAAGCAGGACAATTGCTTTGATGCTTTATCACTATCCTGAATATTAACTTTTTATGTGTGAAAAACGCAGAATACTGTCTTTAGATAGCAAAGGCACACACAAAACTGTACATCTCATGGAGAGCATCCTACAATAAGTTTTTAAAAATGTGACAGCATCTTGCCTTTATATCTTCGTATCAACTACTAAATATTTTCTCCAATAAGCTGGGAGTAAAAATTCCTTATTAAGGGCCTGCCGAGTGGCTCAGTTGGTTTAGAGCTCGCTCAACAGTGTGAGCTCTGAGCAACAGTGGTTCGAGTCTCGACCCGAGCTGCCGAGCCGAGCCTAGCCGAGCCGAGCTGAGCTGAGCTGGCAGGATGGCTCAGCTAAAAACAACAACAAAATTCCTTATTAATATGCTAAGAATTTTCAAAGTTTTTCTATGTTATAAAATGCAGTTATTTCTAGCTTTACATCTGATTACAAGGACCTCAACACCATTAAAATTATAGTTCTCCTCTCCACAGTTTAGAAACCAGAACATTCAGAAGAGGGATTGAATGTACAGTAATTTGGGAATAAGACAGAGTGGCACATCCTAGATAACTCAATAACCCAATAACAAATAAATGGGTTGAACAGGTAGATGAATACTGTTCCTTTATGTGTTGAATGGGAAGATGAATACCGTTTCTTCATACAAGCATCATCAGCAGTTACCCAATATTCTAATGAAATATTGTGATTTATAATAATTATATATTTGGTCTCAGTCCCATTTCTGGTGCAGAGTTGCTACAACCCAAGGAATTTCCTAAGTGATGAGAGCGACAAAGGTGTCTCTTGTGATGTTAATGAAGTGACTTTTGGACCTCACTTAAGTATGGGGGCTGGTTGATAAAAGGATTGGAACTTACTCCCCTAGACAGGAGAGGGCCTGGAGGCTGAATCAATTGCCAATGGCCAGTGATTTACTCAATCATGACGTTGTAATGAAGCCTCCATAAAAACCCAAAACGACAGGGTTTAGAGAGCTTCCAGGTTGGTAAACATATGATTCAAGGAGAGTGGTGCCTTGGAGAGGGCATGAAAGCTCCTACCCTTTACCCACACCTTGTTCTATGCACCTCTTTCATCTGGCTGTTCCTGAGTTGTACCCTTTTATAATAAACAGGTGATCTAATAAGTAACATGTTTCTTTGAGTTCTGTGAGCTGCTCTAGCAAATTAGGAGAGGGATAGTGGGAACCTCTGATTTGTACTCGGTCAGAATTGCAAGTAACAATCTGGACTTGCAGCTGGCATCTGAATTGTGTTGACAAGGAGGCAGGTCATTGGAATCTCCAATCTATAGCTGGTTGGTCAGAAGCACAGGTCAGAAGTCTGCTGGTGACTGGCACCTGAAGTGGGGGCGGGCAGTCTTGTAGGACTGAACACTTAACCTGTGGAATCCGATGCTATCTCCCGTTAGTGTCCGAGAATTGCTTATTGGTGGGGGAACCCCTCCTCCCTCCACGTTGAAATCAAGCCTCAGAACACTAAAAGAGCTTACCAATATTGTGTAGCCTGAGTATCGAAAATGTGCCAGGCAGTGACCTTTTCAGACTCCTATTTTCAGTAAGGAGAAGCATTTTGAGAATCCAACCTTGTCTTAAGGATCGTGTAGCCCGTGAGTTTGAGTGGGGACTCTGCTTCACCAGGGGTCTTCCTGGGATGGGTAGCTGTGACTCATCAGTCTTTGAGGCTTTGCCTACAAGCTTCTCAACAGAGCTTTGGCGGATGCGAGCCACCACATCTGCTTGCTGCATGCTAGTGAGATCTGCCTCCCTGAAGATATTTAATATCCATCACAGAGGCACCAGGTGCCTGACAGCAAAAGAATACTAATGAATGCTGTAGAAGCAGGTTCTGGAAAGATTATGAACATTGTTTACAGAAAGCTTAAAATGGATGATATACTAACTGCTCGCATGGGTTTCCATTGATTGCTTCTAGAAATAAGATATTGTTGTTCGTGTGATTATTTAGAATCATTTGGCAATTTGGATTCTCTTGACATTCCAGATAGTCTCTCGTCTTTTCTAGAATCACAGAACAGTTGATAGTACTGACTAATACTTGAATGCTTAGCAATGTATCCCTAGTTCTCAAACTCCAGTTCTCAGCTAGAATGTTCATTTGTAAAATACTTTGCACCTTTCTCCATACTGAATATTTGTGCTGATTACAATGTGATTGTTTACTTTTGTGGCTATGCAACCTCATTTTAATAATATGTGTTTTTGAACATAGGACCATAATGTACTCATAATAAAAATAAATATGTATGCAGGGACAGCACTTATATGTACCTTTCAGAGATACTTGGTTCTGATGGAGTGTTTGTTCATAAAGATCTTTGCATATTTAGAACCATTCTTTCTGAAAATTACAATCAACAGTTCTTGAAGAGAAAATTGGAAATCCATGCTATAGACTCTTCAGAGAACCAATTTAACATAACACGAGCTACCGGGTTTGTACAGACCCTTGAAAGGTATTAAAGTAAAACCTTAGCTGGATTTCATTTTTGAAAAAAAGCTATATGCTTTTTATTCCTCTGTAAATGAATGGATACTTTTTGATTATAGAAGAAATAGGACTACGGAAACTAGTTGTATGCACTTCCCTTCTGCCACCCTTTTTCTGAGGTGATAAGACGTTGACCTCTGGCCCATTTTTGACCCCTGGTGCTCAGGCAGTACCAGATTTTGTTTGCTCAATTATTTCAGTGCCAAAGCTATGCCTTGGTGTTCCAGGCCTTTCAGCTAACGTTAAGGTGCAGGGAGAGAATAAGGAATTTTTTTGGTTTTTAAATGTGTAATATCAATAGCACTGGTATGGGGTTGAGGGCTCTGAGGTGTGAATACTTAAGCTGTTAAAGAGGCTGAAAAAAGCAACAAGCGATTATTAAATAATCAAAATTTTCAGTAATTATTAGTCCCGCTGCCTTGCTATAACAGGCAAAATATTCTGCATGCCATTATGTATCCTGTGATCCATCCCATCTCCCATGAGACAGAGATTAATGCTGCAATACCAAAGAAGGAAAATGTGATTACACCAGATTTTATTGTAATACCATTATCGATTTGTTGCCATAATAATGTAGGATGCACATTGCTTTACTTCAGTAAGTTTTTATTTTTCTACATTTCCCACTAGAGATTTGAGAGCCTGTATGTCTATAAAATTGCAACCTTTAGTCTGCAATTGGAAAGCCTATCCATTGTTCTAAAGTTACCTTTAATCTGACTACAGGTAGGCATAAACTATCTTAGTAATAGCATGTATATCCTCATATTATAAATTTTCCATCATTGCGCTCCTGTCTTAGGCATACCTTAATATTTAAGGTGTATCTAGACACACAGAAATTTTTCCCCCGTTTTAATCATTTTTATTCATGGGATGAAATGTATTCTGCAGTATTATAAATTTCAAACTTAACCAAAAAACAATGATGCCAGCCTTCTTCACACTACTCTCTTTAAAATAGAAAACATATTTCAGTGAGTCTTAATAAAGCAACACAAAAAGATTTTGACTTTTTAGAGCTTTCTATCTTGGCATCGATTGCCATTTAAAAGATACATTTCCTTCTCACTTTTTTGCTTGTTACTGTGCCAGCACTAATATTGTGTTAATACCATCAAATTTCATTGTAAATTATTACTTAACATGTGGATTAAGATACCTTCTGGATACGAGTTTATGTAATAGGAATCTTTTGTAACACAAATATTATTCCTCACCCACTTTTCTGTTCTCTACTTTCATTCTCTCCCTAGGCCACTTCATCTATTCTCATGGCTTTGTAGACTACCTACATGGGGATAGTTTCCAAGTTCATATCTCTAGCTCAACTCTTCTCTGAGTTCAGATTCCTGTAGTCAACTGTCCAATGATCATTACACATCTCAAAGGCATCTCAAACTTCACACATCTAAAATGAAGCTTTAAGTTTTCCTTCAAACCTGCTCCCCTTTCCCTTTCTTCTCTCAATCCATGTCATCACTATCCACCCAGCAGTTTATGTCAGAAAGCTAGGGATTAGCCTTCTCCTCATTCCCCACATCCAATCCATCAGCAACTTCTGATGGTTCTGTCCCCTAAATAAATTCCCCTCCTCCATATACACGCCCTCTACCCCTGCCCTAGCCTCCACTCAGCGCCTCCTACTGCTCTCCCAGTGTCCATCCACAGTGTCCTCTTACCCGTTCCCTACATGGGAAACCAAATATTCCTTTAGAATGTAAGTTTGATTGTGTCACACCCTAATTTTACTTAGAATGAAATGGAAAACTCTTGACCTTATATTTAAAATCAGATCTAAACTTTGTATTCGGGTTTGCAAAACCTGGCCCCTGCCCACCTCTGTAACATCACTTCCGCTCTGCCAGTTATGCGTGTACTTCCTTGCTCATCAACTGTGAATGCTCTTCTTCCTGCCCTTTGAATCCCTGGCTCCTTTTCACCCTCCAGGTCTCAGTATAAATATTACCCACCCAGAAAGGTTATCTTCTTGACCACCTTATTCAAGTATGACTCACCAGCCTCCTACATCACCACCATATTTTCTTTCACAAGACCCCCTCATCCGCCTGTTTTCTTTATAACACTTTCAAAAATCTGTAATTATTTAATTAATGTGTTTACATTTAATTGCTTATCTTTATCTCTAGGCTAAAAGTTTAATTAGGGAAGGGATATTGTCTACCTTGTTTATCTTTACAGCCCCTGAGCCTAACGCAGCGTCCTCACATAGGAAATGATAAATAGACAGACTGGTGATACCCTGGGTCCTCACTTAGTATAGCCTTGTCTATTACTGCTTATCACTTCTGTCCCTGTCATCTACTTCATTTCCTTTATTGAAAATAAACATTTTAAAGATATTTCAAATTTTATTACCTTATCACTGTTGACTTACAATTCAAAAATAATCTTAAAGGTGTTATTGTTTTACTAATCATCTAAGCTTTATCTTCTATAACTTAGCCCATTTTTTCACATACCCAGTATATTAGCTTGTGTTTAGTAACAAACAGCCACAAAACTTCAGTGGCTTTTACAGTGAAAGTTTCTATCTACTTTTGCTCCATATCCCAGCATATCAGCAAGGGTCTCTGCTCCACAAAGTCACTCAGGAATGCAAATAGATGGACAGAGCCTCACTATTTTACAGCTGCAAAACACATCAGAGTGCCTCTTCTGTTTCCACAAGAGAAGACAGACAGTAAAAGTTGCACATACATTTTTTTTTATTAATCCAAAAGTAGCACACCACACTTCTATTCACATTTCATCAATTATAACTAGTGGCATGGCCCTGCAAGGGTCCAGTAAGTGAAAAATTCAGGGGTCATTCTGCTGTCTGCCACTCCTCCTATACCACCCAAATGGTATAACCAGCAATCTTAAATTTTCTAGAATTTTTTGTTTTTCTATTATATAGTAAGGGTGTGTGTGTGTGTGTGTGTGTGTGTGTGTGTGTGTGAGTGTGTGTGTGTATACTCAGCTTAAATATATGGCACTTACTTATAATGTAATTCAATTTAGAAGGGAATGTTCTTTATAGATGTGAGTAGTTAATATGTATATTACACATGGCACAAGAGCTTGAAAGAAGATATATTTTATAACATACTGTGCAAATTAATATAATAAAAGCAATAGTGTAACCATGAGTGGGGAACATAGAAATAAGAAAAATGAAATGAATATTTTATTGAGCGATAAAAATAAATACTATCTCAAGAGGAATTTGTTCTTTCTATCTGACAAAAACATATATGAATAAATACACGAAAGAAAAGTTTCGATGGATTCCCATTGCTCTCTAGATCAAAAACTTTTCACTATAACTGTCAAAGTCTTCCATCAGTTAATAATACCCTGTCTGTTCTACTCTTTCAAAAATAAATCTTTATTTGTGCTAAAGACTTTGCTTAGCACTAGCAGTGGAAATTTGAAAAAAGAAATGAATGATCTATGACTTCAAGAGATCCATATAAAGAGGGAAGGCTAACTTGTAAAGGTTAAGGGCAGTGTGATAATCCTTTCAATAAAAGTATCTGCAAATGCTATAGGAACAGAGAATAGGTATAGGGAAGACTTATAGAAGTGGAAACATTTATCAGAACCTTAAAGAATTATTTGGGAGGGTGGGGGACCAGGGAATGAGGAATCCATTACAAAACACTGGACCAAGATCCAGAAAGGCATTTGTATCTAACTGTATTGCATATCAATACAGATCCTACGTACACATCTGTATTTTTTAAATTTTTCAATAGTAGTTGACATTTAATATTATATTAGTTTCAGTTGTACAACATAGTGATTAGACATTTATATAACTCATGAAGCGATTACCCCCAATAAATCTAGTACCATTCTGATACTATACATAATTGCTACAATATTATTTACTATACTCCCTATGCTGTACTTTATATCCCCATGAGTACTATGACCAATTTTTTACCTGGGTCATTTGTTTTTTTATTGTTGAGTATTAAGGTTTCTTTGTGTGTTTTGAATAATAGTCCTTTATCAGATGTAGCTTTTGCAAATATTTTCTCTGTGGCTTTTGTTCTTATTCTCTTGATAGTGTCTTTCACAGAGCAAAATTTTTAATTGACAGTGCTCTAACTTATTAATTATTTCTTTCATGGATCATGCCTTTGATGTTATACAGTAAATCCTTACTTAATGTCATTGACAGGTTCTGCAACTTTAAGCAAAGCAATGGAAATGAAACCAGTTTTACCCATAGGCTTATTGATATAAACAAAAGTTACATTCCTATAGCATGTCATCAGCATTATAACAAAGTGATGTTGAACTAAACAACATTATCCAAGGACCTGATGTATCTAAAAAGTCATTGCCACAGCCAACATCATCTAAATTTTCTCCTATGTTATCTTCTATGAATTTGTTTTTTTATGTTTTACATTTAGGTCTATGATCCATTTTGAGTTAATTTTTTGGAGAGCGTAAGGTCTGTGTTGGATTTTTTTTTTTTTTTTGCTGAATATCCAGTTGTTCCAAAACCATCTGTTGAAAGACTACCTTTGCTCCATTGTATTGCCATTGCTCCCTTGTCCAAGAGATCATTTGACTATATGTATGTCTCTTTCTGGGCTCTCTATTCTGTTCCTTTGATCTATTTGTTTATTCTTTTGCCAGTGCCACACTATCTTGATTACTGTGACTCTATAGTAAGTCTTGAAGTGAAGTAGTGTCAGTTCTCCAACTTTGTTCTTCTTTTATTGTGTTGGTATCCTGTCTCTTTTGCCTCCTCATATAAACTTTAAAATCAATTTGTTGGTAACTACAGAATACTGTATTGAGACTTTGATTTGAATTGTGTTGAAAATCAAGTTGACAAGAACTGACATCTTGACAATACTGAGTCTTACTATCCATGAATATGGGATATCTTTCCATTTGTTTAGTGTCCATGGGATCTTTAGTGATGTCCACTCTTTCATTCTGATATTAGTAATTTGTGTCCTCTCATCTTTTTCTTAGTCTACCTAGAGACTTATCAATTGTATTGATTTTTTTTTTGAAGAACCAGCTTTTGGTTTCATTGAGGTTTCTTTATTGATTTCCTATTTTCAATTTCATTGATTTCTCCTCTAATTTTCATTATTTATTTTCTTCTACTTACTTGGGGTTTAATTTTACCTTTCTAGTTTTCTAATATATTTTATCTAGAAACCCCACAAACAAAAATTATATTTCCTAAATCTGTACACTGAAAAGACCTAGAAACGTTGACCAATTCTGTAGCTCTGAGCATCTCTAGTGTCCACATTGTGGTCACTACTATGAATTCTTCCTAAAGGAGCCAAGGACCCTTGGAGAAATAGATGCTTTCATATCCAGAGTAGAAAAATTCCAAAATAAGCCTGTATTTCCTGTTATAGAAAAAAAAACAAACAAAGAAGCTAGCAATGACTATTAGGGTCTAATAAAAGGATTCAGGAGGCAACTTGAATAGGCTCCCCCTGGAAAAGGGGGAATCATTCACTCATCTTGCCTTTCTTTAACTAACTGTAACTCAAAGTAAGCAATTATTTCATGTTGGGAAACCTTTTTTTTTATGGAAGTATACCTATTAATAAATAAAGACTGTTTTCAGAATTAGAATATGACAATTTTGCAATTCATAGTTAACTAATGTAGAAAATGATCATCAATAGCTAAGATTATAAAGAGTTGCAATCAGATATTATATAATTTTTAAGGATATGCACAACACCATCTGTGAAGTCATCTTCAATA
>NW_017732202.1:40327-41528 GCF_001890085.2 Hipposideros armiger
TTTTTTCTTCTATGGAGCAAACGTTCCTTGGCCTTGTCCCACTTTCACCCCCTGTAGTAGCCTTTCTCTACTGTCAGACCCAGAAAGGCTAACACCAGAAACCAAAGGTTTAACTCCGGGATGACTGTGAGCAGTGAATGGTTGTGGTATCACCTTGCAAGCCCCGTCCAGGGGAAAATCCAGAATATCCGAGTATAGTTAGACCAGAGTCCCAATTGGAATAGAAGAAAATCAGTGGACATACCCAAATAGGGTGGTTATAAGCAGGAAGAGAGTTAAAACAGGTGTTAATAAACTAAGTTTAGCTGAGTAATAAGAATGAAATCCCAGTTACAGATAGAGTCAAGAGAAACAGATGGAACAAGAGTTGATCAGTAAGCAATGTTGAATAACAAGAACAGCACCAGTGTCAGAACCAGAACCAAGAAAAATACAGAAATCAATTCCCTGAAGAAGCAAGGGAGATCATATTCTTATAGGCTCATTGTGAAAACAATTTCACTACAGTCACAGCGTAATTTTTGAAGCATTCGCCAGAACCTTTTATTTAAAACTTCACTTGCCTTAAAAGAACTTTGGTTCTGGGTAGCAGGATATTATATATTGTTTACTACACACCGTTATACATTATTCACTGTACATATTGGCTGTGGAAAAACTTAATAACACCATATCACAGGGTTTAGGTAAAGATTAAATAAAATTAAGTATGTAAAGCACTTATCACAGTGTTTCTTAAAAGTTACCTTCAAAACAATAACTAATATTGAAAGGAGATAGTATATGTAAATTATATCTTATTGAAGGAGATCACTAAATCCTGTCATTTCTACTCCATCAGGTCTTTAAACTTATACCTCCTTGATATCTCTCCTGACATGGCCTTAGTTTAAGCTAGTAGTTCTGAAAGTGTAACCCAGGGATCCCTTGGGGTCTCCAAACCTCTTTTAAGGAGTCTGTAAGGTCAAAACAATTTCATAATAATGTTAAGATATTATTTGCCTATTTCATTCTCATTCTCTCCCAAATGGTCTGCAGAATTTTCCAGGAGCTATGTGATAGGTGGTGACATCATTACTGTGATGACTAATAGAACACGAGTTTGTATACTCTTGTGCTTTAAAATTCCCTCACTTTTTGTTTCTAATATGGTCAATATCAGTAGGTACAGCCCACATAGCTTTAAGCTCTTTGAGAGCCT
>NW_017732202.1:45048-47210 GCF_001890085.2 Hipposideros armiger
CTTTAAATGCTTAATAGAATTCTCCGGTGAAGCCCTTTTGTCCTGGAGATACTTTTTTCAGGATCTTTTAAATTATGAATTCAATTTTTTAGTAGTTACGTGGCGATTCGGATTATTTGATCTTGGTTGAATTTTGGCAGTTTTTGGTTTTCAAGGAATTGGTCTATTTCTTCTAGGTTTGTTGAATTAAGGAGCATAAACTTGTTCGTAGTATTTCCTTATTATATTTTTAATGGCTGCAAAAGTATGTAGTGATTTTTTAAAATCAGGTTAATTTTACAAAAGTAAAATGCACAGATCTGAACAGCACGGTTTGATGAGTTTTGACAATATATCCCATATAACCATTGTCCAAATCAAAATGAAGAATATTTCCACCACTCTTAAAAATTCCCTAGCCCTCCCTGTCAGTCAATACGCAGCACTTCTGAGGAAACCATTGCTATGTTCGCTATCATTCTACAGCAGGGGTTGGCAAGCTACAGCTCAGTAGATCTGGCCTCCCATTTGTTCGTGTAAACAAGGTTTTATTGGAATTAAGTCACACCCATTTTTTAATGTACCTGTACTGTTGCTTTCACACCTCAGTGGCCAAGTAGCGGGGTTCAGACTAAGCCATGAGACCCTGCCCTGGGAAAGTCAGTCTTTTCTAGATTTGTCAGGATTCCTGCAAAGACCCAGCCTGCTGAACAATGAGAAGTGACCTGCCATAAAGATAGAAAATGCCTCTTTTTATTCCATAGAAACAATTACTGTTCACACTTGAAGGATATATATTTACATTTCAAAGAGGGATGGAACTAGGAGCCATTTGTTTTTATTTCAAAGGATTGTAAACTAGGGACCTTCCTGCTTTCTTCTCAGTGAAGATTTATTTATGTTAGGGAGATAAAATGTATGTCCTTCTCTCAGGAGTGAAGGACAGCTGTAGAGTGTCCCCATATAAACTCCTAGATTCATATTCTGGGGCTCTTCTGTGGTACACTANTAAAACCCTTTCTTCATTTTTATTATAAAACCCCTTTCTTCATTTTTATTATAAAACTAATATAAAATTAGTTTTATTTTAAAACTAATGGCTAAGCTAAGCCATTAGGTTAGCATATGGCATTACTACTAGAAATTACTCCCTTGAAGATGAGTGTAATCATGTGATCGTAGGCATTAGAAGATGAGCAGAAATGATATATTTGCAACTTTGGGGTCAAGTTGTCCAGAAGAAGGAACTAGTTTCCTTCCACTTCTTTCCTCTTTCCCATAAGCTTCAAAGGGGGCTGGAGGATGCGGAGCCTGTCAGCCACGTGGAGGAAGGCCACACTTACCTACTTCAGACTGTCATGGAAAATAATTTACTTCTATATTTCATCAATTTTGACCAAGCAGGCAAAGACTTGGGTTTAACCTCAACCGAGTGCCTGCATGACCCTGAGGTAAATTGGTATAGAAGGTTCTTTCTAGATGTTTTGAGGTCCTGACACTGAGTTCCCATTAACCTGGGTCTGTTCTGACCAATCTTTCACTTGTTTTTATTCTTTCATATAATTTTAACGAAGTATGCTAGGCACTGTTCACAGTAGTATAACAGCATTTAGTCACCATTCAATACATCCATCAACCCCCAAGGACCCAAATTAAGAAAACAGCATCCTAATAGCCAAGCAGAGCAAAGTGATATTTGAAGTCCTGCTATTTGTGGAAAGATCCACAAACCATGTGACTAGACTCTTGGCTATTGATCCTCAACAAGTGATAGGGTTCCAGATTTTTTAGAGGGAGACAATTAGGAAGAAAATGGGACACTAGTCCTTGGCATCCTATGTGAAGTACAGAGTGGGGTCTGTGCAAAGGAGTATGAGCATATGACTAAACAGTAATGTAAGTTCACCTTTCATTAAGCCTGGGCTATTCTAGAACCCAGGGCAAGATGGAATATGCCAGTAGAATGAATGACCCAAGCTCACCAAGAGCTGGGAAGGCCTAATAAGGAGAAATACTTCTGTAATGACAGGGGATATGTGTGGCGTGCTGGAATTATACCTTTCATAGACACACTTTTCCATGTGAAAATGGCACAGACTTTCTCAGCCCATTTTTTTGTTTGTTTAAGATGGAATTGTGGACCATTTGGGGGATTGACAGTGTTACTATTACATTTTTACTAA
>NW_017732202.1:51615-64409 GCF_001890085.2 Hipposideros armiger
ATATCTTCTTACGTTTTCTTCCAGGAGTTATATCCTTTTAGATTTTACATTTAGGTCTATGACCTGTTTTGAAATAATTTTTATGTATGGTGTTAGACAGGATGTCAGGTTGTATTTTTTTTTTTTCTGCATAGGACATGGAGTTTTTCTAGCAAAATGTGCTGAAAATATTTTTCTTTCCTGCTTAATTTCTTTGATACCTTTATAGATGCTCAATTTTACATATGTGAGTGAATCTATTTCTGAACTCTATGCTGTCTGCTGATTTGTCTATTATTATGTTAATATTTTACTAATTTAATGTTTGACTTTATGATATACCTCAAAATTAAGTTGTCTTTTAATTGTTTTTTGTCAAGATTTTCTTGGCTATTTGAGTTCTTTTGCATTTCTGTATGAATTTTAGAATCAGCTCATCTACTTCTACCAAATAATCTGCTGGGACTTTGATTGAATCTATAGGTAAATTTGGGAATAATTAACATCTAAAAATACTGAGCTTTTTCAATTAATGAACATGTGGTACTTTGAAAAAATAATTTTCTTCCCACCTTCTAAGTTCTTCTAGCTGGGCTAATATAATAATTAAATCAACAGACAAATGAAGAGGATAAAATCAAATTTTAATATGTGCATATGGGGAATTCACATAAGCATGAAAATTCCAAAGACTGAGACAAAATGAGGTATATATGTCATTTTGGACAAAGGAGAAAAGGAGGGTAAATGGTCTGGGATTTAAAGAAGAAACAGGCAATTCACAGTGGCAAACAAATTCTTGCTAAGCAACTCAGAAACCGTGGGGCAGAGGGGACTCTAATGAACAGATTTTTGCAGGGATCCTTCCTGTCTACCATACTTAATTCATACGTGCTGAAGTGCATACCCTAATGTGATTATGCTAAGGTTCTCTTTCTGAACCAGGTTTTACTACCTGCATCTCTTTAAGAAGGAAAGGGAGAGGTTAGAAAACAAAACAAAACAAAACACAAGTCTTCCTGAGTTTGTTGGACTTGAATTGTTTTCAGTTTGAAATAATCTGCATGCCAAAGTGGCACATCCCAGGGAGACTGGCTTCCGACCCTCACAAACGTAATATATCTCTGAGATCCAAGAAATGACATGCTTAAATAGTGCTTAGTTGAGCCTAGAACATGGTCTCTGATTCGAAGGCCAGGTGTCTCCCTGTGACCAAACTGCCATTATGTGAGCGTAGGACAGCTCTTAGATAAATATCTCACTTCTGTATTCCTGGCAAGTTAAGTTTAGCTACCTTTCCAAAGCAGCCCCAATTCTAGGATGCCCTTCAGCAGTGTTCTCTCCCTCTACACTAAAAAATTGTAAAAAGAATGCTTTTCCTAAACTGTCATAAATATTTTTTTATTCTTGTAATTAGAAGAAAATCCTAGAATATCTGTTGGTATGAGTCTCTTGATTTTACCTACACCAGCAGACAGCTTTCAGTCCATACCTATATATCTTATTTTGCCCTAGAACTTTTTTTGCTTGTTTTTAATTTTTATTAATGTTCTTCTAATTATTGGATTTCAGTTCTTACTAGCTACTTCTATTCATTCATTCAAAAATACTCACTCTATATATTTTGGGCACTGTAATAGGTCCTAGATTACAAATTGTCAGCAAAAAACAAGTCCATTTCCTGTTCTTTGATACTTAAAATTGAGTGAGAGGACTAATGTTCTGTTTTGTGCATGTTCAAATTCTTATTTCCTAAGATATAGGTCAGAGAATGGGGAATAAATAAAATACCTCTCCCCTCCCATGCCACATTTTTTCCAAGCAGGTGACTCTGCTAGGCTGGCTGTTAATCTCATGCTTAGTGGATCTTATCCCCAAATTCCATTAACAGCATGTAAAACAGCATTGGTTTTCACTATTATTGAAAGTTTCTATCTCTTTTTAGTGGGAAATTAGGAGCAGATATGTAAAAACCTGTAATACAGACATTTTAAGACAAATTTGAAATTGCTTTTTAATGTAATCAGTTTATTTTCCTAATATTTTTTCCTAATTTCTAGTGCTTCCTAATATCTTTCATTAGATTTTAAGTTGCCTAGAAATGAGCATCTTATTTTTCAAAACTTTCTGAGTGATTTTGGAATGCATTGCTGTTTTAAAAATTAGTCCACTCCTCTATAACTATTACTGTCATTATTTCTAAAAATGGATTCCTTGTTTTGAATCCAAAACACAAAAAACTATGACTCTATACAGGAAAACAGCCCATCTAAGACAAATTATCTAGAGAAGAGGCTAGTTACAAAAGTCAGAAGAAAAATCCTTTATACAGATTCACTCAGCATCTGATTTTCTGCTAATTCTATTTAGTAGAGTACCCATTTCCTATAGATACATTTTATACTAATTTTTTAATCACGAAACAATTGCTGCTTCTGTAGATAGCTTTGAACTCTAGGTGAAAATGCTTTGTGCATCAATTTCAAGTCTTTTGGCAGCCTTCTCTTCATTTCGGTAATAAAATGGCTATATTATTTGCAGAAGAATTATATGCAGATTACTGCATGTAGTATCATTTATTCTTTTTCAAATTTCACATTTCCCCCTCTGTCCTGGAATCATTTACATTATAAAAGATAATGTACAGGAAGAAATAATTGATTTGCTTTTATTCTAAGCACCACAATCCTCTGTTAATGCTATGTCGGTGCTTTCTCTATATCTGACCTTCACCTCGTCATCAGGGACAAAAAGGTGAAGGGAATCTCCTCTGTTGAAGGGGGTCTGACCTACAGTTCTGGAAGATCATTTAATAGCAGTGGAGCATGATTTTGAACTTCAGCTAGCGGGGAAACAAAATAAGAGAGAGAAAATAGTTTGACATAGTTTGTTGCTAAAGACTGCTATGTGAGAATCTGCTCTCAGTAGAAAAACAGGTTATATATATTTAGCATTTAAATAAAGAATTTATCAATTATATGTTTCTCTTCCCCCCAAAACAAGTGCATGTTTTTGTTTTCTCTCTGTTTTTTTTCCTGCTAATTGGTTTCTGATTTGCCTGAAGAAAAGAAGCATAATCTAATATACCGTCCCTTAAGCAATGAGTTTGGATGTTTGTGTGTGTTAAGAAAGAATTGCTGTCTCAGGATACTCATGTTTTTTTTCATTTCTTCTTATCAATTCATTTCAGGGGTACAAACTTATGGCCCTCTAGGGCCCAAGGAGGTAATAAAAAGTCATGATTCCAGCTTGGTATAAAACACCAGAGAATGGCAAGTCCTAGAGTTTATGAGCCCACCTAAAATCCCTCAAATCCTAACTTTTAAACATTATTTTAGCCAAACCAAACACTGTGGGGAGTGTGAGGGGAGATATGCAAAATTCAGACATAAAGATGCTGGTTTCTTTTCCTTATCTAGTTTTCCGGCATTAAATATCTTTTCTATCAATAGCCCTGAGAGGGAAGTATCATTGTCCCCTCTTCATCAGTGAGCAGACAGACTAAGAGTGTGTGTATATATTTATACATACATGTAAATAAGTACGTCTATATGTACTTACATAGATTGTTATTATATGCATAGCTCCATGAGAGGTGGAATTACATAGCAAAAGTAACATCAAATCTAGAGAGAAACTGGACTTTAGCATCAGCACTGCCTCCAACTCCATAGCAGTGTACAAAGGCTACACTCTTTGCTTCATTTTTCACCTGTTGAAAGGGGATGTATCATACTTCTTAAGAATTGTGAGGTAATATGTGTGAAAATACTTGATAAACATAAAAAAGCAAGAGCAACCCAAACTGAATTAACATTCACGTAATATGAACACCCATAACTATATGGAGATGACATGACTGTGGACGGGGAGATGGGGAGCTATAGAACTGAGTTAGGCAGAATGAAAGTTTCTATAGATGTCCCCATCCTAATCTGCAGAACCTGTGAACAGACTTTGCTCCAGTGGCCCAGGGAAATGAGGGCTACCGATGGAGTTAGTGTTGCTAATCAGCTGTCTCTCAAAGAAGGAGATTATCCAGGTTTTTCTGGGTGGGCCCCTGTAATCACATGGGTCTGTAAAAGGGAGACAGAAACCTAGTCAGAGTCCCAGAAGGAAATGTGATGACAGAAGAGGAGATTGGAGTAATGCGATGTGAAGACTCAGCCTGACACTGCTGATGGAGCTGCCAGTAAATGCCAGCAGCCTCCAGGAGATGGACAAGACCAAGAAGCACATCCTCCCCAAGAGCCTCAAGATGGAATGCAGCCCTGCTGACACCTTGATTTCAGCCCATTGCCACTCATTTCAGAACTTTGACCTTCAGAACTGTGAGATAACAAATGTGTGTTGTTTAAGCCTCCAAGGTGTGGCAAGTTGTTGCAGCAGCCATAGGAAATGAATACAAGAACTGACACAGAGAGAAGCTGCATGATGTTCCCTGTTAAGTGTCTCAATGATGCTCAGCAATTCAACGGAACGGCAGAGATAGTACAATTGGACTACGCCTTTCTTTCCTATCTGGTGGCTTTCTGTCTACTTTGCTTGGGCAGTTTCACTGCTCAAAGAGATGCACTATAGAGATCATGGAGAATTCTCTGGACAGGAGCTCAAGAAATGAGGAAACATTTGAGGGAGCTGAATATGCCTTTCTTAATTGTGCTGATGTTTTCATGGGTGTATACCACATTGACACTGACCAAATTCTATACTTTAAATATTTTTGGTTATGATATATCAGTTATACCTCAATAAAGCTGCTTTAAATAAATGGAATGTGGACCTTTCTGATTTTCAAGTGTCTCTCGCTGTGCTAAGTAAAGCAGTGGGCTCACAAGTGTCAGTGGCACTGTCCTGTGATGTGGCCGTGAATTTCACGTGATTCGTATGTCTCTTCACAGCATAATTTCTGAACCTCCATTTCTTGAGGACTATAAAAGTGAGATTTGGGAATTCACTTGTCACTGCATTTTCTTAATGCAGCAAAAGCTAATTCTCTCTCTTTCCTTGATAGCTTTCATGTGGTACAGAGAAGCAGAAAAGCATCTGCATGCCTCCGCCTGAGTTTCCATGGCCCTATACTGTCATGACCAGGAGGGAAAGACCGCCTTTGTTTCAGTGGGACTGTGTGGAAAACAAATTAACTTCCAGGTTAATCCAACTTGCTTGTTGGGTTAACGCCACTCATTAACTGTCAGTCCTTCTGGGCTCTACTTCATTTCCAGAATTCACAGTTTAAGACATACACAGGGACTACCTTGTTGCATGGCAGCGCTGTGATGTTAGAAGGAACCAGCTCCCTACGTTTCCTTGTTCTGCCTCTAGCTCCCAGGCACATATTACTGGCTTATTTTCCAGTTTCCAGGCTCTACAGGTGCAGTAGTGAGCTTTGGGCTAAACAAGTCGTGGAATTTACTTTATCCACCTGTGTCCACTCCAGGCCTTTCTACGAACTTGAGCAAATCGATTTCTCTTGTCTTTAAAATGGGAATGATATTTCCCGGCTGCTCCATCCTTCATTCTAATAAATGTGATTAATAATGGAGGCTGAATGTATTCACACAGCTCTGAGGTCCTCAGAGATGTGACTAAATAGAAATTATGTGATACATATAAGTGTTTATCATAGACATGCCTAATTTAAAAAGAAAAAAAAAACTAAATGAGAAAGAGAGTGCTATGGACATTAGAGAGAGTTATTACAAATTTCACAAGTCTCTTTTTAAAGCTGAGATTAAGCTTCAGTCTCATTAGTAAAAGTGTCTAATCCACTTGATCACATAACCTCTGGTTATGTCTGACTGTTGTGGTGCTTCTTCTGGTTTCTTTGGCTTCCTCTGGACACTCCCAAATTTCATTTAGGATTTTCACAAAAGTACTTGTATGAAGCCCAATGTTTTTCTCTATTCATCATATATTTTCCTTCAATATAAACTGTGCACACATGTGCACAAAAACATCACCCAAACGTTATGAACTTGAGGAAAACCTCAGCTACACTCAGCCTTTGAAATCTTTTGTATTTGCTCATGCCTTTAGACTTCAGAGATGTTTTTATCTGCTCCCCTTCCAGATAATGAAAGGGATACATACAACACTCTGTATATTAATGTCATAAACATCTGCCTCTGGCAAAGCCTTAATGTGTGAACAAAGAAAGAAATTGTTCACACAGCAAACCCTACAATGAGAAATGAATATCAGCGGTGGAAACCCCTCTGTTAGAGGGAATTTCAGATCATTTCAATGTTTACATTTGCAACTCAAGCATATTGACAGAGCAATGCAAATAGATGTACACTAGGAAATGCTGGAAGAAAATTATTTGCACAGATACTGTGAAGATTTCCTAGCTATGTGAGAAATGAAAATGTATTTTTGCCATATTTGGTAAAGTGAATGTTACTCAAAGGACAAACCTCATGTAAAAGAGAGATAAGCAGAAGTTGATTTGAATATTATTGCAGGGCAAAGTAAATAATCATGATGCATTCAACCTTTATCAATGTGCAAAACCAGATTAATTTTCCCAATTACAAACCTTAATATTAAATGACTTTTAAACATGAACTGGGATAAGAGATTGATGGTAATGATAATCCACAAATGTGTTCTAAGAGATGTTAATGAAGGTTTGGTTAAACAAAGTGGGGAGAGAATAAGGAAGAGAAGGAGAATGCTGTGTTAAGTTGAAGAGATCCCCTCAAGACTTCTCAGATCTTTAATGGCTAATACACATTCTGAATCTCTAAATAGCCATAGAGTATGCGATGTTTCCAAACTTCTTTAAAACCTGTAAACTCTTTCACAAAACACTTTAAGGGTTCTGAGGAACACGTAAGTAACTGAATGTCTTCCAAACTGATTTAAAATTAGAGTTAAAATGAACTACACATTCTACTTCAGTCACTGCTACAATGGCCAGTGTTAAAATGTGATTTTCTACAAATGAATAAAGCGTTTATAGAAATGCAAATAGAGACATCATCATCCTACACTTCAGCTCCTAAAGCTCTGGTCGCCATTGCTGAGAGTTGTAGAGGTCAAGCCAGAGCAATGCTGACCAGATAGTCACAAAGAAGCATTACAGGTGGACTCACAATGTGTTGGTGAAGTTACCGTTATGTGGGCCCAGGAACTTGACTTTGTCAGGACCAACATGATAATATCAATCCCAAAAGTATAGGCTCAGATTAGTTTTGTTTTTTTTAAAATTCACTTCTTTATAATGAAACACAAAATGGTCAAGGCAACCACACATTCATATTCTCCGCCTAGTAACTCTTCTCTTGGTAGTTCAATAGAACTGGGAAGTCAAATTCAAATCAGAAGGTTATTTGGTGACTATGAGTCAGAGCAAGAGGAGCTAGCAACGTGATCTACATCATTCAAAGGCATGATCTACATCATTCTAGCCTCAATCATGGTTTGGGATCATGGTAGCACTGACAACTGCTTTCCCTTTCATACTATTCTTCAATCAATTGTTTTTGGGTTTTTTTCTAATTATAGTAATGCCTCGGTTTGCGAGCATAATTAGTTCTGGAAACAAACTACTCGTATTGCAAGACATCGCTCATTTACCAAGTTAAAATGTATTATTAGGTTGGTGCAAAAGTAATTGCACCAACCTAATAGAAATGTTTGCTCGTCTTGCGGAGCACTCACAAACCAAGTTACTCACAATCCAAGGTTTTACTGTATGTCACTTTGAATGGATGCTTCTTTAGTTATGATAATACAGTTTAATCTGCATCAGCAGGCTTAGACATTATATTATAGGCAGAATTCACCTAAAGCTACACCCCAATAAATAGGTTATAAGAATCTATTATTGCCCCCTATGAGTTTTCATATCATTCTCACAGTCACCATATTCCCACATTTTGAGAACTTTTTTTAACTTTGTACAGTAGCAAGAAATTCAGACTTCCTCCAATGCACTACAACTTGTCTAAAGGTATTAATTAATCAATTAAACACTATATATCTATATCATCTATATCTGTATCTATATAATACAACTGAGCATGTGTCACCCACACCCATTAGGATTTTCTCTAGTCACAGACAAGAGCAGGGAAGACCAGAAATGCTGAACAGCTAACACCCCTGGGAGCAGCCTGCAGCTAATGACAAACACCAGCCTCCTTTTCCCCAGATATGAAACCTCTGAGGTTTATTTTATATCATCTCCCATGTGTCTCCTGTGGGATTGAGTCGCGATTGTCCACAGTGGTAAGCCGCTCATTAAACACTTTGTATATTGTCTTCCTTTCCCTGTCCCACTTTTCCACTTCCCAGTTGTTGCTACCTACGATCAATTCCCAAAGAAGCTACCTGTGCCTTAAATACTAGTCCCAGAGTTCCCAGAGAATCCAACCTAAGACAATATATAACAGCAGAATTGAATTCAAAATCTGGTCTAGACCCAGAAATACTTTCTTCTTGACAGCTCAGTTTATTTTAACTCATTTTAATTACCTATGCCTGAAGTTGTATAATTCTATAGAATTTAAATGTACATATATATTATTGATCAATCCATGACATGTAGCAGTAGCTACTCTACCCTTCTTGGACAAATTATCCTTATATCAAATGAGTCAGTTTTACCTGGGGTTTGGTCCAGGTGTGGAACCTATTGCATGTGTCATGAAGGAAAGCCAAATGACAGTGTTCCAAACAGCTTGGCTGACCAAGCTGCATATTCAGCCTTGGGATGAGTCGAGATCCAGGCACTGCTCTGGCCGTCCACAGCTCTGTTACCTCCCTTGGAAGAGGGGAGGTTGCATTTAGTGTTTTCAACTCTAAAATTTTAATTTCTGTGACTCTAACTGCCAAAAATTAACAGTTGTTAAATTGATAGAAAATGTGTATAGTGCTATTTTATTTTATGTTTTAAGCTTAAATATCCAAATTAAGAAGTGTATTGCAATGATTCCTAACATAATAAGGAAGGAACACAGTAAACTCAAGTTTTGATTTAATGAACTGCTAAATTGATTGGACCCCTGTTGTTTTATTGGAAGGCAATGAGCTAGACCCTGGGGGTAACATAGTTGATTGATGTGTTAAGATAGAACTTTACCTCTGGCATGATAGTTAAGGACAGGTTGGACTAATTTATAGAATAAAATGGCCTTTACAGTAAAAAAGTATCAGCATTGTTAAAAGGCCCATAAAAATCTTTAACTTTATATCACTCTGAATTCCTTTACATAAATTAATCAAAAATACCCAGATTTCATTATCTTTGAAACACACTTTTATTTTAAAATGAAGAATTATGTCTTCCAATTTTTTTAAAGTCAGCTTCTTTAAAAACAAACAAACAAACAAACAAACAAACAAACAAACAAACTTTATGATGCGTAAGAAGCTACAAGTACAGCAGGGAGCTGCTCCGCTAAGCAGAACTCATCCCTATGAATGGTGTTGTCTCTGACCATGAGAGACTGTGGTATTTTATTTTGTAAGTTTCAATCTTCCTCAGAAAATGAAAGACCAACTTTGAAGTTAATATTTTCCCATAACCTGTAAGTAGAAGATGCACAAGTAAAAGAAGAACTCACATTAGTATACAAGTGACCTGACAAATCTTTTGTGACTAGATTCCAAAGGAAGCTCACCCTTGGGCCAGCCTGGCAAGTCCAGTGGCCTTGGTGGTGTCTGCTCTCCGTTGTTTTGCTCCTCAGAATGACTCTGGGTCCTATTTATGTCATGCATAGCCCCACTTTTCTCAGCATGTACCTGTTCACCCTACTTTGTTTTCTCAAATATTCCAAGTCCTTACCCTGTATTTCAACATCTCTGAGCAAAATAAGAGAATATCTGTGTGTGTTCCTAGACGTTTTAATGCATGAAATGCAAATTATAGAACTACTTTCTGGATACTTCTGGACATAGGAAACAGATGCCTGCCCAATGGATTCTGAAAGCAATTACTGAAAGCAACTATGAGAAGCAATAGTTATTCTGATATTCTTCATTTTGTTTCACATAATCAGGAGACTCTGTGGCCTTTCCTCACTGCCTGGGATATATGGAAACATTTCATGGAAGAACTGAAGGAACAAACTTACAAGCCTAGGCTCTCATAAATCCTAGATTAAATGATAGATGTTTTTTATACAGAATAGTTTTTGTTTACATGGGTTTCTTTCTCAGACTGTTTCCTGGAAGTTACAATTATCATGCTAATTGAAGCCTCTCAGAATCTATGACATTTTATTATTTGGTCATCATGGGATTTCAGAGTTACATTTATATTTCTTTGATCCGCCTGAGGGTTTAAATATCTGGATGTAGTCAGAACTATGCTGAATAATAATAGCAGGTTACGTTTATTGAGGACTTATTATCTGCAGGTATTGTGCTAAGTGCTTTCCACATATGATCTTACTTAATCTTCTCAGTAATCCTATGAGGACAGTTTTTATTAATTAACTATATTTTACAAATATGAAAACTAAAGCCTAGTTTATAAGTATCATGCCCAAGGTTACACAACTAGTCCCTTATAGAAATGGAACACAAGCTCATGCTGATACAAAGCTCTAAAGAGGAAATTTTATCTAACTTCTCAATTACTTCTGAACACATATTTTCAAAGAATATACTTGGAAAATATTAATAAACTGGAAATAAATTACCAGCTGTCATGATCCTCTCATAGCTCACAGATTGCACCTTTCTACCATATAAATACACATCAACAACAAACATTTGGATATGCTCCAGTGTCAATTAAAAGAAGATGCAGAATAGAGAACTCTACATGAATATTTCAAATTCAAAATCATTTTCCATTATTGCCCCCACAAATGCATTTTTCTCCTCCAAATCAGAATCAACTAGGGCTTATTTGTTCACTTTTTCTTTCTTTTTTTTTTTTAAACTACATTTCAGGTCATGTTTGTAAAACATTTTTGTCTGTCTCATGTGTGACTGAAATGATCAAATGAATCAGTTGCCCTCCACTGGCATGCCGGGGCATATGGGGATGCACCACAAATGTTTCCTAAGTGTGCTGCCAAATTTTGAGCAATGTGTAAAATGTATTTTGGTTACAGCTAGGAATACATATGGTCACTGAGATGCCTGTCAGATGGAATATGGAGCAAAAGAGGTCCTGTGATATGCTCTGGAGCAGGTTAAGACTTGCTGAGAGGAAGACAGAAAAGCTGGTTAGTGTGTTTTCAAGCTGGCTTCGAAGTAACATGGAGGGTTTCTTAGTAAATTCCAGATCTTTGCCACTTGGGTTTTTAAGAAAACAGTTATTCCCAAGCAGAGACCCAGTGCTAAAGGCCAGCTGCTTGAATCCTGTGATGGCTGTGGCTGCTTTTATAGTTTGGTGAGATGTTGTTATAGTGTGAATATGATTATGTAGTAATCGCTGTAAGTCATGACACAAATCCAAACATTTCAAGAACCACTGAAATAGACCAATTTTTGAATTTTATATGTAGGACTCACTTTAGAAAAAAATTATCTTCCACCCTTTTTCTTCCAGCGAGTTTCTTATATTTCAGAAAACCAAACAAGTGCCCTCTTGCTGTCCCCAAATTTTCCATGTCTCCACTATTTTAGCACACTCGAGTATGACTTTCTGAATAATAATCTCTATTGTCACACTAGTTTCTGGTTATATCCCAACAACCCAAACCAATTTAACTACTTGGAATAAATGACTACCTGGTAACCTGTTAGCATTAGTAACCTATCTGAGCTCTATGGGTTTCATAATCAATTCTAATTTATCACTTAGACAAAACAGTTAAATTAATTTTGAATGCCTAGATACTGCCATTGATTGAAAGAACCCTACCTATCCAACACACAAAAATGATCAATCCATAAATATTTATCTGTGTGTGTGTGTGTGTGTGTGAGAGAGAGAGAGAGAGAGAGAGAGAGAGAGAGAGAGAGATTCAACTACTATTCTGCCGAAAAATAATCTATATCTCTTTATGAAGGAAGTCTGATTCTTACCTAAATTATAAAATATTGAATGATTAAATATTTTCTCAAATATTAGAAAGAACATGAACACCATTTGAAATATCAAAAAAATCATGAAGCATATGCACTTTTTTTAGAATTTCATATTTTGACACTCCTATGTCCCTGCCTTCCACCTATCTTCATAGAAGCTTTCACTTTCATTTTTTAAATCAAATGCAAAAACTTCTTTACAAATGTGAGCCTACATTTGCCTATAAATGGAACGTTGTTCTAGCCAAAAGCACAAATTTGTATTTGTATGGCTCATCTCCAAATCCTACTAGTTGCCCTCAGTGAATGTGCTAATTGCATTTCTTAGCTATCCATTTTCTTATCTTAGCTTTTGTGGTTTTGTGCACATTTTACTAGATGTTACACTTTCTTGTGTTTAGGTTTTATTTGCATGACACCAAAGTGAGTCAGTTGGCTCACTGCATTTTGCATATATTGTGCATAATGATTTCTAAAATGAAGATTATCTTGTTACTGAGCAAAACTGAAAACATGTGTTTCTCTGCCAGATCTGCTTTGACGAAAAACAGAGAAACCTAAAATGTTGGACAGTATATGGTAATCTTTCTACAATGCAGTCTTCTTAGCTATGGGAGGCTTTGTTCTTTGCTTTCTTATATGTTATATGTAGCTTATTATTCTTTAATTTCAACAAATGAGATAAAAAAAGCCTACTTAAATTCTTCAATTTAATACAAATGTGAGGCATAACATTTGTGTATGCATGTTTGAGTATGTGTATATATATATGGTTGCCATATGATTTTGCACTGTGATAAAATATGCTATATACGTTA
>NW_017732202.1:65184-66112 GCF_001890085.2 Hipposideros armiger
CTGAGTTGCTTGCTGTGGCTCTGCATCCTGCTCAATGGCCCAGCCCTAACCTCGCTAAATTATGGGTTGTTTGGGTTTCTTCAAATTATTTTTCAGGCATCCCATACTTTCCCAGGAAAGAGAACATAAGCCTCCTTAATTTACTTATAGGGTCCTCCTGCATAGTTCTAGAAGGAATTTCCTGAAGCTTGGAGTCTGTACATAGTAACTTTCAAACTTTACAGCATAGCAGCAGGTCATAATAGCCCCTGAAAGGTGTCCACGTACATATACTCATGCATTGCATAACTGTGTTTCAGTCAATGATGACTGCACATACAAGGGTGGTCCCATAAGATTATAATGGAGCTAAAATATACCTGTCACCTTGTGATGCTATAACATGGTACACAACGCATTACTCACATGTCTGGTGATACTGGTGGAAACAAGCCTACTAGGCTGCCAGTCATGTAAGGGTATAATACATACAATTGTGTATACTACATAACACTTGATAATAAATGACCACGTTACTAGTTCATGTATTTACTATACTATTTATCGTTATTTTAAAGTGTGCTCGTTCGACTTATAAATAAAAATTTTGCTGTAAAACAGTACACCGTGTTACGCCGGAAGCAACCTCATGCAGTTTATATTTACCACATCTCTTGATTGCATCAGCATCATTTTTCTCTAATACTTGATTTAATAATGTGTTGTTTTGTAGAGTAACACGCTGTACAGGCAGGTAGCCTAGGAGCAGTAGGAAAAACCACACAGCCTCGGTGTGTCGTAGGCTATACCATCTAGGTTTGTGTAAGTGCACGCTATCATGCTCCCAAAATGACAAAATCACCTAACAATGCATCGCTCAGAACATACCCCTATACTTAAGCAGCGCCCGACTATACCAGGAACCTGTAAGTACTGGGTTGTCAGAAAA
>NW_017732202.1:66552-67695 GCF_001890085.2 Hipposideros armiger
ATAAATGATGTGGTTATATGCTATATCTTATTCTAGAATAAAAATATTTATAGAAATATTATTTGAAAACCAAAAATGTAAGATCTAGCTTCTGATTTTGGGTTCTCAGAAAATTATTCCTTGTTCTCTTTTACTCTCCATATATATAATAGTATGCGAAACAGTTTTTCATCAATTTTTAATTTATAACTTAAATACTAAGCAATGAAGAGATTTACATAAAAGATTTTATAACTGCAGTCATTTGCAGTGTATAAATGTGGTTTCTTATTATTTCAAGTTCTTAAAACGTTAATGTAATATAATACATAACTGTGTAATTTTACAGGACAGTTTAATTTCCTTTGAAAATATGGACCTCAGTAAAGAGTCCAAATTAAAAAGAAATTAATAAGTTTCAAACATTAAATAAAATGTGCAATTCAGTCCTTTATGGCAGTAGCCACATTTCTAGTGCTCAGTATCCTCATATCAGTGGGCAGTGTGGACATAGAACATGTCCGTCCCGGAAGGAAAGGCTATTGGGCAGTGCTGTTAGAATTCTGTCACGTCGATCATGCTTTTCTCTTTTCAAATGTTCATGATGGATTTGATCATGTCTAAAGCTTAAATAATACATGATTGGACAGATATACTATTGTATATCTCAGCAGCCTCAATTTAGTGCACAGGGAATTTCAGTGTGCTTCACATTTACCTATGTTTTACATATATAAACATTCTCTAATTATTCTTTATGTCAAAATGTATGGAATGTGCTTCATTTATTCTTAAGATTTCTTAAAATTGTTGTAATTTTTAGTGAGAATCATTTATAATATTAATTAAAATTAATAAATACTCAATAAAAAAGCAGAGAAAGTGACATCCATAGAAAATATAAATAATGTTTTATCAATTCAAATTCACTACCCTTGGACCAAAGCCCACTAAAAATCAGAATATAGATCATTTACCTCAGGATGCCTTGTTTTCCAGTCTGCAAAACTACTTGATAACTTTCTTTAATACATCTATGAGTTCCCTTTCTTGGATTAAATTCACTAGTCATTACTCACATAACTCACCAAGGATGAAAGTTTAAATCAATGATTGTTCCAGGCATCTTTTTTTTCCTGTCAGTTCTAATGATAGGCAGGTGTG
>NW_017732202.1:70890-71836 GCF_001890085.2 Hipposideros armiger
CCCAATGAAGGGTTTTCAGACACTTTAACAAAAATGAAAGGAAAAGTTTTCACTCCTCCCAAGTAGTAGGCAACAGCTGAAACTCAGCAAATGCTCTCACATTCACTTTGTTTCCCATCTCACCCTTCTATATCTCCAAAATGAAGGACAAATGTCAATTACCATTTTATGTAATTTTGGTAGAGTTATTCATATAGTATACAAATGTGCTCTTTTTTTATTCATGCCTCCATCAGAAAAATATATGGAGAAGGCTTTTGATATAAAGTTTTAAAATACAAACAATAACATCATATTATTTTTAAACATTTATATAAATTAATATTACAAAAATTGTAAAATTATGAAAATATGAATCAGAAGGATACATATCTTAAGGAAATTGCTTGTTATTGGAAAGGGGAATGAATTTCATTGGAGTCTAACAAAACTTTACCTGAACATTTGATTAAAGGTAAAAGATCAGCAAATCTGGCAAAACATTTTTAGTTAAACCTACATGATGGATTTACAGTTGTTTATTATATTATTCTTGTTTGTACATTTTGAATTACTGTGAAATGACAAAAGTAATTTTAAAAGCATCCTCTGCAAACAGAAAAACAATAGAGAAAATCAATGAAATAGAGAGCAGGATTTTTTAAAAGATCAATAAAATTGACAAATCTCTGGCAAGACTTTCAAAAGAGAAAGAGAGACAGACAGACAGACAGACAGACAGACAGACAGAAAACTGATATTACCAGCATCTGCAATGAAATAGGGAGTATCACTATGGATACCCAAGAGATGAGCAAAATAATAAGGAAATAATACAAATAACTCTACACACATACATTTGACAACTGAGACAATATTAACGAGTTCCTTAATAAAACACAACCACAACTAGTTGAATATGAAGTCGATCATCTGAATAGCCATATAACTATTAAGGAAATTGAAT
>NW_017732202.1:71955-73091 GCF_001890085.2 Hipposideros armiger
GGGAAAAATTTAACCTAAACAAAAAATTAAAGTATGTGTTTTTCATTAAACTATATTAATTTACATAAAACCACTTTTATTCAAATTGCTGATGTAACAGTGCAAGTTTCATAATCTTACCTAATTACAGCAATCAAAAAGTGAAATTCTGAGCCTGAGAAAATGATTATATCTCTTGTAGAATACATCAAAAGCACATAATCTTGAGTTAAAAGCACTCTAATTTCCAACCATGTATTTAAAACAAAACAAAGTACCAGTGTGAAAGAATGGTTAACTATCAGAAGATTTATCAATGTAATTAACTACATTAACAGATTGAGGAAAAAAATCATGTTAGCATTTTATAAGATGCAGAAAAAAGTACTTGCTATAACAGACATTCAACCATGATTTTAAAAATAAAATTTTATAAACCAGAAATAGAAAGAAAATGCCCTAACCTTATAAAGTATATTTAGCAAAAACCAATGGTAAACTCCATAGTAAATGGTAAAATTTTAGGAGCTGTCCTATCAAAGTCTAGAGGACGATAATTATGACTGTTAGGGCTAGTATAATCAATATACTGGAGGTCCTTGTGTTACCAGTCCATGTGCCTGATGCTTCAAAAGGCCAAAACTCAAAATGTCAAGTTGGGAGTAAGAAAGGGTTTATTGATCTATTGTAGAAGGCAACAACAGGGATAAGATGGGAGGCCTAATTCTCAAATCCATTTTAAGAAAGTGCAGAGTTCAGGCTTCTTTTATGTCAAGGGAAGGGAAATGGGAGGGGCTGTTTTTGTAAAAATTCAAGCCCCAAGCAGAATTTATCTAATGATTAGCATGTCTAACGCAGGAGCTATTTGCCTGGAAGGCCATGGGAACAACGCAGGCTTGGACAAATGGAGCCTGAGAGACCAAGCATTTCACTCTGTTACACTTGCAATAAGACAAGGGAAAAAAGTGTAAAATAAAGAAAAATTGAGGAAAATTTTTGTGTTCAGGTCATATGACTGTAAAGAAAAAAAAATTTCATGAATAAACTATTATTAATAAGACAGGACAGCAACATTCCTGGATGCATGACTGACATTCAAAAATTAATAGCTTCCCAGTACACAAATGGAAACTAATTAGAAAATATAATAGTAACAA
>NW_017732202.1:75646-81062 GCF_001890085.2 Hipposideros armiger
ACATCATACTGGATTTCTAGGTAATGCAATAAGACAAAGGATGTAAAAGGTATACAAATTGAGAAGGAAAAGATAGGACTGTCTTTGTTTGCAAATGGCATGATTGTCTACATAGAAAATCTGAAAGAATCAACAAGAAAATTCCAGAAACTAATAAGCAATTATAGCAAGTCTGCAGGATACAAGGGTAATATATACAGTTAATCACTTTTTTTACATACAAACATTGAACAAATAAAATTTGAAATTGAAACACAATACCATTTACATAAGCATCAAAAAACTGAAATACTTCGGCATAAATCTAACAAAGTATGTGTGAGAAAAACTATAAAAACTCTGATGAAGAAAAATCAAAAAACTAAATATTTTATGTCCATAGATAAGAAGACTCAACATTGTCAAGATGTCACTTCTTCCCAACTTGATCTATAGATTCAACACAATTCAAATAAAAATCTCCATAAGTTATGTTGTAGATATCAACAAACTGCTTCTAAAATGTATATGGAGAGGCAAAAGATACAGAGTATCCAACATAATACTAATGGAAAAGAACAAAGTTGGAGAAAAGACACTACCCAACTCAAGGCTTACTGTAAAGCTATAGTAACCAAAACATGTGGCATTGACAAAACAATAGATGAATAGATCAATGGAAGAGAATAGAGAGCCCAGAAATAGATCCCCATAAATATAGTCTACTGATCTGAGACAAAAGAGCAAAGCCATAAAATGCAGAAAAGATAGTCTTTTCAATAAATGATGCTGAAACAGCTGGACATCACATGCAAAATCATGAATCTATACATAGAGTTTACATTCTTCACAAAATTTAACTCAAAATATTGAATAGATCACATATGTCAATGTAAAACATGAAGCTATAAAACTTCTAGAACATAACATAGGAGAAAACCTAGATGACCTTGCCTGTGGCGATGCCTTTCTATATACAACACCAAAGATACAGTCCATCAAAGAAATATTTGGTAAGCTAGACTTCACTTAATTAAAATTAAAATTTTCTGTTCTACGGAAGACACAGTCAAAAGAATAAGAAGACAAGCCACAGAGTGGGAGAAAATATTTGCAAAAGACATATCTGATAAAGAACTGTTATCCAAAATACACAAAGAACTCTTTAAAATTCAACTATAAGGAAATGACCCAATTAAAAAAAAATGGGCCAAAAACCTTAACAGATACCTCATCAAAGAAGAAACACAGATGGAAAATAAGCATGTGGAAAAGTGTTCCACATCATATGTCATCAGGGAAGTGTAAATTAAAACAACAATGAGATACCACAACACTTAGAATGGCCAAAATCTGAAACACTGACAACAGCAAATACTGGCATATATGTGGAGCCAGAGAAATTGTCATTCTTTGTAAGGGGGAATGTGAATGGTATCGCTACTTTAGAAGAGATTTTGACAGTTTCTTACAAAACTAAACATAGTCTTAGCATACGATCCAGCTATCATGCTCCCCGGTATTTATCCAAAGGAGTTGAAAACCTGTGTGCACACAAAGATCCACACACAGATATTTATAGCAGCTTTATTCATTTATTACCAAAACTTGGAAACAACCAAGATGTCCGTAAGTAGATGAATGTCTAAATGAACTGTGCTGCATTCAGACAATGGAATATTATTTAGCACTTTTTTTGAGTGGAAATGGAGGAAACTTAAATGCATATTACTAAGTGAAAGAAGCTAATCTGAAAAAGACTATATACTGTGTAATTCCAGCTATGTGACATGCTGGAAATGTCAAAACTATAGAAGCTGTAAAAAGATCAGTGGTTGCCAGAGGCTGGGGAGAAGGACGGGATGAATAAGCTGAGCACAGAAGTTTTTAGGGCAGTGAAAATACACCTTAAGACACTGTAATGGTGGATACATGAAAATATTCAGTTATCCAAACCCATAGAATGTACAGCACTAGAGTGAGCTGTAATGTAAAGTAGGGAGTTAAGGTGATGATGATGTGTCTGTGCAGGCTCATCCACTCTGCTGGGGATGGTGATGAGGGAGTTGTGCATGTGTGGGGACAAGGGGAATATGGGATAAATGTATACCTTCCTCTCAGTTTTTCTGTGAACCTAACGCTATTTTGCAAAAAATTGCATTTTTAAAAAACTTCATAAAATGCCCAAGCATAGAATAAATATTTGAATTCAAATATATGCTAACCTATAACAGCTCCTCCTTGCTTATCCTCAAGGTGCAAACTCCTTAGACTGATTTTTAAGACTGTCAGTGATATGAGTTGATATGAACCTGGCTTACTTCCCACTGCTTTCCAAGACATCCATCCCTTATCACCCACCCCGACTAAGCTACTGATCTCACAGTTTCTGCCTCTGTGCTTTTCCCAGTGGAACTTGTTCCATCTAGTGCCCTCCCCATCATCTCTGCCAGTCAATGTTTTGTCCATTGTTCAATGCTTGACTCCTCTGGTTCTTCTCCTTGAGGCATTTCTCTTCTTCAAAACCAGAGGTTGTCACCCCTTTCTCTAAACATCTGTCCATTGCTGCTGGACCTCTTTTATGGCACCAAGCGATAAGATACTCCCATGAGGTATGTGTGTGTGTGTGTGTGTGTGTGTGTGTGTGTGTGTGTGTGTGTCCATTTGTTTATTTCCCAGAAGATTTCCTGAACAGTGAGTGAGCAACAAATATTTATTAAATTATATAATATGTATAAAATAAATTGTTCAATGCATGACATTTTTTTTTCCTGGATCATAGTTTTCTGCAGAGGAGTAGCAGTTTCTTGGATTTTTTAAAGGGAGTTAAAATACTGTGTTGCAAATGATATGCAAATGCCATAGTGTAAAAATAGTCACCTGTTCAATACACCTATAATGAACATAGCAAAAGGAGGTGCACAGCTTTATCATTTTGTGTGTTATCATATCATTTATGAAATATTTTCTTAAAATTAGAACACTTGAGAAATACTTGGTGGTATATTTGGAATGCTTACCCTAAGCAATGTTAAATATACTTTTTCTTTTGTAATATGAAGCATAATATAAGTAAAATAGTGTGCTGTGACTACTAACAAAGAATGATTTTATATTCCATGCAAAAGGAAGGAAGTCAGCATATCTGTTGCCTGTATTATCTCTGTACTGTCATCCTTCATCTCAGCTACTTCGCTCCGCTTATTTTGGTTTCTCTCTGTAAAGTAGATCAGTCAGTTTTCATTTTATTGGAACAATGCATTGTGCTATTGGTACTTGGTTCATCATATAGCACAGGGTTAATTTAGATTTAAAATAAAAAGACTCCTTTTAATTTTATAGATAGTCCAATTACAGTTACTCGTTATAAGTTATAATAATATTTAGATACAACTCAAGCATATACATTATTGAGAATAAAGGATCTACCTTTTATTATATTAGTAATAAAATAGTTTAATCACCTAGAATGCTTATAGTCTTATTATTTTCCTAATTATTACTTTAGTTTTACAAGTTAGCATAACTTGGCATAAATATGATAAATAGTGTGGATCCTCTTGGTCAGGAATATTATTCCATTTCTGGAGTAGAATTCTTCAGGTTACATGGAAGGGACCAGACGTATCACCACCTGAATTGTTACTAAAAATGCATCCTCAGCTCTCCGAGTTAAACGCCTCACAAACACAAAATACCCCTTGTTGTCAGGATAATTGGCTTTACTTTAGTGTGCCTTAGATGTCTTAGTTAATTTCAATGGTCTGAGTTAAATGCTTGTTATATTTTTAAAACTGACACCAAGTAAAGCCAACATAACATTAAGTGCTTCTGCCTTATTAACTTTAGCAGTGTAAGTGTTTTTCAGAGCAATACTGCCATGAAGAAATCTAACTTATTAGGCTTGAATCCTTCTCCTGTCTAAATGCTTTCATTCATTCATTCATTCATTCATATAACAGATATTTATTTGTACCTAATATAGCCTAGACACTAGGATATAGAAAGGCCCTAGTATTTAAGAAATTCTAATCTAGTGGGGGAGATATATTAATAGAAAAATTATAATATAGGATGTATAATTCATTAAACTGTTCAACAAAAATTATATTGAATATTTACTATGTATGTCTGGTATTCAAAGAACTAGAAATAACATCACAAGCAAATAAATATGGTCATTGTCTTTACGGAGTTTATAGTCTAGAATTATTAAAGAAATAAATAGGAGAAAAAATTGGTCATTATGAATAGATGGGTGACATAATGGATGAATAGGGGTTTGAGTTGAAGATCGCATGAACAATGGCTTTCAGGGTTCTAACATGATTTTATTTTTTTTTTATTATTCACTTATTTATATTTAGCAGACACCCATATGGAACATACTACATGCTACACTCTGTTCTAAACCCTTATTAAATCATCGAATCCTCTATAACAACCCTTCTATTGGGTTGTCGGAAAAATCATGATGTATTTTTGCAACGAAAAACATAGAAAAAATACGTCATGACTTTTCCGACAACCCCATATTATTTACCCCTATCTTGTGAATGAAAGGCTAAGTAACTTTCCCAAGCTCACAGAGCTATTAAGTGGTAGCATTGGAACGCCCACCCCGGCAATCTGACTCATGAATCCATATTTCTAACTACTAATCCAGGGTGTGTCTCACATGTAACGTGACCATAGGCATGTTCCATGACCTATTGCCGTGGAAAATATAAAGAAAGGGATAGCTCTGGTGGGGAAGGTGTCAAGCTGAGCTACTTAGAGAACATCCTATTTGTAGGTAGTCTGGATGTGAATTGAAGAAATTTAAGAAAGAGAGCTAGGCAAAGAATATGGATTTGAGAGTTGCCAGTTTATAGATATTAGTGAAAACCTGAAGATTAAGGTGAGCTCTCTAAGAGGTTTCCAAACACTAACCCACACACAATTTCAGGTTCATGTTGAAGCTTAGAGCAGGTCTTAGCAAAGTAGTGAAATAAGGATTGTTGAGGAGTTTAGTGACTATGATGCTTATTTTTATGTGTCAGTTCGATTGGACCAAAGGATGCCCAAAGAGCTAATTAAACATTACTTCTGGGTGTGTCTGTGAAGGTGTTTCTGGAAGAGATTAGCATTTGAATTGGTGGACTGCGGAAAGCAGGTGGTCCTTCAGTGTAGGTGAGCCTCACCCAACCCATTGAGGACTTGAACAAAAAGGCTAAAGAAAGTTGAATCCTTTCTCTGCTTGGTGTTTGAATTGGATATCAGTCTCATCCTGCCATTGGTGCTCCTGCTTTCAGGTTTTTCCTGAGTCTCCAGCTTGCAACAGACAGATCGTGGGAATTCTCAGCTTCCATAATCACATGAGCCAATACCTTATAATAAACCATTTACAGAGAGAGAGAGAGAGAGAGAGAGAGAGAGAGAGAGAGAGAGAGAGAGA
>NW_017732202.1:81073-97083 GCF_001890085.2 Hipposideros armiger
AGAGAGAGAGAGAGATTTCCTATTGTCCTCTTTCTCTGTAGAACTCTGATATGGTGCTCAAATTCTGTCACTCTTTTACCTCTAATTATAGTCAATAGAGAATGCACACAAAGAACAAACAATCAGAGAACCTAGGTAAGACCTAAAGTCAAATGGACCCCAAAACAATTAGCTCCACACTCTTTAGCTGAAAAGGAAGAAAGGGGAAGAAGAAAAAGTAAAAATGTAAAAATAGAGAACTGAAAAGACCTGTCTTTTCTAATTGTTAGTCTCATTATTTTCTATTTATGACATAACTTGTACATATATTTTCTGATTCTCTTAAACCTATGGGGTTTCTGAAACACCCACATTGCTGCCAAATTACAGCCATTTAGACTCATGTGTTGGCCCAAACAGGGGCAAGGACCTAACTACAGACATAAACTACGGACATTCCTCTCACAGGCTTCAGGACTCAGAGGTTGCCATATATATGAAATCCAGGGACCTTGAAGCAAATGTATTAGCAGAGTCCCCAAAACAATTAGCCCCTGGACTAATTTAAATGGTAGAACCTCTGATCTTAGGGATATATTACCATGGTTCCTTCTTATTACGAAGCAAGGCTGTCATTTTCTAAAATATGCTTTTGTTCAAAACCTTAATTTAAAAAAAAAGCACTTAATTTAAAATTCTTTCATGAGACCATCTTTTCGGATTAGTGTAGAATGTTGCCTGCACTCTTAAAATAATAAGTTGTGTTCAATAATCATTACTGCAGGGTTATGCTTTGATAATGGAGGTTTTAGATTCCAAAATAAGTAGTATAACTTCACGAAGGGATTTCCCGTCTCAGAGAAGAGCTAATGGTGAGGCATTTAAAACAAGGAATAAAGGCAGGGGAACTCCAGAAAGGAAATTTCTGAAAGTGACAGTGAGCAGTCAAAGGCAGTAAGGTAAACATTTGCAAAGTTGGTAAATGCAAAGAGAAGACAGGAAAAAATAAGCACTAGAAAATAATAAGAAAAAATTGGAATAGGGAAATGGAAAATTAGTACAGTATTTGCTTAGGAAAATGTTATACTCAATGCCTTTAACAACATTTATTGATTGCCCACTCTGTGAACTATCTCTGTGAGAACAAAGCTGTGAATAAAACATTACCTCAGAACTAACAGTGTAACGTGGAAGACAGGTTAAAAAATAATGAAGATTCAATGTGTTAAGCACTATAATAAGGTTATAAAAATGCTGTGACAAGACAATGGAGAGAGTAATTAATTCCTACCACAAGGATTAAGAAAGGGTTTACAAGATGGCATCTGACCCTCAATCCAAAAATGAAGAGCAAAGGTTATTTGAGAATAATCATTGAGTAAATAATGTTTTTATAATTTATTACTATTTTATACTTACTAAACACGCCTCACTTTAGAATGCTTACTGGCTATGAATATAAAAATATATATTTTTAATTATTGTGAGCTAACTGCATTTTGTGTAATTCTTCTGATGGAAATATAATTTTGAAAGATGATTTTATCTGTATAATTTTTACCAAGATGTTTGACCAGATTTTCTTTAAACTGGCCTAAAATCACTCACTTCTCTTTTAAGAATTAGAAAATGTATTTCTCTTAAAAATGATTAATTTGTATTTAACAACTCTTACATCATTACTCCAATCAATCCAACATAATTTTAATTAATACAATATTAATATGAATGAATAATGCATAATATTATCTCAGTTTGGGTTTGAAGATAATTGAACAAGTGATAAAAACACTAAAAGATAAAGAAGACATCATATAGCATAATGCCTAACACAGTGCCTGGCAGGTCATGAGTGTTTCCTGTTTAAATAAATAAATTATGTCAATATGAACAATTTAATCATTTAAAGTTAATTTAATAAATTAATGTAGAGTGAGATCAGTCAAACTACTTACTAAAATGAATTGTCTGAATAACTCAAATATCTAGTCAGATCATGTAGTCAAAACAATTTTCCACATAGATGAAGATTTAGTGTTTATCTCCATGTAGAAAATAAGCACTGACAATAATGAACATTAATGGAGTCTTCTAGTGCAGAAATGAGAATAGCTCAAATTGTTCCTGAACAACAGAGGTCATTGTCTCTCTAGCCCTCAGCAGTGCTTTACTAGTTTAAAAACTGTTGAATTTTTATCAGCCAACTTAAATGTACATAACAGTAGTAGGCAATATGCTGAATTCTCCCCATGATCAGAGCAAAACAAAAGAAAAACACGCAGGAGTTCTTGTGAACACAAAACGAACACGGAACAGAAAGTATAATATATGAGGATGGTGCAAGATGCTAACATCTCCCTTTGTAAAATTCAATGCCTGTTTTCATTACAAAGGATGGTATTATGACAAATTCAGAACTCCCTTTGAAATCAAAACCTAAATGTTTCAACCCGAACTTAAAAGTCTGTGCTCTGAGTTTCTTTTAGAGCTAGAAAATTGACTCCTGAGCTGTCATTTGTTTCCAAATTGTATTTCAGTTTCCCAGAAGACATAGTAAAAAGAAAGAAAAAAAAAGCCATTTTCCAGAAACTGCAGCAGTTTAAATAGTTTTATTTTGTTGTTTTTTAAAATGGAAGGTTGTTGAAAAAAATAACACAAGTGACTCTTGCAGGGAGGACAATGAGAATTGGAAGTTACCTGTCCAGGAGACGGTTTTAACACTATTCTCACATAAAATAGCTCCTTCAGAAGACAGAAATGTAGCATAAAAATATACATGCTTGGTGACAGGGACCATATTTTTTTCTGAACTTTAGTAATAGAAGTTTATTTCATCCATGATTTCAAAACCGACTCAATATTTTGAAAATTTAAAAACATTTTTATGACAAATATTTATTTATAAATTGATTTGTTCAAGGATGGTACTCAAGAGTTAGAGAAGGAGGACACATTTGTATAATTTGTTCTGTCAAGAATCACATATATGACCTACACAAAGCAGGTCAGTTAAATTTCCACAATGCCATGTTAGCTGCCTCCGCACAGGTGCAGGTTACAAGCAACAGGACCAACTGGCTATCAGGAATGAAAAGGAAATTATTAGAAGAGTATAAAGTCTGCAAATTGGAGGGAGCTTGTTCTGAAACATGTGTGAGACCCAAAAGGATCTGGAGGTTAGGTAGCATGGGCATGTGGCCAGGACTCTACACTGCACCTCACAACTAGACACTCATGAGGCAGAACACGGTACCTTTGTTCAAAGGCCTACCACACCTGGCTCTGTCTGCCAAGGGGTGGGCTGGGAGAGAGGAATTTTCCCATTCGCCTCTGTCACACAAGTGGGGCATTGGATCCCACTGACACTGCACCCAAAGTGGTCTTTCTAAAAAAAAAAAAAAGAAAGAAAGGGAAATAATTTTAAAAGGTAGGTATTAGAAGCTGAACAGAAACAAAGAAAAAAAGAAAACAACAGGAAAAGGTCTATAGTATTGTTGTTCCCTCATCTTTTCTAAAAGATATAAAAAAAATGAAGACAAGAGCAAGAGATATAAAAGCCTTCTCATTTACAGTCACCCTGTTATCTTCCAGAGCCCTTTATCACATTTTGGAGGCTAATTTAAATGACTGCAATGCATTTGAATGTCTTAGATGAAAGATGGTTTTCAAACTATTATTTCAGTCACATGGAATTTCAAAAAAACCTCAAACATAATCTACTTACACACAGTTTATAAGTGACATGACACTAAACTGCTGGATAAAATGTGAAAGAAGAAATAAGCTAACAGATGTTCTGTTAATATGGTATCCATATATTTGGAAAAGTACAGAATGACTTTGAGTATGATACGTTATCTGAAGGAAACATTTTGTCATTGAAATCTATGATTTGTAGACAAAAAGAATGGAAACATGAATAAGTTAAAAGCATAGGCAAATACATTATAATAAAGAACATAGCAGTAAAAAATTGTTTATAACAAAATAAAACAAAATCTAGTATAGAGTCCTTTGGAATTAAACAGAAAGGAAAGCCACCCATTGAAATAAATTTCAAACTATTTGTTTTTTCCTAATGGCTCCTAAAGAGTGCTCAGATGCCTGAGTTTGAAAATCTCAGCCCAGAATATTAAAATCTATGCCTTAATCCATTCTCCATTCAGGCACCAAAGTGAACTTTCTAAAACACAAATTGGATCATGTCATCCCCCTTCCTCAAAGCCTCCGATGTCTTCTTGGGTCACTTAAAATGTAAGTCAAACAGCACACCTAGTACCCTCTGCCTTGTGCCCTTATAACCTCGCCTCCAGCCATTTTCCCCTTTATTCTGTTTCCCAGCTCACCGACATTTGCAGTTTTTTTCTTGCATAACCTCAAGTTCTCTTCCACCTCAGGACCTCTGCATATCCTGTTTCCTTTGCTTAGAATGTTTGTGCTCCATTCTTAACCTTCCTTCCTTACGGCTAGTTACTTCTCAACCATCATATCTCAGCTTAAATGCATGCTCCACCCTACCCCCAACATTTAGCCAAAAATGTAAAATCTTTCGCTTATGTATTGTCTATCACACCCACCTCCCGAGGACTATGTACATCTCGATAGTAGTGGACAGCTGTCCCATCCCCCTCATCCCCCATTTCACAGTATCTGGCATGCAGCAAGTGGTCAATGAATATTGGCTATAGAAATGAATGAGTTTTAAATAAATGTCTCATTCTATAATTTTCTACTTTTCAGAAAGGTCGGGTATATTTTATATAAAATAGTATTTTGTTTCATGATTCACATGAATTCTTTTTAAGCAGATGAGATAAAAGTACAAATCATCAAGTTCACCAAGGCAGACTAATTGGCTGTAGTGTCAGACTAAGGAGACGTCCTACGGTTAACAGGGTTCTTATAAGAGCACAGTAGCTGAGAGGAGCTCAGGGAGACAGCCCGATTGGTTTGGAATCTGACTGGAACTACATATTAGGTGTGGGACCTTAGACAAATTACTCTGACAGCTTTCTTTTCTGAAAAATAATCCCCTCATTGGGTTGAGGGGAGGATTAGATATAACACCATAAAGAAAGCATATGAAATGACATCTGACAAATTGCAAGCAGTCATTGTTACCTAAGTAAAGCCTCCAAGTTCAGTAGAGTTTAGGACTTTGAAAATTGAAACATTTTTCACAATCATTAGACCTCGAGTCTTCCTAGTTGCTTGCCAAGTCGCCCTAGTGATGAAAATCATTTTAGAGTTTGTGTTATGCTACCCTTCCAAAACCTCTGGTTATATGGCACTTCGTCAGTTACTTTAGAGTATCTGCCTTAGCCAGCTATTTTGATCTGTTTCCAACTGTAACATATTTTGGTTATTTGAAATGTTGGAGTCAACATTTTAAAAATGAAATTGGACGTGATCTGCACCTGGCATTATTTATTACTCCAAATTATTTGAATCTCATCCAGTTTCAATTCCTATCTGTAAAAAGTGCTGGCAAGCAGAGAAAAAACTATGTATGAAACTATTACTTGTTATAATATCCTTTCTCCTCACTGAGCTCTTATCCCCACGTCCCATGTCATAATTTCAAAGTTATGTGGGACACAATACTGGTCTAATGATTGCCTTCTCATTGTTATCAAATAGCTTTCGGGAAAGAAGGATTAATACTTTTATAATAATAATAAAAGTGAAAGAAAACAGATTTAAAGATTTTTTTTTTATGAAAAAGGAAATGGCTCATTACCTGAACTCATAGCAGATGATCCTGGTTATTAAAGTCATATATACAACAATGTATGCACATTAACAGGCCTTGTAACTCTTGTCAGCCAAAGTTCTACAATTATTGCATCTTCCTTTCAACCTACAAATGTTTCAGCTGTTTCTACCAGATTATGTTTCTACCAACATTATTAAAACAGTTATTTAGTGCCCCTAGACTTGACAATTATCAGTAAGTAATTTTTCCTTGTGTGGAGGAAAAGAAAATTGTGGAATCATAGAATATAGACTTGAATGGGACCTTGAACATATTGTAGCTCAACCTCCCACCCCAAACTGGTGACTTCTGTACAAAGCACTCAGAACTCACAACGTAACTCTAATTCTACTTATCTTTGCTATTGGAATTGTTTGGGTTTCATTAGGTGAAAATATGCCTTCTTGAAACTTCTGGATGTGTCCTAGAGAGCTTCTCAGAATACATCTAATCCTTTCCTACATGACAGTCCATAAAAGTGACAAGACAGTGATGATATTACCCTCTCCCCTATCCCCACCCCGCAAAACATTTTAGCTAGTGTTTGAAATATTGAATTTATTATCTTCAAAAAGAAGTTGGACTCAGCCTGCACCATTAAGTTTCCATTGCCACAGTCTAAATATTTCAGGTCCTTTTGTTGGTGTGTGTTTTATTCAGAGTTAAGAGTTTATTCTTGTCCTTTTAGTATTTCCTCAGTCTTTTTCTGTCTTTCATAACCTTCAGGAACATTTATGTTTTATCACTCTTATTATTTTCTCCTCGTTCTTTTAAGGAGAAATCACTCCACTTCAATGTAGATCCTGGATCAGAAAAAGGACAGTAGTGAAAAACTGGTGAATAAAAAGATAAAATAAATTTTAAGAAATAAAATTTAATTGTTAATATCGTCCCAAAGTTACTTTCCTGTTCTTGATAATTCACTATGGTAAGGTAACATGTTAACAGAGGAAAAGGGGATAGAGTTATAACCACCTTCTTTGACTTATTTTTACTCCTTTTCTGTAAGTCTAAAATGTGTTCATAATTAAAAAAAAAACTAGACATTAAAAAGGGTACTGCAGCACAGTATACTTGCAAACTGCTGTGTTTAAATCCTATTGTTACCCCTTACTAACTGTGTGATTTTTTTTAAGGTTTTTTTTTATTGGGGAATTGAGGGGATGGGAACAGCGCTGGGGAATTGGGGGAAGGGGAAGAGACAAGTTGCTATGCTTTTGTTCTTCAGTCTAGTTGTGGAGGACGTTGCTTCACTGAACCGAGTTGGCACCATCATTGCACTCTTCCCGGGCAAGGCAGATCAGTCGCTGGGTTCTGGACGGCTGCTCACGGCTGCTGGCCACTCACGCTGGCTGCTGGCTACACACGGTAGCCCATGGCAACCCATTGCCACAGGGGCTGCAGCCTAAGCCGCCTGTGACTCCCGGCAACCCAGCTCCAGTTTGAGCTGTTGTTCAGCATCTTAGCTGTGGAGGGCAGTGTCACTGGCCCTCATATGTGGGATCCGAACCGGGGCCTTCTGGCATCCCAAGCCAGTTCTTAACCATCGCGCCACTCAGCCGGCCCACTAACTGTGTGATTTTTGAAGTTACTTAACCTCTCTGGTACTCATATTCCTCATGTGTAAGTTGGGGATACTATAATAACAGCATATACCTCATGTGACTTTTATGAAGATTAAATGAATTAATATTAGTAAAGTGGCACATGACAAGCACTATAGAAGTGATGGATAAAAAGTAAATTATTACTTAGAAGAAATGTTGGCTTGGAAATAGGAAATCAAAGGACTTCTCTACCTAAGAGATGCTTTATTTTTTATTAAATAGTGTGATTCTTGATTAAATATGAGAGAGAGGAAGCCATTAACGCAGTTGGCTTGTGTGTGTTTGTAGTTGGGGAAAAAGGAACTTTCTGGGGAAGGAAAAAAGTCAGGTGATTCCTGTAGACATGCTGATAGTTCAACTCCTTGTAAATAGACTGATGATATTTGCTAGAAGGAGAGCCCTTATCTATGGAATTATTTGAGCAAGATGTTCCTATTTTATGATTGCTCATGATAAACAGAACTCAGTTGTATGGGTTTATGGAGCATGGCTCCCTGGAAGATGTCATACAAGCTAAGTTACTATTTGAAATACAAAACAGAGATATTTCATAGCCTAAATGTCCCTACCATATAAAGTTATGACACATGATATTTCTTAGAGACCTCATCTATTACTCTGGACCACACTGTGCCTGTCTGACATAGGAATGATAGACTATGAGAGCTAGGTAGGATGTCTTAGACCTCTCCATGCCTCCCCTGTGCTTCTTGATTGCTTGTATTCTTGAAAGTATTAGTAAAGCTTCATACTGGAGAAGGTCTCTCATTTATGTGAGCCAATTTGACAGTCCAATCCTCAATGAGCAGGAAATTGTGGAGCAGGAGGTTTGAGGAAATTAAGTTTGTTATAGAGAAGGGAGCTGACAAAGACACATAGATAGGTAGTGTTGAAGACTCAGCTGGGACTAGAGACGATGAATAGGCAGTGGTACTAGTCCTTGAGGATGTGTGATTTCTCCAGTAGCATTCAGCAACCTGAATAAAAGAACAGAGAGCTAATGGAATTGGGTCTTTTTAAGGGTAAGAGTAGCTGCCAAGACTAGAAAATAAGGAAGAGAGAGAGAGAGAGAGAGAGAGAGAGAGAGAGAGAGAGAGAGAGAGAGAGAGAGAGAGAGATTAAGATTGAAGTGAGATATGTGATCAAGGTTGAATATGGAGGGCAGTGAAAACATTAAGAGCTGTTGGAGTGCCCCATAGTGGTTATGGTGCAACTAGACCTGAATTTGAATCATTATCCTCCCTCTTCTCTAAGCAATTTATTTAACCTCTTTGTGCCTCAATTTCCTCATGCATGAGATGGGATAATAGTTCCTACCTCATATGCTTGTCATATGCTTTAAATAAGATAATGTGTGTAAAGCACTTAGGACAATGTTAAGTGCACAATAAATTCTAATTTTTACTGAATAAATTAGTTGAAAGAAAGTGAAGAGGTCAAGATCAAGGCCTTGATGACGTCAAGACATGATTGGCAGGAATAAAAAAATGAGAGGATTAAAAGAATCTAAAGTTGCTCAGAGAATGGAATGTTAGACTTTACGACATCAAGGATGAAATAGTTTCAGGGAATAAAATGGTCCAGGATGGGGACCCAGCATCTCATGGGTAGACTCTGATTTTGATAAAATCTCAGAACTGTGAGGCTTCTGGGGTAGGTCCCAAAAGAGGCAGTTTTAACATTTTTGCTTTTCATGATGTAAGCATCATGCAGACACAATTTACCTCTCTAGCTTATAAATTCTTAAGTAATAGTTTGAAAATTTTATTGAAAATAGATTTGGTTTTCATTATTTCCTATGCAGTGAAAACATTGGTGAGGACAATTGTGCTTCTCTCACCCTGTTAACCCGAGTGGATCTAGTTTTGCTGTTTCCCCATGAACAATACATTAAATGAGGTCCATTAAGCAAGGAGCCAAGAAACACTATTTAATGTAATGGCAGTTTTCATTTAAATTACATTATAAACAATATTCCATTTGGCTAATTTACAAGATCAAAGCATAATTATTCTAGCATAGTTTCTAAAGAACAAATTAGTTCAAATCACTAACAGATTTGCAGAAATTGGTTATGTAATATAGTATTTCAACAGAATAAATAAGTTAAACTAACACAACTTGTTGAAGTTAATGCACTTGAGAATAATTCATAGAGATGTTAATCAAAGGAAAACATGTCAAGATGAGAAATAGGCAAAGTTTAGAAATATTCTAAAACAGTGTGAATGACATTGGCATGATTCCCCTGTATTTTAGTGATATAATTAGTCCAGAAAATACATAGTAACTAATAATTAGAGAAAAATAAGTAGAACATTTAGAACCTATAGTAGCATGATCAACGCTCTGGAACATAATTATAAGAAATTATAAACAGGGAAACTACTAATCCTAAATAGTATAGCCATGTGATAGGCATGTAATTTTTTTTCAGTATTGATTAGGGTTTTATTCAGAAAAATAATTTCATTTCTATAGAGACTATACTAAAATGTTATTATATTATACTGACAAATAAGATATTTTGAAATACTTAGCCTATCCTATAAAACACTAAGCATCCAAATATTTAGAAATAGTGGTATGGCTGAATTTTTTGGTATGATAATATAATATAATATAATATAATATAATATAATATAATACCAAAGTATAATATAGTATAGAATACATGTATATTCTAGCCTAGTAATGTAATATGACAATATTATGAGTTCAGATTTTATAAAATTATATTAATTGGATTTTATATTATATATATAATAGTTGGATTTTGCCATAAATTTTCATCAGAATGTTTTATCCTTTTCAAGTGAAAAAAAGGAGTCATTTGACAGATATTTCTACTATCATTGTAGACCAGTGGCCAAGTCCATTCTAAAGTTATGCTGCAGAAAAGGTTTCTGTTGATTAAATCTGTCAAAAAATTAATATGCTATTGTATAGCATTCATTGTAAAGGTCGAAAAGTCTTCATCTTTTCTTGCCCTTTCCCTCGCATTTGCCCCTTTAATGCAGGAATTGGCCAAGATCCTATCCTCTGACCTCCATTATTTTCTCTTCCTTAAAATAAATTATTGCAATCAAAGTAATGCATGCTTAGTATAACTACTCACATACTACAAAAAACATGATGAAAAGCAAAGTATCCCTCTACTTTCCTCCTATTCCCACTTGCATTCCTCAGAAGCAACCTCCTTACCATTTCTGTTTTAATAACTAAATAATATGCTTCTATATATTTCAGTTTATTGATATATTATACAACTCTTGATTTTATCTATTGATTCAGCATTATTAGTTTTGAGATTTAGCACATTTATACTTTTTTTTCCCATTTTTGCTTCCTTCTACCAGAGTTTATTGAATCATTGTGCTCATTTTTCTCTTACACAATTTAACTTCTTTAGATCACTCTCTTTAATTCTACTTTTGCTTACATATATGATTTTAAGTAGTATCCTTAAGCTTCTGTTTCTTGTTCTGCTAAACCTAGGCAGGATCCTTTAACTCACCACTTAAAATATTAAGATATTTGGCTTTGTACCATTCCTACCACTTTTCTTCCATCCCAGTATCCCTTCTGCATCCCATCTTCTATCACCTACCTTTTATTTCTATATTTTCAAGGTTGTTAACCTTCACCTTCTTTCTTGTAACCACAGTTCACCTTTCTGTGCTTTTTCACAGATTGACTCTAAATGCAGTGACCTAGAAACAGCATTTACGTTATCACTATTATGCAATATTTCAAAGTTGGACCAAGTACTATACTAAAATTGAACTACTTTTCTGTGTAGTTCTAAAGTTACAACCCCCAGAGACACTCAAAGAAGATGGTGGTGGCTTTGTAATGTGTCGGTGTGTAAGTGATGAGCTAGGCTGAACTACACTTCCCATCATTCTTTTCACTGTATAATTTGTGAAAGAGTGGGCCATGAGAGACATTTTTGTGTGAAATTTTGAAGGATGAAGTGAAGAAGTAGTCATATTGTTTTTATGCTCAGAAGATTGAGGCAAGGACAACAGGACCTGTCCAACTCTCGCACAGTTTTACTTATTTACTGGTTCACCTTGTAATCGTGGAGCAGAAGCCCAGCCTTCAACTGCTGCACCTTTCCCTAGATCTCTCAGTTTCCTTGACTTCTGCCAGGTTTAATTCCATGACAAAAGACATCACTTGTGCTGCAGAACACACACATCATCAAAGTAGGAAACGGTAACAAACTGGCACAGATTTCAGCCTGTTCTTATAGATTTCATCTAGTGCTCACTGGTTCTAGCATGCTCACTCCCCATGACTTTATTTATCATCCATTCCCCATTGTTTTCCTGCACACTTCTTTAAACTCCCAACATCAGGTAGATGCCAGATACCTCATGGCGTAAATAGCTTCTACAATTGTGTTTGTGTAACATGACCATAGGGGCCATATCACCTACTTTGCTCATTTACATATAGTTCATGTCTGATAATGCTGATGAATAAAATGCTTTAAGAGGAGAAAAAATTTAATAACGTATAAAAACTTGTTTTAAATAAAAGTATTAAAATTTTGGATGAACTATATGAAGACTGCTGTCAAATATAGTGTTTCCCTTCTCCTGACAATACTAAGACAATTGAGTGATTCTATCTTTCTAAAATGTCATAGAGCATATCACAGCCTGACTTTGAGCAATTTACTGAACTTCCATACCTCAGTTTTTCATCTCTAGTATCAGGTCAATATCTAGTACACTTGGCATCTCAGGCTGTGCTACACACTTGTGTTCAGTAAATGATAGCTACAGTTTCTATGACACATTATCTTTAAAATGTAAAGATTGAAGGTTGTATACTCATTTATTCACAAGTATTTTCTTGGTAATGTAACAGTGATCTAGATTCTGAGGAAGGTCCATATTCATCCTCCTGGGATATAACCACTAAATAAGAATTGCAAATGTGACGTGCGTTTCTGGGAAAGAAGCAGGCAGGAGTAAGGAAGACTAGATCGTGCAGAGTTTGCAAGTCATGGTGAGAATTTTAGAAAGCTGTTGTAAGGTTTTACTAGAGTATGAGGCACTCATAGGTCAGGATTACATAAAAAGATTTCTCCTTCCCAGGCCCTTGGCCCCCTGGTCATTTAGTTTCTACTCACTCTTTAGAACTCAGCTTTCAAATGCCATTTTCTCAGGGAAACCCTCTGTGGTACCCCAGGGTACATCTGGTTTTCCTATTACATACCTAGTCTTTGTCCTTCAGAGCATCACAAATAGAACAGAATAGTTAATAATATTTTAACAAAAAACTTGCATGTAAATAAGATTTTTAAAATGAATCATTCCATATGTATCATATTTGCTACTTAAACAAATTCTGTCATTTATTTTAAAAACACAATCCCCTCAATTATATTTTCAGTTGAATAAGTCCAACTTTTATAGTATCTTGTTTTATTAAGAATAAATACTTGTGAATATATGTGTATATATAAAATATATAAAAATAAGGATAATTTTAAATATAAATTTTAAATATAATGCATATATACTGTTAACACATATATTTTTAGGGTATTTAGATAGTAGCACTATTCTAAATTATCATGTTTTATTTGAAGCAAGAAAATGAATACACATATGTCATTTATTTAACAGTCTATAATTTATAAATATTTTCAAATTTAACATTTTTAAGACTAAAAGTAATTTACTGAATTTTTTCTTAAAATTATAGTAGTGGTGCTAAAATCCTTTTAATTTGCTTCTCTTTGTTGTATCACCTAGCATGTTTTAAGTATTTAAAAAGTCATTTATGAACATGTTTTTCTCATATGTAAGGCAAACCAATTGACTTTTTTAACAACAAAAATCATGTGGTGGGAGAAAGAGGAAGGAGTCTGATGTATTCACCCTAAAATGGGAAGGCTTGTGTAAATGAGATGTAACAGGTTATGGAAATGAAGGAGGTGAAGACCCAAAAGGTTATGACACAGTTGGATCATTCTCATTACAGAAACATTAACGTAGATGAGTACAATCTGCAGACCAGCTAAATCCAAATTGCACAACTCTACCCAAGGGAACTGAAACAATTTCAATAGTTTCCTTAAACATAGCGCTAAACAATTTGAGTTTGAAAGGGTTGCTAAGTTATTTAGAACTGTTTAATCTTTAACAGTAAAATATTAAATCAAAGAAAGTTTTTGATCTATTACTTATTTCTACAGAGCAATAAATTTATTATTCACACATTCTGAATGAGCTTGCATCAATCACTATGAAACATTCTATCAAATTCATCTTGAAAAATGAAATGGAAAATGCATTTAAATTCAAGAAAGCCAATTTGGGGCAATTGACTATAATTAAGAATGTTCACTGGGATGAGGACTACTAGATTCATGAATATATAAGAAAGAGCTTTGAAAACACTAGAAGTAAAATATCAGAGTTGGGATTTTAACATCCTACTGAAAAAAAACGAGATGGGAAAGTTTGCCTGAGTGACTGAACAAGTAACAGCAAGTGACTATGTATGAATGTGTTTACATGTATATGTAGAACCACAGTTAACGTTACCAAAAGAAATTGTAATTTTTCCTCCCTCCCACACCCTCCCTCCAACCTCACCACCATCAGAGAGTGACATTATAGTCATGTGTCACTTAACATTGGGAACACATTCTGATAAATGTGTCATTAGGTAATTTCATCATTGTACAAGCACATAGGGGCCATGATGAACAAAACAACCTGAGATTAAATCAAGTACAAAAGAAAATAATGAGGTCGAGAGATACTGTAAACATGAGATGTATGATGCTGCTGCTGATGTAACACAGCATACTGTTTTACAGCACTTTTTAAAATAATTGGAACACTCTAAAATAATGATAAAAAGTGTATTATAGTGAATACATAAACCAAAAGAATAGTCATTTATTATCAGTATCAAGTATACATACAGTGCATCGTTGTATATACTATGGGTTTATACAACTGGCAGTGCAGTAGGTTTGTTCACACCATCCTCGCCACAAATACGTGAGTAATATGTTGCACTACAACATTACAACATCACTAGGTGATACACATTTTTTTAGCTCCATTATAATCTTATGAGATCACAGTCATATAGGCAGTTTGTCATTGACCAGAACCATCATTATGCGGCTTATGACTGTATTCTCATCTTTACTGCTTCTATAAAATAAAGGCTTGGAATCTTGTAAGTTTCTATGTACATCATGGACAACTGATAGGAAAGGTCTTGAAGAGTAAACTTTTTCTTTTCTTTTTTTTTTTTTTTTTAGCTGAGCCATCCTGCTACCTGTTGGCAGCTCAGCGGCTGCTCAGCTCGGGCCGGGCATCGAACCGCTGTTGCTCAGAGCTCAAACTCTTGAGCGAGCTCTTAACCAACTAAGCCACTCGGCCGGCCCTTAAAGAGTAAACTTTAAGAAGAGTATGCTCTGTTCGTGTTCTATTAGGCAAAGTTACTTTTTGAAACCAAGCTTTTAGGGAGAAGCAAAAGGTTTCCTGCCACCCATTTGAGTAGATACTGATTGAGCAAAGAACATCCACAGTTATCAACTCTTGCAAGCACAAATCAGTTAATCTAGAATAAACCGTGCCTGCTTGTGAAACAGGTCTTTCCATCATTAGTTTGAAGCTTTCAAAAGATAGTACTTCCTTAAATGCAGTTACATTGGATGCCCTGAGCTTGCTGTAGTCCCAGTAACACCTTTAACTGGCTTCTCCCCAAGGAGTGCCTTATTGACATCACTGACAGGCACTGTTGTCAATTTAATTAATACTTTTGACTGCATAATCTTCAAAAGAGTAGTTCTGAATTTAACCAAAGCACTTGCCATAATGTGAAAACTTAACATATTTGGTTGCCTTCATTCTTCCAACAAAAATACTTGAACAGCTACCGAGGGCAGAGCACTCAGGTGGGCACCACAGGCTGAGTTTGGTGAATGCCAAAAGTTAGATTCAAAGGCTTTGGGTGTTCAGTAAAGACCATATTCTCACTTCTCCTTCGTCCACTGCAGTCGTCTGCTTCCAGTGACCTGCTCTGCCTGCCCCACCCCTCTCTAGGAGTCACTCGTTTCCTGCCCACTGTAGATCCCAGCAGAGACTGCAGTTTTTCTGCATCTTTAATTTCCTAACCTTTTTTTTTTCTTTTTACTATTACCACTCTGCAAATTCTCAACTAGAGAACATTCAAAACTTTCAGTACCTTTATTCATGGAAAACTTGACATAATTATAGAGAAAAGTGCCACCATTACAGAGTTAAGATGTCTAAATTCCAAGAGGCCTCCAGAACAACTTGTTAATCCTTTGATTTTCCTAAGCAACTTCTTTTTCTCTTATTCTCTTCAGTGCATATTCAGAAACTCCAAGAGTCTGTGCAAATCTATTATTCAACTTCTAGCCCTTCCTTCACTCTCAGCAGAGGTTGCCCAAAAACACAAGAGAAAATCAAGGTTATAGTGCATGAACGTCCTGGGGGTCTGGTTCTCATACTGGCTTCTGACAGCTTCTTTCTGTCTTTCTGTCTTTCTTTCTTTCTTTCTTTCTTTCTTTCTTTCTTTCTTTCTTTCTTTCTTTCTTTCTTTCTTTCTTTCTCTGTCTCTCTTCCTTCCTTCCTTCCTTCCTTCCTTCCTTCCTTCCT
>NW_017732202.1:97113-119998 GCF_001890085.2 Hipposideros armiger
CCTCCCTCTCTCTCTCTCTCTCTCTCTCTCTCTCTCTCTCTCTCTCTCTCTCTTTCTCGTCTTTCTTTCTTCTTTCCCTCTCATACCCCTCTATTCAAGCCTAATTTCCCCAACAGGGCTCTAGAGCTCATCCAGTCTCCTCCAAGACATTCCTTCCACAATTTTTAGTCCTTGACATCTTCCATTGTTTCTTCACGACTGGCTCTTTCTTTTCAGCCTGCATACTGGTATAAATCTCTCCCTCTTTGCAAATAACGCTCCATAACACTGTGTACTCTATCTTTTGACTTCCCTTCATTGATATGTGCATTCTTTGCTTTTTTTCAGATTATATAGGTTCACTGTAGAATAGTATTTCAAAAATTTAGACATGTGTAATTAAAAGGAAGTTGCTGTAATCCCATGGTGCAGAAATGATTATTTTCGTTAACTCATTAGTGTATTGGTATATTCCTTCTAATACTTTATTCTATGCATTTATATGTGTGAGTTGCTTTATTTTCTAACAGATTTTTTTCTTAAGTTTAATACAGCTTAAATCTTAATGTTTTCACCTTATGACATTAACAATATTATCTATGTCACTAAATATTTCTTGAAAAATAATCCTAAAGGCAGCATGTTAGTTCATTTATTGCTGTATGTGCATTTATTTTTCTCCACACTATGGCATTAACAATATTTCATAGTATTTGTCATTTTAATAGATAAATAAATATATGTTATTTAAATTTATATGACTTTGCTTATTGGAAGTTTAGATATTATTTTATCTATGTTAACTGGCCATTTTATCTTTTTATGAAATATCCGTTGGTGGGTTTTGCCCACTTTTCTATTTATTTATAACTAAGAGACTGTTTAAGAGTATGAACCCTCTTTTATATGTGTTCCACTAATTTTCCCACTTTTTATGTGCCTTTTAATTTTACTTATGGTGCTATTTTAAATTTAAAGTATCAAATTCACTTTTAGGTTTATTCTGCTGCTTTTATGCACTGTAAGTCACCCCCTTCCTCAAAACGTACATAATTTTCTTTTTCATAGAGACTTTAATTGTTTACATTTAGCTTTTTCACACTTCTGTAATTTATTTTGGGCTACAGTATGAGGTAAAAACCCAATTTAACTTGATATTTTTCATAATAAGTAGCAATGATGTCAGCAGTGTTTGTTAAATCATTCCTGTCCTCTCTGAATTATAATGTCATTTTTATCCTCCATCCTACTATGCCATCCTGTTGGCCCTTTCCTGTTCTTCTGTTGCTCTCAACCAGACTGACCTACACAGACTTTTTCCATTCTATTTTATGAATAGGCTACCAGCACTTCTAGTGGGAGGCACTGATGGGAGAAAGAGGGGAACCAAGATATTTCTCCCATCTTTCTGCTTCTGGTGGTATCTTGGGCAGAGTTTCCTCTTCTTCTCTGGTACTTTATCCCTGCATGGACAGGCATCCCATGATCCTACTGAGTTCCCTAGTTGACCCAGGCCCTGACTTCCCTTCCTTTCTACCTCAGACTAGAGATACAGCAGCGGCAGCTATATTGTTAACCTTTAGGTGACTTCTTATTTCTTCTATCATCTGTGTAACCCATTAACTGGATTAAGTTCCCTCTGCTTCGAATATTCAGTTAGTATCAGTTTTCCTGTTAGAAACCTCACTAATGGTGTTATCATTCCAATTCATTGATATATGTGTTCTTTTCTGCACCAGGGCTACAATTTAAATGATTGTAGCTTCTCTAAAATATTTTCATTTCACTCATCTTTTAAAAAGTGTCATTGCCCAAGTTTGTTTTGGAAAAACTAATATTTCCAACTGGACTTTAAAATTATTTTGTCAATTTTCTTTTTTTTTACATTTTATCCCATTGGCATGCTTCAAGATACACTCACATAAGTAAACAAAATTTAATTGACAAATTGTTTGGACTAGTAAAAAAAAAACCCTGAAAATAACCAATGTTAAATAAACATATGATATATTTATACAATGTGATACTCTAGCTCTTTAAAAAGACTACGGTGCATACACTGCTATGGGAGCATAAATTGCTATAATTATTTTGGAAAACTCTGGCCGTATCTACTAAAACTAATTAAATGAATACCCTATCACCTGGCTGTTCCACATCTAGGTGTATACTCAACAGAAATATATTGTATGTGAAAAAATGTACATATGTTCACAAAAATGCATACAAAAATGTTCCCAGCAGCTCTATTCATAATAATCACAGTCTGGGAACAACACAAATATCCACTGAAAAGGAATATATGAATTGTATTATATTCATGTGATGTAATATGGCAATTAAAAGCCAAATTATGGAATGATTCATAAATGTAATGTTGAGTATAAGAGACCAGACATAATAATAACATACTGTAGGGTTCCATTTATATGAAGTTAAAAATGGGCAACATTAATCAATACTATGAAAAATCACACTAGCATTTACCTTCGGGGAAGTGTGATTGGGAAAGGACATGAGGGAGGGATGGTTTCTGTACGTTTTTGTGCATATGATAAATTTCAGTGTTAGAAGTTTAAAAATGTAAAAGGTAGATCCATATGTATTGATGTGGAAAGATATCCAAGTTATGCTGCTAACTTAAATAAAATAGTTGTTGGATGGTACAGAAAGAAAGAGTCCATATGTGTTAAAAAAAATGACTATCATATATATGTGTGTGTATAAATATATATATATTCATGTGTGAATGAATACCTACACATATACACTTACACACATACAAGAGGAACTAGGAGAATCAGAAACTTCTTTGATTTTTTTTCCCCACAAACATGAACTATTTTCATTATAAAAATTATCAATAAAAAATTCAATGGAATATTTATGTCACATTGCATTGAAACTATAAATTAATTTAAGAAAATGAGTCTATCTTGCAATATTGATTTCCTAGCCAGAAATGTTATATGTCTTGCCATGTGTTCATGTCTTCTTTTATATCTCCACTCAAGATTTTCAACTTTCTTCCTGTAAGCCCTGTATGACTATTGAGAGGTTATTCCTGTGTGTTAATTTATTTATTTATCATTGCTCTTGTGAATTAAATTGTTTAATACCTAAGTTTCTCAAAATAGAAATCTAACCTCTCTGCTTCCTTATTTCCCATTCATTTCTAACCTCTTCAACCCTAATGAAGCTGTTCTGGCAGAGATTATCAGCTGCCAAGGACAACAGATGGCTTCCATTTTTTAGCACAACACTTTTAGACAGTTATTAATTCATTGAGTCAATAAATATTTGTTGATCACTTGATATATGCTAGACACAATGCTATTCACTGTAGCTTCAAAGGTAAACACCAGCCCTACTGTCACACTGCTTATCCCCTAATGGAGCAAGCAATAAATGAGTACTTACAATGCACTATGATGTGTGCTGAAGTAAAGATATGCACTAGATTCTATGGACAAACATTAGAGGGGCATCTATCCAGGTTTGGGTTATTAGAAACCACTTCCTAGAACAGATGGTGTATAAGTTGAAACCTAACTCTTATGAGGAAGATGAGAATGATAAGCATTCTAGACATAGGTAAGATTATTTAATAATCTGCAAAAGGTCAGAATCAAGAAACAGAACTGCATATTTCAGTGCATGTAAGGAAATGCTAGTGATTCAATATGGCTTGGCTGAATGATAGAATTTGAGGTAGGAAACTGTGGAACGGTAGGCTACGACAATAAGGAGAAGGCAGGTCATAGGCCTTTAAAGGTATTCTGAGGAGTTTGGAGGTCAGTGTGAAGCCACTAAAGGTATTGAAGGTTGGGTTTCATGTGATCAAATATGCACTTTAGAAAACTGAATGAAGCTTCAGTACGAAGAACCGATTAGAATGGTAAGGCCAATGGGAACAAGGAACCCCTACTTGCTTTAGTAATCTAGATAGTGGGAATGAGAAGTTATAAGATTCCAGAAGTCATAAACAAGTAAAAGTAAGAAGACTTGGTGATTAACTGGATGTAGGAGGTAAGGACTGAGGGGAGTCAAGGATGAAAACAAGATCCTGACCTAGCAAACAGAGGACATTGTGTCTCCATTGACTGAAATGAGACAAGTGACAAGAAGAGTGATTTTACAAAGGCAGGGGGTGATACGATGGTGAGTTTAGTTTGAGAACTGTGGGCTTTGAGCTGCTTGTGCAATGCAGTGGGAGGAAGTGGGGTGCATGGGCCTGGTCTTCAGGAGCCATATTTGGGAAGGAGTGTTGGGTTTGGGAATCATGAGCATTCGGTTGGTTGAAAACATGCAAATGGATGAGAGCACAGAGGATAAGAACACAAACCAAGTGACTCAGGGACAGACTCTGTTCAGTCAGATTTGGGTATGCATCTTGCTTTTGCCATCTGGTGCTCAGGCTCTAATCTCTCTGTAAGCTGAGTATAATAATGGAATCTACCTTGTAGGATTATACGAAGATTAAAATGTCATCTATGAAAAGCATTTAATACAAGTAAAAATTTGATTAATATTGGCTGTTACTATTTTTGTGGTTGTTATAAGTTTGAAGATAAACTCTGATGACCTAACACATTGAAAAGGAAAACAGCTTGTGAAAGAATCTGAGAAACAATAGCCAGAGAGTTGGAGGAAAATCAGGAGAACTTAATGTCTCATAGACCAAAGACGGAAAGGAGAGAAGGAAGCAGCATTTCAAAATGAAAAAGTAGGCAACACTTTTAAAATGCGGTGATAGAGGCAAGTAAAATAGGGACTTCTTTTGCATCAAATTATCTTAATGAGCATAGATTCACTGGTGTTTTAGAAACCAAAGCCAGATTACAATTAGGCTGAGGAATGAATAGAATGAGAAAAATGAAGACAGTCTTTATGGTCGTTGAGTGTGAAAAGAGAAAGATGATCGAGAATGACAGAGAAGGAAGAAGCTTGGCTGGTTGTTAATAAAACGAGAGACTTGACCATGTAAACACTGTAAGGAAGAAACCTTGTGGTGAGGGTGGTTGTAAATATTGAAAAGAAAAGACGGGTGATAGTGAAAACTTAAGGGTGAGTTGTAGAAGATGGATCCAGTACAAAGGAGCAAGAAGGTCCTTGATCAGAAAGAAGGACATCTACAACACTGTGGCGTAGTGGAAGGGAGGCAAGAGAAGGGGGCAGGAGCTGGGAGGTACAAATGCAGCAGTGGGAGTTTAAGGAAAGTGCCATCTGATTTTTTTTTTCTTGTCTGCATATTGTCTGCTCTGAGTGAATAGTGAGACAGGAAGATCAAAGGTTTGGGTAGAAAAGAAAATTGAAAAAATTGCTATGGAAATTGAAAAAAGGAACCAATTAGAGAAACTCAGAAAGCTTTCGAGATAGCTTTCAGGACCTGGTTGTTGTTGAAACTGTTAATTTGTCAGACTATCAGTCTGTTCTTTGTGCTGATTTTCTCCAGTAGTACTAAGTAGCCCAGGAAGGGCTAAGAAAAAGACTTAAACTTTGGTTTTGCTGGTGGATACACAGGGGAAGGGAAAGTGGCAAGAGTTGAGAGAAATGGCAAGAAAGGGGTTCAACTATTGGAGTATAGACAGAGAAGGAAGTGAAGAAAGAAAGGAACTATGAATGAAAATAAAGGGAGGAAGAAATTGTAGATCCAAGTGAGGTTGTGAAATAGTGGTGAGAAGAACTGGAAGAGCTTGTGATGCAAGAGCAAGCTGTGAATATTTCAGAAATGGAGCACTATCTGATGAAACAGGGTCTGAGTTGGAGGCATGGAAGTGTCTATCTGAAATGGAATGGATATGAAGATCATTGGTGTAGGGAAAGCCCAGCTAACAAAAAACTAGGCTGCTCTCTGAAAGGCCTAATGATCACTGCAGTTACTCCTGATAATGTCAGGAATAGGGGTAGAAAGAAAGATGCATCAGATGCTAAAATATATAATGAGTGAAAGACAATGGCTGAAAAGTTTATGAGAGTAAAAAAGGTGTAGAGGGGATACTGTAAAAATGTTATCAACCTCCAAGGAGGAGAGAGATGAGAAATTATGAGTCTGGATGTGGCCTTGAGGTGTGAGAATTTTAAGCCTACCCCACCCACCCCCATTCCCTACTTGGTGTGGGACAATGGGTGGCACCCACCTAAGATAAATGATGAAGAAGTCAGTTTTCAGTGAAGGCCAGGGAGTGGGATCAACTGTCGATTTAGAGGGTAAAGATATAGGAGAGGTAGATTACATGATAGGCACCGCAGAGAGTGATGTGGAAAGGTTTGGGGAGTGTGGGGAAGGGTTATGGTGGGACAGAGGAGAAGAAGCCCTTTCAACATGAGGATGAGAATATGGAAAACAGCACACAGAGGAAGGCTTTAAATTAGGGGCAGCAACCACAAATCACAGGAACGTGAGGCATTGTGAGATTCATGGATTCTAATTATAAGCATTTCACACCTAAACTGTGGTAATAAACTCCTGACTGGCCACTCTGCTTCCAACTTTGCTCTTTTAAATTAATTTTCCGTGATATACCTGGATTAGATTATATAAAATGTAGTTCTGCTCCTGTTATTCATCTCCCTGACTTAAACCCTCTGCTGTTTTCATCAAATCTCCAGCACTAATTGCAAATTCCTAACATTAGCATTGCATACACGTTTTCTGGCTCCTGTCCACCCTGCCAGTCTTACCTTCCAGAAGGCCCTAAAATGTACCCTGTCCCTCTGATACACTGAACAACATGAAGCTTCCCAAACTCCACATGCTGTAAATGGAGATAAGGGAAAAAGAGCATTCCAGGTGGAATAGAGAGTTGAAGAGACATATAGAGATGGGAGCTTTGAGAAATGTCAAGAGCTACAAAATAACTAGACTCCAAAATATAATTAGATACGACATGAAAAATAAGGATTGCTCAGAGCTATGATTTTTTTTAAGATTTTATTGGGGAATTGGGGGAGAGGAACAGTGTTGGGGAATTGGGGAAAGGGAACAGCAAAGTTGTTGTCCTTCAATCTTAGTTGTGGAGGGTGCAGCAAACTCAGCTCCAAGTTCAGGCATGCCACTCAGCTCAAGGTACTGTGTTCAATTAGTTGTGGGTGGGCGTAGTCACCATCCCATGTGGGAGTCAAACCAGCAGCCTCGTTGTTAAGAGAGCGCACTCTATCCCCTGAGCCACCCAGGGGGCAGCTCAGCTCAAGGTGCCAAGTTAAGTCTTTAGTTGTGGGCAGGCGTAGCCCACCATCCCATGCGGGAGTCAAACAGGCAACCTTGTTGTTAGGAGCACGTGCTCTCACCAGCTGAGCCATCCTGCCACCTGTTGGCATCTCAGTGGCAGCTCAGCTCGGGCACAGCTCACTGGCCCATGTGGGAATCAAACCGGTGACCCTGTTACTCTGAGCTAACACTCATAAGCAAGCTCTTAACCAACTGAGCCACTCAGCAGGCCCAGAGCTATGATTTTTTAATAAAGCACTGCCTCTTTGAAATGTATTTCAGTGTAGGTGCTGTAAATTTTTCTCAAGGAGTTTAATTTTATACACCTACCAGGCTAAATATTTTTTATTAGGATAAACTTGTTTGATGTTGCTATTAGTAATTACTGTACATATGACCTTTTCCTCATCTTTCCAAGTTTTATATAGTCAAATTTTTTCATGTTGAGCGACATATTGGTTAAGAGGTACTCTTCACAGCATGTAACTCATAACCGACACCTTGCAAAAATGTGTGTGAGTTTGTATATTTTTCAAAGATAATGAGGACAAAGATTTAAAATCTGTTCAAACGTTTCCTGGCAAAACGTATATGAATCGTGCCAAAAAGGACTTGCTTATTGCATGCCTTCAATCTGTTTTTGAAATATTTGTACATACAGGCAACATCTGTTCCACTGGACCAAGATGTACTGTAAGTACTAATAACTTTGAAAATATACTGTAAGAACTAATAAATTCAGCCCCAATTTTAAAAGTTTATACTTGAAAATTAAATGTTATTTTAAACATATATAGGCTGAGGCTCTCTAAGTGAGCTTAAAATTTTTTTAAGTTTTAGAAATTATAAAGAAAAAATTTTACAAAATATACCAAAGTCTTAAACTTAAGGAATTTTCCAAATGACTAATTTATGTGTTAAATATGTCTACTTGCAAAATATAATATTGCAGTCCAGTTCTGTTAAACATAGATGAAGTGGAGGAGAGAACTAAGGGGTCTATCTACAAATATACAAAAGAAATCCCAGTTCTGGGCAAAAGCATTCAGTTGCCATGTTTTCTATTAGAAATATATTGACACATACAATGTTTCTATTTAAAGTAGATATCTACTCTATATAATTAGAGAATTACAATAATAGGTCCTACAGCTAGAAAGGAGCTATATTCATATATACTTGTTGGCATATCTTATTAGATACTTTAGTTTCACTGTGAAATTATGTATTTGATACATAATCAACTTTATATTATCTACTCTAATTAGAACTAGAGGTAGCTTAAAATGGAAAAAAAATTATTCAAAAAAGAAAAGACTCAACCTGATTTAGGATTCATCAACACAGTAACTGCTAGTGCAGCAGCAGTGACCAGATTTGTCAACAGGAGTAATATTATTCCAGAAAAGTATAGGCCTGAATTAAAATAGATGAAAATAGTATTCACTTTATTAAAAACCTGTTTCACAGTAAATTACAGGAAATGGTAGATATTTCTTTATAAGGCTACAAAGGGAATATCTTTGAAAACGTGGTGATTGTAATCAGGCTGTATTTTTCTAATTGCAGGAAGCCATACATTAGTGGATTGTAGAATCCATTTGAGTGGGTCCTACCATTTTTAAAACAAAAAATTACAGGTTAGAAAATATAAAATTGTGTCACAGATGGTAGGGGTAAGAATTGTTTTGTTAAAATTTAGTTTCAAATGTGTATGTGTGAGAAGGATATGGCATGTTATTTCTTATTGTAGCTCACAGAAAAATAAATAAATAAAGGGTTTGCAACTGATTTCCATGGAGAATGTTATATTCTCTCCTCTTTGGAGGCTGACCTACTTGGAATTTAGTCTAAAGTGCAGCTCTACATCAGAGAAGATTCAGGGTCAGGTGAAGCGTTGGGTATCACAGACTCCTCAGTGGGTCAGAAGTACAGAGAGACCAAGCCAGCCAGGGGAGAGTCTAAGGAAGATAGAAAAAGGTGGGGTGAGAATCACAAAAGTTGCCCTCTAACATTACAACTTGGGGAACTTGGACTGGGCTTTGGAGGAAGAAGGGTACATCTGTGTTCTTCCATGGAAGATTCACCCCATATCTTTAGAGTGCACAAGGAAATAATAGCAAAGGAATACTTGGCTGGCTTTATAATCAACATTGGAAGTTCACCTTATTAACTATTATCCTTTGTGGAATCAGTATACTAGGGTCTACAGGTGTTGGTCACACAATACTAAACATCTTATGTGATTTTGGAACTCATATGCCTAAAGCAGGGAGCAAAGACCTGCATATCATTCCAATGAAAAGCCATTGTTTTGTAATTGATTGCCAAATACAGTAATACTTTACTTATCAAAAAATGTGAGAGACTGGCAAGAACGGTTCACCAGGGGAGGAGAACTAAGTAGCAAGGGAATAGGTTAGGAGGGACACTTAATTTTCACTGCACATACTTCTGCAACTCTTGAATTTTAAACCATGTGCATTTTACCAGTTTAAAAAAATAATTTGCATTTAGAAAAATAAGTGTCTACCATTAGTAAAATTTTTAGATAAACTAAATTATCTCTATATACGGGATACCTTATTAGTTGTTTAGCCAATAGCTAAATTCTCTTGAATACTTTTTGTTAGAAATCCCTGATTTTTCTGCTGGTGATCACATGTCCAAGCCCCAGAAGATGAATCAAGATTAGTCTACACCAAGCCAATGACAGCAGGAAAAACTACAACGTTTAAGTACAGGAACGAATGTTACAGAGAAGGATGCCACTCCAAACTTAGAAGCATGGATAAAAGACCAAAGAGAGGAACCTGGGGCAGTTATTAAGATGGGAATATGACTGTCAGGGTGATTCCTTCCACCTTCCCCTCTTAAGCTAAGCCATGAGAGAAAAAGTATTTATTCACAGCTAAAGCAATAAATATTTCCCTCTCTCTCTCTCTTTCTCTCTCTCTCTCTCTCTCTCTGTCTCTCCCTCTCTCTCTCTAAATGCAGGCAATAATAATCAAAATTAGCTTTCATAGACAGGTCTTCTCAAATACACAGGTATGAATATTATCAAAATCACAAAATATTTGAAGGGGAACCATAATGAGAGGAAACAATAAATAATCATAAATATTTTAGGGCATATGAGAGTCCGACTTATCCATGAAAAGTAACAGGCTGAATTATAAATCTTGAAAATAAAAATATGTGGTCCTTAGTACAAAAAAAAAATAGTTACAAAGGAATGAGATGTAAAAAGACAATGCAACAGTTCTGAAAAGTTCTAAAGGGGAAAAATATCTGAAACTTGGAGTTTATGCTAACCAAAAGAATTCATGGTTAAAGAAAAATATTGAAAGAATAAAAGGCATGGGAAATGTATTATATAACAAGAAAGTTTGGTAAATATAAACATTTTTAAAAATTATGTCAAGAAAAGCACAGACACACAAATTACAAAACAACATAAATGAGCTATGTGTGATTATTAGAGATTTTCAAATTCAGTAAAAAACCAAAATCTATATCTAAATGGTATTTGCAAAAGATTTATCTAAAATAACATGACATAAAAATATTTAAAAAGAAAAATGATGGAGAAAAATATATCCAAAAATTGTTAACAAACAAAAAGAATGCAGATCTATAATGTCAGTATGAGACAAAATAGAAATCAAGAGTAGCATGAAAAGGAAAAAGAATTATAAGTAAAAATAAAAGGAAGAATATGAAATAATATATATACTCTTTATAGTTTAAGTACTTAACAGCAGAAATTTATAAAACACAAATGGAGAGAAATATAAGTGCAATTAATAACACAATCATAGTCAGAGATTTTAATATATCTTGCTTATAAATTGACAGAATAAACTAAAAGTAAAACCATTTAGAATTCAAAACCACAATTATCAAAATCGGCTTTATAAATAATGAATATATAAGGAACTTTTACCCAAGGGAACATTTATGAAACATCACTTTTTACTCCACAAAATAAATCTCAACAGGTGAAATCCCCTGATCTCAAAGCAGTAAAATCATAGAACCACTCACATTTACATTTACAAAGTGTTTGCAATGTGCCAAGCACTGTTTGTTCTAAACAATGGTTGTCAGATTAGCAAATAAAGGTATAAGATACCCAGTTAAATTAGAAATCAAGGTATACAATCAATTCTTTAAGGGTTTTAGAAATTTAAAAAAATTTTAGAGATAATAAATTTCCATAGCATTAGGGGAAACTATAGAGAAAACTTCCCATATCCTATTAAGATAATTGTATATCCTTGATACCTGAACTAGACAAACATGACACACACAAAAATGAAACTATAGGCCCCAGTTATTTTTAAGTACAGCTGTAAACTTCTAAATAAAAATTTAGCAGATTAAATATAGCAGTGTATAAAAAGTTGCCTAACACCAGAAAGGCAAGGAAGGTTCAATACCATAAAATATTTTAGCATAATTTGCTTTGTAAAAATTAAAGGGAAAAATCATAAGGTCATTCCAATAAATGCAAAACACTTATTTATTAAAATTAAGTTGTATTTGGTAAATACCAGGGGTGCCAAAAAAATGTATGCACATGACTTTTATTCATCTTTTGTTACCTGTATATATTATTAGAATTTTAATACAGTTTTTCCTTTCTTAAAATGTGTACAGTTTTTTTGGCACCCTCTGTATGTAACATAAGAATAAATTTTTCTAACTTGATGAAGCATACCTATATGAAGATCTGCAATGTCAAACTCAAAAGCGTAGTGAAAAAAAGTCCTAGTCATAATTGAAAATGACAGAAAATTAAAGAAAACATCTAGAAACAAAAGTAATGTAAATGTGCCATATTTATAGGAAAAATATTACTGTAGGACATAAAAGAAGATATGGTTAAATAAACATACCCTAGTCCAAATGGAAACAAAATAGTAAATATAGTAGTTCTCCTCTAAATAAATTAATAAATGCAATCCCAAATCAAAGTCTAACACAATTTTTTTCTATCAAGATTTTTTAAATGAAACTTGACAGAAAAGATGCAATAATAGCAAAAAGGAAAAAGCTTAAAAGAAGGAAAAATATGGAGAATTTATGCCATCAAATTTCAAAATGTACTATAATATAGCAATGAGAATTATATGACAATGATACATTAATATAAGTATGTAAATGGAGGAGAATAAAATCCATGATGAGGGGCATTTCAAACCAGTGAGAAGAAGAATAAACAAATGGAGGTGAAAAAGATTGTTAGCTCCCTTACTAAGTGCCAAGAAAAAAAAATAACATATATTCTAGATAGTTTAAAAACATAAATGTCTAAAATAAAACTGTAAAAGCATTCAAAGGAAATACATATAAATATATTTGTACTCTCCTCTTAGAAAGATATAAAGTGCATATGCTATAAAAGAGACTATTGATACATTTGACATTAATATTTAAAACGTGCATAAAGGGCCGGTCGAGTGGCGCGATGGTTAAGAACTGGCTTGGGACGCCAGAGGGTCCCAGTTCGGATCCCACATATGAGGGCCAGTGACACTGCCCTCCACAGCTAAGATGCTGAACAACAGCTCTACCTGGAGCTGGGCTGCTGTGAGTCGCCGGTGACAGCGTAGGTTGCAGCCCCTGTGGCAGTGGGTTGCCATGGGCTACCATGTGTGGCCAGCAGCCAGCGTGAGTGGCCAGCAGCCTCAGTGAGCGGCTGTCCAGAAGCCGGCGACTGATCTCCCTCACCTGGGAAGAGCTCAATGATGGTGCCAAATTGGGCCAGTAAAGCAATGTCCTCCACAACTAGACTGAAGAACAAACAACAGCAACTTGTCTGTTCCCCTTCCCCCAATTCCCCAATAAAAATCTTTAAAACAAAACACAACAACAACAAAAAAGTGCATAAAAAGAATAATAGTCCTGCCAATATTATTAATTTTTATCATTAAGATATATAGAATCTTCAGAAGAAATGTTCCCAGGCTAAGCAAGTTAAAGAGGTCCTGGAGAACTAAATGTTCAAGGCCTTCTATATTACAAACACCAGGCTAGGGGCTTGGCACTGTCTATCCCATTTAATCTCGGGGAATCCTCACCAAACCTAAAAGAATGTATTATTATCATCATGTTGCTGAAGAAGAAACTTGCCATTAATCACACATCAAGCAATTGGCTGGAGTAGAATTCAAACCCAGTGCTTTCAACACCATCTTGATTCCCCTCAGAATAAGAAAACATAATAAGTACTCGTAACACCAAAAAAAAGTGCATGAGTGCTAAATAGCCTACAAAAGAAGTTAATCAATTAGAATTGGGTAGATTAAGTTAAGATAGAAATAAGTAATTAAAATCACTCAAAGAAAATGGTTATTTAGTATATTGTATGGAGGAAACAAAAAATAAGAAGGAAGCAACAGACTCACTAAGAGGCTTTTGAAATGATTTGGTGGAACCCTGTTAGGGCCTGGACCTGTCTTCCAGGCATGAATCTGTAAAATGTTACAAAGTACTAAATAACAGCACAAAGAGCCATATTCAGCTGTAAGGGAAATCATTTGAATCTACTTCCTGGGTTTTTTCTAGGCAGTTGGTATGCTGACAACATTGAAACTGTTAGTAAAGAGTAGTGGTAGCTAGTTAAAAATGTGACCTGTGTCATATGAAAGCATGTAAATTGTCACTAATCTCCATATAGTACTTCCATTCTGAATACTAGGTGCAGTGATTCTGGTTTGGGGAAGTTCTTTGTCCAAGTATAGAGTCAGTGAAGGCTTATCGAAAGGGTTCCCTGGGAGAAATTTGGAGTTTTCAGAGTCTGTTGATTTTAAAAAAAACAAAAACAGAATGTACTTTAAGCAGATAAGAACCTATTATCCAAGTTAGCAGATAATAAGATTTCTCAGTGTGTTTTATTTTTTCTTATTGATAAGAATCATTCTGAAGTATTTTATTACTTTAAGTAGTGTCAGTCCCCGCCCTGTGTGATGTCAGGAGTTGAAATAAATAACTTCAGCTTACTAGGTTAATGCCACCCCATCCTGAAGTCTCAACCTACTAGGTACTTTCAAAGTCCTGCAGTGGAGTAAGAACACTGGTGAGCTTTGCAATGAATATGGCCATTCAAATTATAGGATTTGGGATGCCTAGAGGGAAGTCGTGGCCAAATTTGCCAACTAAAATATGAACATTTGCCTCGTGATCTCTCACCTATGTGCCCCACTTATGTGATCTGATGTCTGTCTCCAATTTTGTTTATTTTCATCCAGTGAAAATGGCACCACCCATCTGGCCTGGGCCTGGCAAGCATATGGCTCTTCCTAGTGTCTTAAGGGTGTTAATTCTGCACCCATACCCACAGGTAGCAGTTGGATTGGCTTTAACATAAACTAATAGCCTGAAATCCAAGTACTGCTAGTCCCCGACTATTTCCATGTTTGTTGAGCTCCTTTAGTCAATGTGACTTATGTAGGTGGTTAACTTCTTTGAAAAGGAACATTCTTCACAGATGTGAACAATTTCAAAACAATAAATTAAGTGGTAAATAAAAAACCATAGCCTGGGCCGGCCAAGTGGTGCGATGGTTAAGAACTGGCTTGGGACGCCAGAGGGCCCCGGTTCGGATCCCACATATGAGGGCCAGTGACACTGCCCTCTACAGCTAAGATGCTGAACAACAGCTCAACCTGGAGCTGGGCTGCCCTGAGTCTCCGGCGACGGCGTAGGCTGCAGCCCCTGTGGCAGTGGGTTGCCATGGGCTACCGTGTGTAGCCAGCAGCCAGCGTGAGCGGCCAGCAGCCGCAGTGAGCGGCCGTCCAGAAGCTGGTGACTGATCTGCCTCACCAGGAAGAGCACAATGATGGTGCCAACTTGGGCCAGTTGAAGCAACATCCTCCACAACAAGACTGAAGAACAAAAAGGACAGCAACTTGTCTGTTCCCCTTCCCCCAATTCCCCAGTGTTGTTCCCATCCCCCAATTCCCCAATAAAAATCTTTAGAAAAATAAATATAAATAAATAAATAAATGTTGGGGTTTGGTTATTATGGTACAAGATATCACCAGATAAATAGGTAATAATATTTATTTTGATGTGGTTGAATTTTTTAAATTTATATTATTTGTTACAGTCAATAGACTTCTTAGCTATTTTCACTTTGGACATTTGAGTCAGAATGTAACATTTGGGGATAAACATCATTTTGGCCAGATAAAGGCTGCTGCTTTGTATAAGCTGAGACAGGGTTTTCCATTGGAAAACGAAAAAGCAGTTGAAGGAAATGTAAAGCAATGTGCTTATATATTTGTGAGATTAAAGCCATCTAAAAAAGTAAGAAAAGAATGAGTCTAAGCTTTCTCCTCCAGTAAGAAACCTATAAACTAGAGATTCATTTGTTTTCCTTTTTGAGAATACAGTCTAATGTCTTGAGTGGTTTCTTTCTTAACACATAATTGATTCGTGGAATGACATTGACTTGGAGTGTGGATAGTTGTACCTTAGGGACAGAAGCAGTTGTTTCCACCTTTGTCATTTTGTACAACAGCTATAGTAGGAGAACTATTTTCTCCCAAAATTAATACTTAAGAGACCTAGAAAACTAAACAATATTCGTTCAGTATGTTTATAAAAGACAAAATAGCTTTGCTACTATAAACCAAATAGAGAACAATGGCAATTGAACAAATGGTACCTTTATCACAAGGAATATACCACAGGTCATTAAAAGTAGAGGCATGTAAAATATTTAAGGATACTGTTAAAATGATGTTGTATTGAAATTTTTGAAAAGGATTTTTAAAATGGGGAAGATTTTTGCAGACTAGCAAAAAAATTAATGGAACTATTAAAAAAAAAGACTACAGATATAAAAACTTTTTCAATGTATTTTTCTTATCTTTTTCTTTTGAGAAGAGACCTTGCATAAAGGAGAGAACAAAATGTGCCTTACATAACCAGTGAATACTGGGAAAGATAGATTATGCATTTATGACTAAGTAACTCTTTCTCTTAGCTGCAATAATAAATCATCATTGTTCTTTACTTTACAATTGATTTGTAATTCTAATGAGCCAAGATGGTATATTTATCGAGCTATAGATAAAAAATTCAAAATCATATAACTGGAGTGAACCAAGTGTGAACTATATAAACATGATGGCTAGAAAAAATTCAGAAACTAAGGATAAGTTAAGTATAATTTAAATATAAATGTATACCTAGTGTTGTACATGTATTTTTTTTTCTTTTTCTTCCTCAGGGTTTGTATTTGTGTTTAGTGATTATGAAAAGAAGATGACTAATAATGACCTCATTCAATAAGTATATAACTGTGAAATGTATTTATGAGTAATAACTTCAGTGCACTGATAAGAGTGCACACCATTTAGCTTCAAACAGCTCCTTCCATTAAACACAAAACTTGATAATATTATATTTGTTAAACAACATACAAATAGTGGAATATTGTTATTTTCATTATTAACACTTTACCACGCTTCTTGATAAGAACTTTTTTATTATTGCCTTCAAGTTCGAATTCTAATCTACATACTATAATTTATTTTAAATTGTCCCCTATTATTTTTACTATTATCTTTATCAGTATTCCAAATTCTCAGAAACTTCCATCTTTAGCCTTTTAAAGCCTGAAATTTGTTTACCTAAGCACCTGAAAAAAATGAGAAAGCAAAAAAAGAGATTATTTTGTTGACCAATTAATCAGATTTCCTACACAATTGACAAACATTTTTTATAAGACATTTATTTAGAATGTTTGTCTTCCTGTAATTAAAAAAGATAACATCCTAGAAATTGTGATAGCTTTCTTTCAAAAAATTTTCAGGGAATTGTTATATGGGTAAATACATTTTTCTATTAGAAATACAATGTATTAAATCTTAACCTAAAGCTAAAAGACATTAAGAAGTAAGACTATCATCCATAAAACAGTATAAATTTCCTAAAAACATTTAACTTACTGCATTTCTAATTCAACCTGAGAAAAAAATCAATTTGCACACAATTTTTAGAAGTTCAACTATTCACTAATGTATCATAAAGATATGCTCACAAAATCAGTATGAGTCATTATATCCTCTCTCTGCATAAGAGAAAATGGAAATCCAATGAGGTCATGCCTTTGTCTCATACTTTAGATACAAAACAGGTTCATTGTTGATGTTTCCTAGTTTACTGATATTTTCCCTTCAAAAAAGCTCATTTTCACAGTTTTATACCTGAAATTACCATAGTCTAGAAAACAGTTTAAATTAAAATGAAAATGACCTTTAATATTGGTCTTATACTTCTGATGATCACCATCAGATAATGCCTTATCATTTTCATAAGGGCACATGCATATTTTATAAGCTGGCAAATTTTTTTTTGCAGAAAGAAAAATATTTTAAACCCATGAAGAAAGTATTAGGTACTTTACTCAAAGTTTTTTGTTTTTCTTTTGCTATCTCTAGATTATTTTTAATAATAAAGTTTAAAGTATATGCATAGAACTGAATCCTAGGTAATATTTAACAATGTAAAAATCACTAGATCTATGACTCAACTAGGAAAGATTATACAAGCATACCTCATTTTATTGCACTCAGCTTTATTGCACTTCACAGATTCTGCATTTTCACAAATTGAAGGTTTGTGGCAACCTTGCATTAAGCAAGTCTATGGTGCCATTTTTCTAACAGCATTTGCTCACTTCATGTCTCTGTGTCGCATTTGGGTAATTCTCACAATATTTCAAACTTTTTCATTGTTATTATACTTGTTATGGTGATCTGTGATCAATGATCTTTGATGTTACTATTGTAATTATTTTGGGGTACCATGAACCGCGCCCGTATAAGATGGTGAACTTAACTGACAAATGTGTGTGTCACCACCAACCCATCATTTCTCTGTCTCTCTTTCTCTCCTTGGGTCTCCTTATTCCCTGAGACACAACAATAATGAAATTAGGCCAATTAATAACCCTACAGCGGCCTCTAAGTGTTCAGGTGACAGGAAGAGTTGCATGTCTCTCACTTTAAATCAAAAGCTAGAAATGATTAAGCTTAGTGCGGAAGCCATGTCAAAAGTCAAGATAAGCTTTCAGCTAGGCCTCTTGTGCCCAACTGTTAGCTAAGTTGTAACTGCAAAGGAAAAGTTCTTAAAGAAAATTAAAAGTGTTACTCCAGTGAACACATGAATGATCAGAAAACAAAACAGCCCTGTTGCTGATATGGAGAAAGTTTTAAGGACCTGGATAGAAGATCAAACCAGCCACAGCATTCCCTTAAGCCAAAGCCTAATCCAGAGCAAGGCCCTATCTGTCTTCAATTCTATGAAGGCTGAGAGAGGTGAAGAAGCTGCAGAAGGAAAGTTTGAAGCTAGCAGAAACCGTGTCCATAACATAAAAGTGCAAAGTGAAGCAGCAAATGCTGATGAAGCTGCAGCAAGTTACCCAGAAGCTCTGGCTAAGATAATTAAACAAGGTGACTACACTAAACAATAGATTCCCAATGTAAAGAAAACAGCTATATATTGGAAGAAAATGCCATCTAAGACTTGCATAGCTAGTGTCAATCACTGGCTTCAAAGCTTCAAAGGACAGGCTGAGTCTCTTGTTAGGGGCTAATGCAGCTGGTGACTTTAAATTTAAGCCATTAGTCACTTACTATCTGAAAACCCCAGGGCCCTTAGAATCCTGCCTTGCTCTATAAATGGATCAACAGAGCCTGGATGACAGCACATCTGTTTAAAGCATGATTTACTGAATATGTTAAGCCCACAGTTGAGACCTACTACTCAGATAAAAATAATCCCTTTCAAAATATTACTGCTCCTAGACAATGTACCTGGTCACCCAAGGGCTCTGGTGGAGATGTTCAATGAGATTAATGTGTTCAAGCCTGCTCACACCACATCCATCTGCAGCCCATGGATCAAGGAGTGATTTCAACTTTCAAGCCTTATTATTTAAGAGATATATTTTAAAAGACTATACCTGGCATAGATAGTGATTCCTCTGATAGATCTGGGCAAAGTAAATGGAAAATCTTCTGGAAAGGTTTCACCATTCTATATGCCATTAAGAACATTTGTGATTCATGGGAAGAGGCTCAGATATCAACATTAACAGGAGTTTGGATGAAGTTGATTCCAACCTTCATGGATGACTTTGAGGGGTTCAAGATTTCAGTGGAGGAAGTAACTGCAGATGTGGTAGAAGTAGAACCTGAAGATGTGACTGAATTGCTGCAATCTCACGATAAAACTTTAATGGATGAGGAGTTGCTTCTTTTGAATGAGCAAAGAAAGTGGTTTCTTGAGATAGAATCTGCTTCTGGTGACAGTGCCATGAAGATTGTTGAAATGACAACAAAAGATTTATAATATTACATAAACTTAATTGATAATACAGTAGCAGGGTTTGAGGATTGACTCCAATTTTAAAGTTCTTCTGTGGGTAAAATGCTGTCAAATAGCCTCGCATGCTACAAAGAAATCATTGTTCAAAGGAAGAGTTAATTGATACAACGAACTTCATCGTTGTCTTACTTTAAGAAATTTCCACAGCCACCCCACCCCTCAGCAACCACCACACTGATCAGTCAGTAGCCATTAGCACTGAAGTAAGACCCTCCACCAGCAAGAAGATGATGACTTGCTGAAGGCTCAGATGATGGTTAGCATTCTTTAGCAATAAAGAATATTTTAATTAAGGTGTTTACATTTTTAAACATAAAGCTCTTGCACATTTAGTAGACTACAGTACAATGTAAACATAACTTTCATATGCACTGGAAAACTAAAAAATTTGTGTAACTCACTTTATTGAGGTTATCTGGAACCAATCCTACAATATCTCTGAGGTGTGCCTGTATTTGTGTGTCAGGGTGCCTAGTAAGCTAAGATTTTCCTTTTTGAAACAAAAAAAAATCAAGTTTTGGTTACTTTTGAGGACCTGCATTAAAGAAAATGTTTGCAGGAGCTAAGTAGATATGCATGCATGAATGGCCCCATTGAATGTAAGGTAACAGGGAGTAGTGGGAGACATATAAGGAAATGAATGTGCATTCAAGCACAAAATTTCAAAATTCTGTGTTAATCATTGACTTCGCAAACTAAACAAAGACTATCTCTAACCCTTGTTTAGTTGGGATTCAAAAAACACAAGTCACCTTAGAGCAGTTATTCTTTCTTCTGAGAGTCACTAGACTGGCCCCTCCTAGTTTACAAATGTCCGTTGTGCACCAGTTACTCCTAAGTGAAGAGTGTAAAGCATCTATTTTTTGTTTGATAAAGGCTGTTCCTCCTAATACCTTCTTGAAATGCAGGACATCATAGAGGAGGAAGGAGAAAATACTCCTACCAACAGAGAAAGCTACTGGAAAGAAAAGGGATTTCAATCTAACTTATTCCCCATGCTCAGGATTTGAGATGGTCTGACTGGGGCGTCATTGCTAGAAAAGGACACCAAGGATTACAAAAACGATGTTGCTGTGATGTAAGGGAGGATCTCAAGGCCCGCACCGGGCAGTTCCTACGTGTGTGGTAAGGCTAGAAGCTCTGTCAAGCCTCTGTGCTTCACCATTTAGGTACAGCATAAATATCCTACATGTGAATGTAACTAAAGCTATAACCTGGGTACCAAGTAGAGAAATGGAGTCTAACAAAGATTTCAAGACTGAATGAAAAATGATAATCCTTGCTATTTGCAAGGAACAAATTACAATGGCAACATTCTGTCCTGGAAACAGAGGCAAGGGCAGAATCAGGGATCTGTAGTGAACTGATTGGCATGGCCCACTGCCCACCCCCTCATGACTGGAAGCAGCTCCAACAACTTTGGACCTGAATAAACCCCAGGAATCTTGGACATCTGTTCCAATGGTGTCCTAAAGGGGAGATTTGGGGCTCCTGCCTTACATAGCTAATGGAGATAGAGGAGGGTCAAATATTTAACTAAAGAAATAGAAGATGCCATATTTGTAGTTCTGGCTGGAGAAGTGCTTCCTTTCTGGTTACATCCAGTTAATCAAGTAATCGAAGATTTATGAATACATTTGTTCAGGTAGAGAAGTCTAATTCAAATTCTTATTTAGAGACTGCAGTATTATGGCGCCCCTTCTCAATAATTTCTTTAAACTGCCCGTAGGCAAAAAGTATAGACCTGTGTCTTCAGAATATTTTAGCTACATTTAATAAATAAAACCTAGTAATGAATATATGATTCTGCATTTGCTTTGCACTTATCATTTTGCTTATGCTGCCTCATTTCAGCATCATTGCACCCCTGTGAGTTAGGCCAAATTACTATGTTGGTATCCAGGATTCAGAGGATAAATAATGTTTGAAAAATTACTAAACACTCAGGTCTTTTGGACCAAGTCACTATGCATTAGTGTACTGTGCATAGTACACACACACACACACACACACACACACACACACACACACACAGCAAAGTACACTTTAAAAGACCTTAGGATTAAGAGTACAAAGGGAGTTGATATTTCTCTCCCTGCTCATCTTGACCAATGTCCTTTTCAGCTACCTACCTCTTTGAGTTATTTGGAGCAGGAAAGGAGAAAGAGGAAGTTGGCAATACTACTTGTCAAAGGAGGAACCAGAAAAGAGATGCGCTTTATTCCCCTTTTCCACCTTTCCCAAAATGTGGTCAAGGGGCTCTTATGTAAGAGTCACAGGGGGCTTGATCCAAATGGAAGAGGACTAGGATCCCCTCCAGAACCTGTGCCTGGGGCCCCTCACATGGCCTATGGGGATCTTCCTTTTTAAAAATCTCCTCATGTGGTTGGTCTATATACTAACATGAAAGAACCTCTGCCTACTCCCTGCAAGGGCTTCCTTTCATATTAGCTTAAAGTCCTAGTATTAAAGTTATTTGATTAGCAGTATTTTCAATATCACATAATTTGTTTATAAAGCCATAATGAATCAGTGTGTGTTTAAGTCATTATAAATCACATTTTGCATCTTTGCATTTTTCTATCTCCTATAGTTAATTTACCAGAAATGGATCCGCTTATGAATTGGCTTTTGAAATAAAACCATGTTGTTTTTAGATATTCCCCTTCTGTTTTCAACTATTAAAATGTGTTATAGCCTGAGGAAAATACATAAAAGCATAAAAAAGTCAATATTGAAACTGAAATCTTATAATAAAATTATATGGGAAATTTGAATATGATTAGTTTAGTCTAAAGCTGCCAGAACTTCGGTTATTCCCTTTCACTAAATCAGACAGTTACCGCAGCACTGTTTAGATCTTACTCAATTCTGATAAAAGGCACTTGGGTGAAACAAAATTGGAAGATTTGAATTCAGGTAAATTTCTTCTTTAGAAAAGACAATGCTTAGAAAAAAACAACAAAATATTTCAGAAGCTATGAAATATTACTGGCTATAAATCAAACTGATAAATGAATTCATATGAAAGTCGATATTCCTTTTTATATGAGATCAAGTTCCCTAATCATTTATTTACTAACCCTTCTTTCTCCAATTGAATGCTAAGATTCCTCTGTCATGTCCTAAGTTCTCATACTTACTTTGCATTGGGGTCTGTACCACTTTGTTTCAATTATTAGAGCTGTGTATTGTCATAAGAGATGCTAGGACAAGACCACTCCTCCTTGCTCTACTTTTTTTTTTTTCCTTTAAATTGGGGAATTGGGGGATGGGAACAGCGCTGGG
>NW_017732202.1:120250-191032 GCF_001890085.2 Hipposideros armiger
GGGGCCCTCTGGTGTCCCAAGCCAGCTTTTAACCAATGCGCCACTCGGCCGGCCCCCTTGCTCTACTTTTTCAGAATTGTTTTAGACCATGATCCTCTCATATGGATTTCAGATTCAGTTAGTCTTGCTTCATGTAAAATGCTATCAAGAATTTTATTTTAATTGCATTACATTTGTGGACTAATAAAGGGGAAATTGACATATTTCTAGGTTTCAGTCTCTTCTTCCATTACCATGGCAAATTTTCATATTTATTATGCCCTTCAATTTTTTCATGCGGCTCTTATACATCTTTTGTGAATTTTATTTCTGTGTGTTTGTATTTTTTGAGTAGGATCTGTTTTCTGCAAGAATTTACATTTGGTGATTGCTGATGCACAGAAATATTTCTGTGTGCTGATCCTTTTATTTGGAAATTATTCTATACTTGCTTTTTAGTTCGATCATTTGTCTGCATATTTCTTAGACTTAATGTATATTCTGTCACCTACGAATGAAAATCACTTTTCTTCTTCCTTCCCTCTCATTATGTTATTTCTTTAAATTTTCTGAGTTTTATGCATCAGCCAGATGCTTCAGTAAAATATTGATTTATAAGCCTGAACTGACTCTAATCAAAATACTTCTAAATGTTTGCCACTAAATATTTGTAGAGAATTTAGGTAGTTAAACCTTTATCAAGTTAAGATAGTTCTCATCTATTCATAAATTGTCAAGGGTTTATATGTAATAACTTAAATTTTATTAGTTTCATTTTGGAAATTATTGAGACATTCTCTTTAACTACTTAGTCTGTTAACATGGTGTACTGCTCTAATGGTATTTCTGGTGTTAATCTGTCCTTATATGCCTAATATAAACCCTCTGAATCATCATGCATTTTTTTTAATACTGGTGGATTTGATGTAATAATTTAAGATTTTCATGTTCATATTGCATAGCCTTCTTATTGGTCTTCCCACTCTCCATGTCTTCCTTCTAGTGTATATTCCACACACCTGCTATTGATCCTCCCAAATGAGAGCATGCCACTGAAACTGAAAACCAAAATTCTTAACAGAGCTCACAAAACCCAGTATAAGCCATTCCTACAAAGTCCCTGAATCCATCATCTGTCCTGTTTCTCTTGCTCACCATTCTTCTTGCTATCACTTGAACCAACCACTTACATTCTTGGCTCAGAGCATTTGCCCTCACTGTTCCCTCTGCCTGGAATGCTTTCCCCCAGATATCTGCATGGTCACACCCTCAATTTTTTTATGGTTGCTCAAGTGTTGCTACATGAGTGAAACCTTCCTTGACAACTTTGTATAAAATAGTGCCCCCTCCTTTATGTGTATCCTCCCAACTTTATTTTTTTTTTCATAACACTTGTCATCACATGACATATTTTATATTTATATTTATGTGTTTATTTGTGGTTGATCCTCAGACAACTAAAATGTGAGTTCTGTGAGAGCAAGGATTTTGTTTTCTTTTGTTTTTAATTTTCATAGCTTATATCCCCATCCGTGAACATGCCTGGACCATGAAAAGTGCTCAAGAAAATTGGAGATAGCATTATGTTAGGTCCCTGCCTGTGGAACTGTGTGAAGAAAGCATTCATTCACTAATTCACTAACTGTGTACCTAATCTGTGCCACACATTGCATGTCCACACCCAGGGATCTGGGTTCTGAGAGTGACTCTGCTTTCATGAGGAGAAGGCCAGCTGCTTAGTCACTTGTCCATGTCAAGGCATAAAATCTTCCTGAGCGCCATTTTTAGTCAAGGCAGTCCTTTTCTAAATCCTGCTTTGGTTAGGATTTCAACTCTAGCTCTTTGACTACAAGGAGACTTCAAACTTTCCACTCCAGTGTGGGACCAACAGTGCTCCCCTATGTCTTGCCTCTTGCCCCACTCTGCAACCATAGCCTATGTTTGTGTTTGGTTTGGTTTGGTTTTGATATCAACTAGCATTTCACTTCAGCAACTGCTCACTCTGGCTTTGAAGTTCTTCTTTATTTCTGGCACATTGGGCTTTCTGTCTTGGATGAATGACTGGCTATTTATTCAAAACATTTTTTAGCTTTTAGCCATCATGTCCATGTATCGGTGCTAAGAGACACTTACTGCCTTTGCATTGGCTAAACTCTGGTCACAGGAGCTGAAATTTTCTTAAGTATATGAGAAACAGTGCTTATAACTCTGGATAGGATGGATGGTGAGTAATTGTGTTGATTCATTTCTGTGGCAATGTGCCATTAGGACTCTGGTGAAAAATAAAAATCCTAGTTCTTTCTATATTGATTTTTCACCTCATTGTTCTTAAAACTATGCTTTTAAAGGCCCCATTTCTAATTCTTTCATTACCGTTTCATGACTGTTTTTGTGAATTGCTGGTATTTCATAGTGCTGTGAGTGTAAATTATTATGCCAAAGATCCTATGTCATATTCAGAGTATCACACTGGAGTCTTAGGCATAGGTTATTTTACTTCATCTCAAGGTGCCAATAAAATATACTTGAAAAAGCTCTCACTAAAGATAACTTAGTATAGAATCTCTTAATATAAGCAAAGATAAAAATATTCAGAGCAGGTTAAATGCAAAGGAGAGCCCCAGATCAGAGAATGAATACATTTATAATTGAATGGTTTTTACAAAACTCAATAGAAATTGAACAGAAGAATTGTCTTTCCGACTTTGCCCTGCCAGTTCTGCAGTACCACTGTGAGAAATCCTTTCCTGAGGAGCCTAGATCTCTTCATTTCATTAAACAGTTGGCTGAATATATTCAACATTTATTAGATAATTTAGCTATATTTCTTTGAAAGGGAATGCACTGCCAGAGTTTTTATTCTTTTTTTAGTTTCAGTGGATTTTTTCAATGCCTTTATACCAAGAATACTAATAAGGGGGAAGCGTTCAGGCATTTTTTTCCCCAAACATCACACACTAATTGGAAACAATGCTAATTTGGAAACAATGCTAAAACTAGCAAGGTTAGATTTAATAATCACTCACATGGCTTATGTCACATGGCCAAAGTAATAGGTTAACTGAACATGCTCTTCCCTAAACTGAATCTCATTAATGAATAAACCAGTTAAAATGGTCTTTGTCATCTTGTATGGGCAAAAGAATGGACTAACTGACCTGGTTTAACAGGAGATCTAAAGATTCTTTCTTTACATTGTTTTTTACCATCCATATGAAACACACTTTAGAGTATTCTGAGTTTCAGGGGGAAAAAATCATGGTTGATGTACTACTTACCATTTCTTCATAATATATAATAGTCATTCAGAACAAAAAGAATACCTTTGGGCATTCTCTGTTCAAGTTTAGTAAGAAGTAGAATCAAGTACTAATTCAGAGGCCCCAATTCCAGGGCCAGGCTGCCTGGGTTCAATCCACTAACTAGCTATGTGACCTTGAGGAAGTACTTTATCTGCAAACTTTTCTTTTGATTATAATAATATAAGGTTGTTAGAGGATGAAATAATTATAATTATATATAAAATGCTTAAAACAGGGCCTGGTGTATACAAGTACATAGTAGCTGTGAGCTCGCTGTCTCTCTTACCCACACGATAGTCATAAACAAGTATGTTTCCCATACAGTGCTACATACACACATAATTATAGCAATGAGATCACATTTATCTTTATTCACAGTTTCTTAATAAGAGATATGTTTAGAATTAAGTTATATAATCTGAGAAAAGACCGGGTTGGACCCATGCTTGTCCAGTATTGCTTTCTCTAGATTAAAGTATCAATAATTCAAAACTTATAGTAGTTATCAATTTGTGTACGTTATATTTTTAAGGCGGTAAGCAGCAGACTAAAAGAACTAGTCAGAAATCATATATTTCAGTTATCCTCCAACCACTACTTCCCAAAAATAAATCAATAAAACAAAAAAAAAATCTTGATAAAATAGGAAAAATAAATAAATCTTGAACAGAAAAATTTCCTATTAATTTTCAAAGCTTCATTCTCAACTTTCCTCTCCTTCCAAATACACAAGTATGGAATCGACATTTCTAAAAACTAAAAATGAGATTATTACTGTTAAGTGGAATTAATTACATTAAATACTAGCAACATTTGAGAACATAAGGCTTCTTTACTAGTGTAGAATTCATGACACCTATATTTTTTTTCTTATAACATGAATAAAAATTATATTAGCTAGTAATGAAATGACTTAGTTTAATGCCCCCAAATTTAAATGTACCACTCTTCGGATAACAAGTAAACAGGTTAAAAATTCTCCAACATAAAATATGCTAAACATTTCATCTCTATATAAAAAAAACACAAAAATATTAGTTTTCTTACTTGAGATAGATACAGTTATAGAACTAAAATAGAATCAAAATATACTCCTGTCCATTTAAGCTTATATTACTCCTGATCAAGTATATGTTATATAGAGCATATGAATAGATTCAATCAAAAAGTAGTCCAACTAAAATATAAATCCTCAAAATAGATTTTCTAGAATTTATATTATACCACTGAAAAAATTTATCTGCAAATTTCATATAAAAATTAAAATATTTATATTAAATCAAACTCTGAAAGCAAAGACCTTTTTCTTACATATTTAGAAAAGTGTGTATTTTCCTTTTTTCCTTCCAGTGCAGGATATCTTTCATTTGCCCCTATGGATACCTTTCCACTCTTCTCCACCTGCTCTCTACTCTGGAAGAACACTTGTGGACTATAATGGGCTCCCTTACACACTGACTTCCTATTGGGTTTGGTTAATGAAGAATGCTGGCATGAGACCAAATGGAAGGCAGAGAGTTACATTATGGTGTTTATGCCATAGACAGACTGTTTTCTCTACCAAAAGTCACAGTTCCTGGCAGGCAGACCTCTTCCATGTCTCTGGTTTTCAGGGATTACTCTCCTCCCCGTATCCCTTCTTACCTGGGTGGATAACCTGGGCTCCAGATACTGTTCCCTCCCCTTGTTCCTCCTTGCCTTCAGTGGTAACAGCTATTACTAGCTCTGGTTACTGCAATGTCCCTTTTAGTTTCCCCACACCTGGCCCACAATAAACATCCCCTTTATTAAACTATGGTCAAATTACAATATGAGTATACCATTTCATTGCACTCAAAATACTGTTAAAGTTTCTGCCAAGACCATGACTGAGCCCTTACCTAAACATCTTGTAAGATAACTCAAAACATATGCTATATTTTGCTCTAGAAAACAATTTACACTAAGCAGAACACTTGAGTTTTATTCACTGTTAGTGCCTCTTATTGTTTCATGTTGGCACCTTTCTACCTTCTTAGTTCTCCCAAGATACGTGATGCCTGGCCCCTCTCCTGCACCCTTTCCTGACAGCCATCCAGTAGTACGTCACATCTAGAGCTTGCCTTCTGTTTCTCCAACATCAACATTTACCTATTTTAGTTCCATTTCCTTAGATACCTGGGAATTGTGTTAACATTATGGTTGGTTAACATATGTTCAGCTTGACAGATCTTTTTTGAAAACAGTGCCTTAATTTAAGGAATTGTATTAGATTTCTGGAAAAAATATTTTGGGTCGGACCAGCTTTGTACTGCTTTGAAATGATTTCCTAGAAGTGACCATTTACTCTGCCGGAAAATGGAGTAAGATATGTTATATTCAGTAGATATCTGTTCTTAACAAAAACTTGAGGATAATAAAAGGGAATGCAAAAAATGGCATTAAACATGTTCCAATGGGAGATTAAAAAGGATTTTTGTCTTTGCAAATAAATTAAGACACACATTGTCTAACAACACCATTCTGTCAATAACTGTTGAAAACTCATTATCTGTAATATATATGAGGAACAGATTTAATATTCGTTATGTTCATAATTTTAAAAGATTGAAAAAGGATTTAGTTCAAAGATATATACGACTTACAGCTTATTTATGTATAACTGAATTCTGATGGTGGTCATTTTGTGGAGATAATTTTTGTTTCACTAGACAATCAATTTAAAAAATATTCAATGTTATTTTCTCATGTTTAAAGATATTCCAAAAATGTGCTTTAGTACCATTGTCTCCTCACAAGGAGTAGAAAGTCACAAGCTATTTAAGTCACACTGAAGGTAAAGTACCACCTCTTTAAATAAAGTTGCTTTCAGTTTTTCATGATCAGAATTATAAAGTGACCGAGCTCCTATATTGGCTTAACATATGAGTTGCATTTAAGTGCATGGTTTTAAGTCATTGTGATTCAATTCCCAGCTGTATTTATTAAGATCGATATTTAAGTGATGGTGAAAATGAGTCCAGACTGAGTGATGAAAAATGGTTTTGATAAAATGTCACAAATCTTATTATTGGTAAAAAAAATCTATATTCTTTAATAATTAAGTATATATAGTAGTTATGTGATGCCAAGATTTTGGAAATTATTGTGAAAAAGTAAAAATATTGTATTAATGAGGCCAATTTTTAAAAAATTGATAATAATAATACTGTATTTCTCTCAATCATTTTTTCATCAAGCTTCAAATTATACTAAAATCCATAGAAACAATATCTATATCTTGATAAGTGGGAGTAAATCATGCTTACAATGAAAACACAGTATAGAGAAAGAAACCATTTCTGGACTCACATTTTGAGGCAATCATAATTCTCATATAAAAACCTGACAAAGACATTAAAACAAAAGAAATTTGCACATCAATATTCTCCCTGAGTATGAACACAAAAATACTCAATAAAATATTAGCAAATTGAATTTAGTAATGTATATGAAAGATATCTTATAATCAAGTGAGATTTACCTTAGGAGTATAACATTGGTCCAAATTTGAAAAATCAGTTAATGTAATTTACCATATTAACAGAAAAAAAGGAGAAAAACCATAAAATAATTTCAAAATATGGAGAATAATCATTTGATAAATTCAACATTTATTCATGATAACAACAACAACAACACCAACAACAACAACAAAAAACTCTCAGCAAACAAGTAATTGAAGAAAACATCCTCAACCTTATAGAAGACATCAACAAAAATCCTGGATAACATTATATTTCATGATGAAAGTTCACAGCTTCAGGGAGATGGCAAAGATATGTGTCCTACCATTTCTATTTGACATTATGCTAGATATCTTAGCCAATATAATAAGGCATTGGGAAGGGTAAAATACCTATTGTGTAAACTTTATTTAAGAATCACTCTCCAGGTAGAAGAAAAATAATAGCAAAATTAAACTGAAACAACAATCCTATCTGACCTGAAGATTTCTGATCATCACTAAGCCACTAGAGTTTAGTAGAAGTTTCATCTGCTACTCAACCAGAAGTACTGTGCCTTACGAAGCTAAAGATTTATCCATCAGAAACATGCCGTATGCCCTCAGATGTTCATAGTCTTTCCTAAGAACATTGTTGAGAGGTTGATATTGGAAGCAACTGCTACATCCAGATGTGGGCTTGTTTTAGACGTCACTAGGGATTGTTCAGATCCTGATCATCTCTAACTGAACTGCTTCAGTGGCTTCCTAAATTAAACTGTTCTTCGTATAGTATCAGAGTTGTCTCTCTAAAACACAAATGTGATCCTGCTAAATTTAGCTAGCTCCCCCACTGCATACAAGAGAGCCCCAAATTCTGGCATACCATGCATGGCTCCTCACGCTGTGGCCCCAGCCAATCTTTCCATTTTCCTCCCCCCCCACACACACCCTTTGCCCATCAGCTCTCCAGGCACTAGGAATTCCTCATCATTTGCCAATTATGTCACGTTCACTCATAAATCATTTACTATTCCCCAAACTGAAATGCTTGGAAAATGTTTAATCATCCATCCACATAAAATGGGGTTTGGGAACCCACAAACCCCCTTTGTGAAAATTTTCTGACCTGCCCAAGAAGTGTTTCCTCCTCCCAGTTGCTACTTTACTTTAGGCAATACACCATTATAATATTTATGTCATTTTATTCAGATTGCATGTTATTATCTCTAACTTAACTATCAGATTTTGATTAGCTTAAGGTCAGGTACTCTGCACTATTTACTATTAACTTTTCCCAGCACCATGCACAGTGTATGTAACTCAGTAGCAACTCAGTAAAGGTTTGATAAAGAATAAAGATTTGATCAGATATAGAGCTTTTCTATTCAGGGATATGAAGTGTATGGGTTCCCCACACTATACTGAATATTCTCCATATACAAAAGATTTAATTTTATTGGACTAGAGAGTAGACAGAGCTTCCTTCCATCCCATGGGACCTCTACTCCCTGACAGTTTCCATGGATCTTGATGTGACAGGAATATAGAGTCTTGTGCTTTGGAAAACCATTCAAGTTCATCCTTATAACTACTACAATGGGGGGCTACTTTGGAGATAACTTAGGACAAATTTCATCTTAGAAAAAGAATTATAAGATGTGTAAATAAAACTATTCTGATTTTATATATATATATATATATATATATATATATATATATATATATATATATATATATTTCATGGGGCCTCTAATATCCCAAAGTAAATGGTCTCTAAAGTGGTCATGAGCACTGTTCAGAAGCCAAAGGAATGATATATTTGGAAGCTTTGGTTACTAATGAGAAAGCAAATGAGTAGACCAAAGCCATAAATGCCTGGTGAATTTAAGTGGTTGGTAAAAGATGCTTGTAACAATATAAGGCATTTGAAGCTGTTGAATGCCGGTGCCAGTTGATGGAAATTTAGAGTGTAAGGTTGATTTCCTTGCATCATCAAAAACAGAGGTGAGATTGGACAATTTAAGCAGATCTTCACGTTAATCTAAATGCAGAGAGCACTGCAGATATATATCCATTCAGAGAAAAAAAAATAGCATGGGGTTATATATGTCTGGTTTTCCTGCTGTGCCCAAGTGTCTTCAAACATGAAGAGAGCTGCGCCCAAGACCCCCTGCTTCTTTCCCCACAGCCTGACATTGTTTCAGCTCTTCCTTGGGAACGCATCCAAGGACTGGAGCATGAGGATGTTCTGTACAGGATTTTAAATGAAATACTTTTATTAGAAATATTGAAAAATAGCTGGAGGAGGGAAACTTATCCTACTCACCGGCACGTGTATAAATGCACAAAAGACTGCATTGTGCTATACCCAGTAATTATTATTAAGCATTTGTATAGAACTTTATATTTACACCGTGCTTTGTAGTCCTTTGTATTATTATTCCTCACAGCAGGCTTATGAGGTAGGTTGGTATTGTTAAATCTATTTTACCCTACTTCAGGAGGTCCCTCTTTGAAGTATTTTGAAATGAACCTTGCAGAATCAAAATCCTTTAGTGTGTCTGGAAGAACAAGGTGAGAAAAATCCCATGGTGAAAGTTTGTGTTAAAAACGAAATCCCAAAGGGAGCCTGTATGCTGGAGAAGGAGATCAGAGACCAAACAGAAGCTAGAAATTGCATCAGTTTTATTTGGAAATAATGGGCAGTCTGAATGTAGTGAAAGTCATGGACATGGCTGGTTCTGGGGCCTATTTTCTTCTTGGTTTCTCTAGAAAATCTGGTCTGGAATATTGATAAATTGTCGATAAACCAAATCTTTGTGTATGCTACCCAAATGAGATGGATGAATGTCCTTCATCTTCAATTTCTATGTGTTTATATTATACAAAATACAATCATAAATGATGAAATGCAGTGCAGTTAGTTACTGGTTCTCTTACATATCCAAGCATTAACTAATCAGCACATAGGAAGACATTTTTATTTGCATAGCTTTGAAAGATAAACTTTATCCTTTTTTTCCATTTTAAAAGTATTCCTACTTGTTTGGGAAATTTGTAAAATAAATAAAAGTTGGAAAATGGAAAGTTTTATCCATACTCCCAAATACCCCAAACAGTCAATATTAAAAGTGTTGTATTTCCTTCACTCTTTTTCTAAGCATATTTTACATTATTCTAATTATATAATGCATACAATTTTACATATTCTTTTTTTATTTAACATTTTAACATAAGCATTATTCTCTGTTTTGTGTAACAAACACTAAGACTCAGAGCTCTTGTAAGCCTGCAGAAATTAGTTACTGAGTCCTAGAAAGCATGGAAATTTTAACGTTACCCTAAAATAGCATTACCTTTAAAAATAGCATTACTTTTAAAATCGAATATAATGAACCTACCTAGTAATGGCAGAAAACTGTCACAATTTGCATGAAATGGATCATCACTCTCATGGCTTTTAATACTATCTATATGCTGACAACTCCCAAATTGTATATTATTATCTCTTCTGAATTCCAGACTTGTATATCCAACTGCCCCCTCACCCTTTTCATTTGAATGTTTCATGGGCATCTAAAACCTAAAAAGACCAAAGCTAAACTCTGGATAGCAGTCTATCCTCTTACCCCCACTAAGCCTGTCCCATTAGGGGTCCTCCTCCTGCCTGAGCTATTGAAAATACTAGAATGCTTCCAGGCGCTCAAGCCAAAACTAGGAACCAGTCTTCACTTCATTTCTGTCACACTCAACACCCCATTTGATAGCAAATTCTCTCAGCTAGCCCTTCAACATCTAACCTCTGCCCATAATCTCCACTGATACCACACAGGTTCAAGTAACAATTTCCCCCTGGATTATTGCATTAGCCTCCTATCTGGTCTCTGCTTCTGCCCTTGCCCCCTTTACCCCTACTGGCAATCGGCATCTAATGCAATCCTGTTCAGACCTGCCAGAACACATCCCTCCTTTATTGGAAAACTTACAGGGGCTTCCCATTTCACGTAGAGCATAAACCTTCCTTGGACTTAAACACACGTGATTCCCCCCACACACACACACACACACATACACATACACTTTCTTTATCTCTCGGACCTCATCTCCAACTACTGCCCAGGGGATCCACTCAGCTCCAGCCACTGAACTCCTGCTACGAACATCAAACATCCTTCTGCCTCGAGACTTTTTCACTTTCTGACCCTCTTCCTGAAATGCTCTTTCTCCAAATAGTCACACATCTTCCTCCCACAGCCATTCCCTTCCTGGTTACTCCATCTAAATTTCGACAGCTAGTACCTCCACTAAACCATCTATCTTCCTCCCCTACTATCTTCCTCTTTAGTATTTACTTTGTGTAATACACTATATGTTTCTTATTTATCCTGCATATATATATATATATATATATATATATATATATTTTCCCCCACCAGAATGTAATAAGAAGATAAGGGCATGAACTTCTGCCTGTTTTGTTTGTTGTTATATTTCCAGTACCTAAAACAGTATCCAATACACAATGTGTGCCAAATAAATATTTCTTGGGTAAAGGAACCTTTTGAGGGAGAAAATGTAGAAATCTCTCATAGCGGACAGAGCTAATTTTAAAGTGAGCATACAATGGGAAGTGCTAAGTAAAAGGTATTTAGAGACAAGGCAATGTAGCCTGTACAATGATGAGATGATTTTGAGAGCCACTTGCCAAAGAAGATAACAACTCTTCATGTTAGGAAGACGTCATTGATACTCAAGGCCAAGGTTTTTGATGTATCCCATTCTCTTCTAAGACTCAGGGCATTGTTGCAGTTTAGATTCTAATGATGCAGCTCTTCCTGCATTGTTAATAGTAACTCGGGAATTTTATGCAATAAGTGATTTTCTACCACTCCTGGTTCTCATACCATTTTTAGAAAAAAAATAGTCACAGTGAAAGAATTTTATGTTGCTAAGATATCATTATTGAACCAAATGAATATATATTAAATGTAAAGAACCATGAACATAACAAAATTAATTTTGTGCAACAACCTATTTGATTTCCAACATGCTTTATAGTTTGTAATATGTGATCATTTGCACCAGATCCTTTTGCAGTATTCTAAACTTATGAGGTTTTTATAAGAGTGAAAATAACTAAAAACAAACAAAAATATTACCATTTTTATTAAGTGCCTCTTAAGAATAAACAAATAGAATTTATTCAAAGTCCAGTAGTTGAACAAATCAATGTACTAAAGAAGCAAAGAGAGACAAGTTTAACTGAATCTGCACAAAAGTATTATTAAGGTGAGATTAACTTATCAAAATCAGTTTCTAAAACAAAGCTACCTAATAATCATTTTAACTGTGTATAGTGAGGAAAATCCTTGAAGATTTAGATCTGTATACGTGAACAAACAGCTTATTCAAGGACATATTTTAAAACTTAAGAAATGAGCTTAAATGTAAGCAAAAGTTAAGACTTTGTTTTTATTTACTAACATCATTCCACTACAGGGAAAATTTCTCACCTTTTCTGATGGCATTGACACAAATTTTGGTGATTATTGCTGTATGCCAGGCCATATGCTACACAGTATACTATGACATGTGGTGGGCTAACTTTGTAACAATTTTAGATTTTTGAAGATACACGCACATATGAAAATGATAAAGTAACTAAATTTTTACCCTGTTGGATTATCTGTATGTCATTTCAAAACCCATTCTCCTAAAAATAGACTGTATTTATTGTTTGGTTTTGTTTTTGAGGGGTACAACCTACAGCTCTTGAAATGTCATTTCTTCTTTATCATGTAAGACCATATTCAGATTTTCTTGTGCAGTCTTTTAATCATTAATTACTGAAGAAAAAAATATTACAATTGTAATTTTCTAACTATAAGAATAATATGATATGAGAATACTCTGTCAAAAATTGATAAAATTGAAGGGAAATATCATTATGAAAACAAAACTCCCAAATATAATGCTTTATTTCTTTCACCAGTAATTTTCTCAAGTATATCATGTACAGTTCTAATAACTGGTTAATCATCTACTAAGGCATTAGTAACATCTGTGAATTATCTTCAAGGTGTGAATTGCCTCTGTTAAAGTTGATGAATAGAAATTGTTTGCTCCACTCCAACATAATACAAATTCAATATTCATTTCAGAATTGATCATTACAGAGCTAGTCTTAAATAATCACACTATTACACCCCTAGAGTTCTGCTGTCCAATAACTCAACCTTGTCAAACTCCTGGAAATTCCTTTCCTGGCATTACCAAATAATTTATAATTGAGGAGAGTGTTAGTTAATTTGCCTCTGTACAGACACCAAAATAAATTTGAATCCCTTAATTTATTTAACAAAGATTTATTGAGCTCATTGCATATGCTAGTCATTACTCAATTCCTAGAAATACAATAATCAACCAGATAGATGTGGGCCAGATAAGACAGAATTAAACAAAATAATTATAAAATTCCAGGTAGCCATGACAGACTGAACACAATAATGTATTTCTGCTCCCTCCTTAATGGCCACTAAAATGACAGTAAAAATGCACAAACTCACAAAGATAAAGAGAATAGGTGAGAAGGAATAACAGATAGTAAAGTCAACAAAACTGAGAAAAATGGAAAGTAGATGGATACTTGGTAACTGGGTTCGGTATCAACCTTCACCTTTCTGCTGAGTTCCTGGGTAGGAAGGAGAGGTGGACTCTGGGGACAGTGGGAAGGGGTCATTAAGAGAGAAATTCATCAGTACTCAGAATCCCACAAAAATCCTGGAAGAGGCACCAGCTATCTCTGACATTAGCTGTGTAACGTGAGGCTGGAGACCATTGAGTTGAGTAAAAATCTGAACAAAGAATAACTAGGCCCTTCTAGTCTCTGCCCCAGCCAGGTTGTTTCCTTTCTGTAGATGTTGAACCTGAGAGCCTCTACTGACATTCAACAGGAGTCATAAAAGGAGTAAATGAAATCTTGTGTGCTCAATGAAAGATACTCAGCCCCTTTCCCTTCAGCTCCCAGAACACTCGTTGCCTAGCTTATGTACTCCTCTCTCATCCCAAGGCAGGAGGTTGGAAGATCTCTTTCTAATAAATCTGACAAGCCCATGAGAAAATACCCATGAGTACTGACAGTTGGAGGTGTCAAAAAAAGTGGTCTGCAATGCCCAATCACAGTGAATCCCACCAATTGGCATACTCCACCAGCGCACACAGAAATTCCAATTTATCATCTTTTGGTGTCTCACTTTTAAATACAAATGGGTAGTCAAAGATCATGAGATATAAGTAATTTATCTTCCAAGACCAGACCAAAACAAAGAAATAGGAAAATGAAAGAAAATTGGATCAAAACAAAGAGCATGTAAGAACAAAAGAAAATTTCAAGCAAATATAATACATTTCCTCCTAAAAATAAGAACTGTGACATTTATAAAAAAAAGAACATGATGCTACTTAAAACAAAAGGGAGTAGCATTCAGAAAATAAAGAGTTCTTAAAAATTAAAAATATGATAACAGAATTTATCAAATTTGGGAGATAAAGTTGAGTAAATTACATGTAAAGTACAATAAAACAAATGGCAGTCACAAAGACAAGGAAAATAGCAGAAGAAAAAAAACTTAATATGAAAATGATTCTGAGGATACAAGATGTTTAATAGGAATTCCAGAGGGGAAAAAAAACTGAGAAATAAGAGGAAAGGAAATTATCAATAAAATCATGCCAGAATTTTTTCTAGAATTGAAGTACATCAGTTTTTAGATTGAAAGAGCTCAGGGAGTTCCCAGTGCTGTGAGTAAAAACCCATCTACTTGCACAACATCGTACCTCATTATAAAATTTTAAAACACCAGGAATAAAGAAAGGATCTTGGGAAGGAAGCATGTGAACAGGGGAAAAGCAAACAAACAAAAAAAACAAGTCCTATCCAAATAGTAAACAATCGGAATGACATGATAATTCTCAAAGTGATAATGGAGACATGCCTTCAGAGTTCTGAGGTGAAAAAAATATTATATCCAACCTATAACTCTATACCCAACAAACTATCAAGAAAGTGTGAGAGTACAATAAAAAAAAGTTGAGACATTTGCAGCTTCAACAGTTTATTCTAGAGATGCACCCATTCTCAGGAGTGTTCTAGGGAATATGCTCTGGTAAAAAAGTCATAAGCTAAGAAAAAGACATGTGATTGGAGATACACAGAATTCAGTACCACAGAAAGGGAAATCCCAGGGCAAGAATGAAGAGAAGTGCCAAGATGACAGTTGATGCCCCAGGCATGGAAAATAAGCAGTGTAGATTGGAGTAGAAGGATAGAGGGCAGGAAGACAGATGTCAGATGTCCCCAAGGGCAGGGTGGGGGAAGAGACAGAACTGAAAGATGATCAACTATGCTTCACCATACTGAGATGTGTTTCACATAAAGTTTGGTGATGAGTTAGCAATAGGCCAAAAAAACTAAGCAAGCCAAATAAAAAATAAAAGGAAATTGCTAACCTCAGAGGGAAAAAAATGTTCAAGAAGGAAAGGAACTGTAACCAAAATACACTGTGTGGCTCAGCAGTAAAGATAATTATGAGTTGGAATATATTAAGGATAATCTATACAATGACTATTTGTATTCCAAATTGGCTAATGAGGGAATGGATAGTGGGGAATATGGAAGACTGTCGAGATTGAAATCTTAATCCTTTATAGTAGGAAATTAGTAAATAATTACTACAATTTTAAAATCCATAAAATTGTAGGTTAAGTCCTCAGAGAGGCATGGGACAGGGCACTGCTTCTTCCATTGTAAATATTGCAGTCCTATTTGACTTTTTAAGCCATGTATACAGATTGTTTGAATAAAAAATTAAAATTGTGTAAATGCTAGTATAATTATCATAATAAGTATGAAGAAGTATTAAGAGTTATGAGAGATTACCTAGCCTTAAGCTGACAGCAATAATATATTGTTTTTCTCTACTTTAGCTTGGGTTCTCTGTGAAATGAAGGATTGTATAGAAGAGATTTGGCAGGGAGTGTCTCTGGGAACTGCACTGACAAGCAAGTGAGAGGAGCAGGATCGGACAAAAGGAGGAGTTAAACTGAGAAGGAGTTACAACAAATACCTCATATGGAGCCCTGGAGCTCAGATAGCCCTTCATAGTTGTCTCAAATGAAACAAGGTGGTCAGTTCTTTGACTCCACTGACCAGCCACTGGCTGAGGACCAATCCTACAGAGGAGGCGTAACCTTTGGTATAAGATCAAGTGGCAGCATCCTCTGAAGGAAGGAAATTGGTGGAGAGGGACTCAGCTCTGAGTCCTCAGAAAACACTGCCAAGCAGCTAGAAATGATGGGAGGATTTGACTGGTACACCGGAGCATCCTCTAAAATCCTTCTCTTAGTAACAGATCAAGTTACAGAGTTGTACTAGTCAAGTTGGTAGAATTTGAAAGCTTTTTTTTAGCTGAGCCATCCTGCCACCTATTGACAGCTCAGCGGCAGCTCAGCTTGGGCCTGGAATCAAACCACTGTTGCTCAGAGCTTGCACTCTTGAGCGAGCTCTTAACCAACTGAGCCACTCGGCCGGCCCTTAAAAGCTTTTTCATATTGTTTTTCAAAACACAAAAATTCAAAACAGATTTTCAGATGGTAGATAACTTTCAGAGATGGCACACAATTGTTTATTTTCTCCATAATGCTACTAAAGCATACTAGAAACAGTGCTTTTCTAAACTAATCATAAAAGGGAATAAGATTTCTCTTGCAAAATGCCTTCGGAGTTCCCCCTTTGAATGCAGGGCCATGTCTCTTGTGTAGTAACTATTTGCAGCAGATGTGGGGATTCCACCTCACCTGATGGATGTCTTCCTGGAGCTACTGCCCCGAGGTTGAAAATAAGAATTTGGGAAGTTAGGGGGCATAGAAGAGGAGAGAGAGGAGGGGTGCTGGGCATCAGCAGTATGAGAACGTTCCCCTCTCCTCCCAACCTTTGCCCAAGAAGCCAGCACACATCCTTCCACTAACTATTGTATTATCACCTGAATGAGCTGTAAAGTGGATAAGAAGACAGTGTCATCAGGGCAGCTTACATTGTGTTCTGCAACATTTAAATAGGAGAGAACAAAAATGAGAAGCTCTGTAGTCAACAGAAAGAGAGGGCAGTCTACCCAGCTGAACCTGCTGTTTGTGAGAGACTCTTGTTTTAGCATGTATTTACTGAGTGCCTAATATGAGCCTTGCATTGTGTAGGACACCAGGAAGAATGCAAGGGTACATCTACAAGATCCAGATATCTGAGCCAGCCATCGAAATATTGAGGATTGCCTGTTGTGAGAACTCTGAACTTAATCTGTCCCCCCCCCCAAGGAATGTTGAAGGATATGACTAATCATATGTACTAGCTACACTGTCAGGGGCAACCTTAGGAGGGACTGATAGAACAACAAAAAAATTATGAGGACCAGAATCTCAGAGCAAGCTCAACGTAACTACTGATGCAAATGGAATATTTGCTGACTGTTTACTAAAAGTAGGATGATGTGTAACAACTGGAGCTTTAGTTCCACATAAATAGAGCTGAAAATCCACTACAGATTTGTAGCTACACGCTGGCTGCCTGCATGCATTCTGAGTGTTTGCTTTGCTCTAAAATATAATCAGCCAATTCTAAATTTATGAATTGGCAGGTCCCTTTGGGTCTCAATTTCTTTTTCCCCCCTCCCAACACTGTATAGGTATAGGCAGAACTGAACAATAAGAAAAATATATATGTGCACTATCATCCAAAATAGCCAGGACTTGTCATGAATATGTAACTAGAAACTTTATTCTACAACCTTTAAAACGCCTTCAAGCAAAATGATTTCATGGTGGATTCCATTTTTAGCAAAATGCCATTTACAAAGTGTTTTAAATAAAAAGTAAAACATGCCTTTGAACTGTCTTAGAATCAAAAGGCATTTAAAAATATTTATCCAACCAGTTATATCACCTTGTCCTGAGTATATATCATTTGAACCAATTAGATAGTAAAGGTAAACACACTTAGCACGTGTATGTTGGATGGTCCAAAATATTCCACATGCCTACTTCAGAGAAGCTCTGCAGTTAACAATATTTCATGGTAAAGTCAAGTTTCCTTCTTCCAAATTCATAGTTTTATCTGCTTGCACAATCCGTTACCGATATTTTGCCCTTGCCACGTTTTCTCCCATTCCTAGACAGTTTTGTGATGGGTTTATCATTGTTATTTCATTTTGGTCACAAATCATGAGTAATTCATTTTTCCGTTGATTTGTGCTATGTATAAAGTGCCACATCAACTATTACCGAAGTTCAGCTTTTGAATTCTGACAGCTCTAGTCAATAAAATACTATCTGCAATAGAGGAGTTGGCTGAGTTCTGTTTGGAAGAATTCTCTTTGACCTAATTTTCCAAATCCAGTCAGCAATGCCTTTACACAGGCTCAAATTATAAGCAACTGTTCTTAGCATGAAGACGAGTTCCATGTGTCTCATACTTTGATATTTCAGTCTATACACAATACACAATTGTTTTTATTTGTTTTATGTATCTTACATACTATTCAAACGCTTCTGCACATACCATGCTTCAAAACACATGTGCCTCTAAAAAAATGTTGAAAAAATACATGTGTAACTGTTTATAAAATCATACTCACGTCAAGTAGGAAGAAAAGGCATGCCCATGTTGGCATCAATTAGGTGCTGTACTCAGTTCTATCAAGAGGAGGCTTGTGTTTTGTTATCTAATAAGAGGCAGGTGGTCTAAGCAAACCCCGTGAACAACTGGCAGCTTAGTTCACATTCTACAGAGCAGCTGCCTCCTCCTATTTTAACTGGCATTGCATCACACAACACAATAGTCACTTGTGTAACCTGTAACACACTGGCAGGAATTGGCCCTATTCCCACACTATTCTGCGGTTTCCAAGCAGGTTCTATAGTTTATTCACATAGAATATGATTTAGAAGTCCATCTAATTCAATTATGTATCTTTACCAACTGCTACAATAGTATTGTTAAACATTCTCTAGCTTTTCTGAGTATTGTTAGCACCAGAATATTTTAACTTCTTTAGCTATGGTTACAGAAAACTTGGAATTCCCTAACACAGAACTTTGAGCTCTATTAAAGACACCCAAAATGGTCACTGAGAGTGAAGCAACCAAACACTCTGTATTAAGAGCTATATACTATATACTGTTTACTTGAGTGGTAACTGTAACGCCATAAGCTTCAAAAACTAACCAGTATTGTTCTGGTATTGACTGATTAATCAGTCCCTCTTTGTCAGGATGTAGTGAAACCCGTAGCCATCTGGGAAATGCCCAGGTCTGTGACAGGCTCACGTGGACGGCTTCTTTCATTGCCTGCCTAACATCCTTACTGGATTCCATTCCTATCTGCTTCAACAAGATCAACTCTTTTGTCATCAGGGCTTCTGATATCAAATGAAGAAATTGTCTAATTCTCTGTCTACATCTGCTCTAAGTCCACTCTTTCAACACAGATTGTCAGTGGTCTACAAAGACCATTACTGTGGTAATTTGTCTGAAGTTGTTTCCATAAGCAAAGCTCTGCCCTTCTGTGAATTAAACAAACAAATAAAAAAGTACGCTCTCCTCATTTATTTCATTTGAAGCCTTGACCTACATGGACAGTAACTGAGTAAAATTGCGACTGCAGTTGCCAACTTCCTGGGGATGACCCCTCTCTGTTTACAGTTTGTACAGCTTTTTTTGCTAAGGTTTAATGTGGCAGCTGGAGGAGTTTTATATCTCACTCTAGCTTTTGGCATGATAAGAACAGGACAGCTCCCAGGCTTGATGTGACATATAAAGGCTCCCTTTGGGATCCTCCTGTTTAGACATATGCATTCCCTTCCCAACCTCCATTCCAGCTCAGGTGTTTGGGGCCTGGCTGTGTATAATCGGTTGGTGATCTCCTCCCCAAGGGCTGTCTGTGCAGAAGCAGAACAGTTCCAAAATTATTTAGACCATGAGGTCAGTCCAAGCAATTTTCTTTGGTCATTTAAGAACTCATAGACACTATACTATAGTCATGTTGACGTCCACCCATAAAGAATCCATTTGACCAAAATCAGGCCATTTGGCGAAAAATTACCATTTGATCAGAACCTAGTTCGGTTATCAGTGTTTGTTCCTTAAAGCAGCAAAGCACAAACTTATAATGTGTCTCATTGTCTCCTCTCTGCTCTTATATAAAAATCAACTGGCTGCTAATCAAGTCAAAGCTTAGAAACTTTCTAAGGAAAAATAAGCCTTTGCAAACTGAAACACAAATCACCTAAATAGCTTAGATTTGCACTTCGAAAAGTGTCAAACTGAACTAATCACAGTAGGAATTGATGGAGTATTAGCTCTCTAGATTTCAAGTTATTGTAATTTTTCAATGTCTGTCTCACATTTTTGGCTGTCTGTCAGATATAATTACTTTGGAAATCCCATCTTCAGTGCTAGTTCTCTGTTTAGGGCCTCGGGGAACAGCTATAAAAAATGAATTAGTCCCATGAAAACAGACTACTTATGGGTGTTTTCTGCATGGTATTTGGACCAGAGAGCAGGCATTCTATAACCTTGACTTGACAGGAGTGCAAGGTGGTAGATGCACAACACAGGAGAAGGCAATGAATGAGCCCATAAAGATGACTCTGCATTGTTCCACCCACTCCAACATAGGCATTATTCTCAAATTATGTGAAAAGCCAATTCACTGCCTTCTTTATTTGGAGACCTGTAACCTTCATTTTTAGACAATTACCAAAAAAGTAACACAACACCTCTCTTTCCTGATTCATTTAGTGCTGTTTTTGTATTGCTCTTACTAAAATGTCTTAACTTTTATAAGCAATTGTACCAGGAAGTGAAGATTTAAATCACCTTCCTGAGGAGTAGGGCACAGTGGTTAAGATTAATGGTTCCTTCACAGGTTGGCTGCTTTCTAGTTGTATGACTGTAGGTTAAGTTATGTAACCACTAAGCCTCAATCCTCCCATCTGTAAAAGTGAAAACATGATAATGCTGAATTCGTAGAAGTGAGGTTAAATGAGATAAGACATAGAGAGACTTAGCACAGTTCATTATTATTATTTTGTACAGATATAAGTTATGAAATATATACCTTTTAGTACAAGTTGTGGGATGCACTATTTAATATGTTAAAGATTTTGTTGAACTTATGAATAAACCTAATATTTATAGGTGCTAGGAGATGTTTGCATTGAGTATGTTTACATTTAGTCTCTTACCTATGTAAACTGTAGAATCTATTATACACGCACTTGCACACACACACACACACGCACACACACACACACACACACACACACAGGGTACCAAAAAATGTATACAAGTGGACACTTTGGTCAACGTTGCTCAAGCAGTAGTTCGCTGTAATCAGAAGTGTCTGGACGCTGATGGTAACAATTTTGAGCACTTCTTGTAATTGCAGAAGTCAAATGTGACTTCGTATTCGTCTTTTGCTATCGGTATATATTTTTAGTATTACAGTTTTAATATAGTTTTTTTCCTTTCTTAAAATGTGTATACTTTTTTTGTCACCCTCTCTATATATATGCAAATTACCTAAAACAGATATCCCATAGACGTGTGATGATGCCCCCACATCAGATTCCTGTGTCCACATTCTAAGAAAGGCATGATCATAAGCAAGAAGAGTTATGAAACCTGACAGCTAAATGGCCCCTAGCTTTGTTCTAGGTTTCTAATCAAGAAAATATCCATTAGTAAGTTATTAAATATAAGAATAACTGGGAATGTAGCACCACAGTCTTTAAAAAATACAGGCCCACATCTAAATAAGTACCATTTTAGGTCAAATCATTAGATACATCAAATAGGTATTATAAGTTGACAACATGCCAGTATGCCCTCGGATCCATTTATTTATTGGATTACTGCTCTGGTACTGTGCTCAGAAAGGGCACATAAAACAGATATATTGCAGGTTATAGTCCAGTGTCTAGTGGGAGAGACAGATAACAAACATATATTATGAATTAAAATAGATACTATGAAAAAAATCACAGCACAGCAAATTTATATAAAGGATAATTACGCACCTTAAATGACTCAAGAGAGGTTCTCTAGAAAATTAATATTTAAGTGGAGATCTAAAGGATGGAGGTGTAAGTAATGTGACCAATAGGGAAAGAGGGTGTTATGGACTAAATATTTGCATCCCCCCCAAAATTCTTCCCCCCAAACCTTACCCCTCATTGGGATGGTAGTGCAAGGTGGGACTTTAGGAGGTAATTAGGATTAGATGAGTCATGAGGGGCCCTTATAAATGAGAGCTTGCTTCCCCTGTCAGCTCTCTGCCATGTGAGGATACAATGAAAAGTTGGCAGTCTGTAACCTGGAGGAGGGTTCTCACCAGGAGTCAACTATGCTGGCACCCTGAACTGTGAGCCTCCAGAACTGAGAGAAAAACATTTCTGTTGTTTATAGGCCACTGAGCCTATGATTCTTTGATATAGCAGCCTGAAAGGACGAATACATAGAGTTTTATGCAAAGTGCTTAGGGATACTCGTCAGAAGCCAGACAGGAAACGGTTAAACAGTAATTCTCCTGAGTCTCTGCCTGCACAGAGGACGTCTCATGGTGTTCCACAGGAAGTATCGCAGTACTGCAGCTAAGACATGAGTGTCATTGCAGCTTCCAGTTAGAAAGTGACTTTTCTCACTGAAGCGCACAATTATAAAGTGTAATCTTCCCCAGACACCAGTAGAGCAGGTTGAGGATGGAGCTGATACCGTTAGGAGCTGCAGGGCAAACACAGCCAGCCACTGCATTTTGCAAATGGTTTCAAAGGCAAGCAAAGCCTTGGGTTCATTTAGTTAAAGGCTGTGCTTTATTTAAGTTTACAGAGCTTGAGCATAGGCTAAAACAACAAAACATCAATCCAGGCATTCTGTAAAAGTAAAATATTGGGTTGTCAGAAAAGTCATGACGTATTTTTTCTATGTTTTTCATTGCAAAAAAGCGTCACGACTTTTCTGACAACCCAATATTATGGAGTGCACCCAAGAGAAGCTGCAGAACTTGGACATTTAGGAAGAAAACAAAAGTTAAGCTAACCAGAACAATAAATATATGCTTGTCCGTAATAATTATCACCAGCTGGTGAGAAGACACTGAAAGATAATGTCATTAAATCAACAAATATTGTGTTACATCAGGGTACAAAGGAAACGAGGAGACAGAGATACCTGCCCTAAAGGAACTTACACTGAAGGGGCTGGGAGGATCAGGGAGAAAAGATTGGTGGCAAGCATTTAATACCATAAGTTAGTAAATGGTATAGTCTGTTAGCAAATGCTAAATGTTATGGATAAAGAAAAAGTAAAGGAAGGAAGGAAGGAAAGACGGGGCAGGGAGACAGGAGAAGGGACCAGTTGCAATATTAAATAGTGGGTCAGGCCAGGTCTCATTGGCAAGGTGAAATCTGAGCAAAGACTTGAAGGAGGTAAAGGATATATATATATATATATATATATAACTGAGGAAACAGAACTCTAGGTTAAGAGTATACAGCTCATGCACTGTTGTAGATACTTACACAAGTTTTTTGTGCAGTAACATGAATATTTCACAATATGATATTTATTCATACATTATCATTTTTAGGCAAGTCCTTTTCCTGGCTTCAAATACACTTAAGTTAAATAACCCTCCCAGGTGTCTTTAGAGATAGATTCCATGGCTTCTTGGACCTTAAACTAACAACCACAATCAAGATACTGGATCCCCAAAGAGGCAAAACAAAGGAAGCAGCGCCCATTACAAAATGCTGCTTGGTAAAGGATCATTTCTGTCTCAGCATGTTTCACATTAGGTAATGGAGAGGAAATAAATATGTCATGAGCCCTTCCTGAGGAGTAATTAAAAAGTAAGTTAGCTTGATATCCAACTTTCACTTTTGTCTTTATCGTCACAGGTAAACTCTGCTGTCCCTAGTTCTAAGGCAAATGTGAACAGCTTATGGGAGGGTTGAAGGAGCCAAGAAAAGCTTTCACACCATCCCTCCCTGTTACCCCAGTGGGGAGGGACGTCTTAGGGAAGTGAAGAATGATTTAGTATGCAAAGCGATATTATTCTTAGAACAAGATATGGCATGTATTCTTTCTATATAAAAAAGCCAATGAACCAGGAACTACTGATGCTTCAGAAACAAACCCATTCCTAGGTTTTGTAAATGATGGGGGCAGCGGGAGAAAGGTTGTAACTAAAACAAAAATGTGACGTCATTGTTGGAAAAACCAATCAAATCTTTAGGCAGCATTCATGGAAATATAATAACCAGATCCTAAAAGTAATATAGCCACTTTATTTTGTGTCAGTCCTAGCATGTCTAACTAATAAAGTTCATTTCTGAGCATCAGGTTTTAAGAGAGATGTTAAGAAGCAATAGGATCATGACCTCAGATGTGGGGGTACAGAAACTGCCATATGAGGAACGGTTAACTACCACATTTAGAGACAAGATAAGACAGAACCTTCACATATTTGGAGGGCAGTCATAATAGCTATCACAGAAGTTTTTAGTACATTTCATATGACAGAATGAGGCTCAGTGGCAGGCAGTTAAAAAGAAGCCGATTTTGGCACAGCATAAGAAGAAACTTTCTAAAAATTAGAACCTTCTAGATAAGAAAATGGCTTATCAGCTTGTGAACTAACTAACCCCTGGTTGTTAGAAGTTTTCAAAAAGAATTTATAGGATGAATTACTGTTAGTATTCCTATATAGAATGGAAGCCAATTGTCTAGGCTTAGCCTTTGAAGAATTTTCCCATGTTCACATTCCTTGATTTTATGCGGCGTATGAATGAGCAACAGCTAATCAAAAACCCCATCTCTTGTGAATTATACGTGTCCCATAAAACTTAGTGTAAATTTAAGAAAGTTGATTTACGCCTTTGTTAATATTATAATCATGCAAGCTATCACACACCAAATTAAAAGCACTAGAAGGGAGATAATACTGCTTAGTGACTTAACTTTCTTTAATGATAGTGATGAATTGGGTCATTCTAGTTTTTGTTGTTTTTTGTTTTTTTGTTTTATCTGCACACACATCATTTTGCCTTGCTTTGTGATACCAGAATTGGGCTCTGCAGCCCAAATTTCTCCTTCGCCAGCTGGCTGAGTGGCAAGTTCTGCCAATAGAGGGAGCTGGAGAGAGACTGCAAGGCTGGGAATGGAGGGAAGGAGGTTTTCCTCTTCCAGTTATTTTTCACTCCTGGTGAGAAAATCAGTGTGCCTGGGGTTCTGGAGGCAGTCTTCTCCATAGTACTGGCAGCTCTCAAAGTTCTGCAGCAGCAGATAACTTCCATCCACTTTTCCATCAATTCAGCATCAGGTAGCCTGTGCCTGAGGTAGCCACAGCCTCTCATCAGGGATCAGAATCTCAGCCTGGTGAGCGATCCTTTTTTCTCCAAGTTCCTTCCTTTTTCACTATTCCCTAAGTTCTAGGAGTAGCTCCTTTATACATTTGCTACCTCTGAATACCTTAGGGCTCTTTTACCTATTTTAGTAGTTAACCATCTTACACCTAGTTGATGATTCTTTATATTTAAGTTTTCCTCTTCAAATTACTATTGTGGTCCCTATCCCCTGGTTGAACTCTGACTAATATAAGACTTGACTTGACAGCAAAACTAAAAGCAAATAACAGGGCCGGCCGCCTGGCACATTGGTTAAGTGTTGGCTTGGGACGCCAGCTCTGAGCAGCAGGGCTCTGGCTTGGATCCCACGTGAGGGCCAGTGACGCTGTGCCCTCTACAGCTAAGATGGTGAACAACAGCTCTACCTGGAGCTGGGCTGCCGTGAATCCCCGGTGTCAGTGTAGGGTGCAGTGGGGTTGGCCATCAGCCAGTGTGAGCTGCCATGAGCCACCGTGAGCAGCTGTCCAGAGGCCGGTGACTGATCTGCCTCTCCCAGAAAGAGCCCAACGATAATACCAACATGGGCCAGTGAAGCAACGTCCTCCACAACTAGACTGAGGAACAACAGGACAGCAACTTGTCTGTTCCCCTTCCCCGATTCCCCAACACTGTTCCCTCCCCCAAATCCCCAATAAAATCTTAAAAAAACAAAAAAAACAAATAACAAAAACTTTCATACAATAAATAAGAGTGTTATTCTCTTTCCCCTGATTTTGTGATTAGTTGTGGGGTGGAACTAATCACCCCAGAACTTGGGTTGGGTGGAAATGGCTTTAAATATGTTTCAATGAACACCAGTCCTGTTCAGACAGAAGACCTTGACAAGTTTTATATATATAAATATATGAATATAAATATATAAATATAAATATATAAATATATAAATATTTGTCTATATCTACGTATATAGATAGATAGATAGATAGATAGATAGATAGATAGATAGATGATAGTCTTACTACAGCTTGTCTGACCATAGCCCCAAAGGACTGCTTAGAAATATTTGAAGCCCTTATTTGTGGAAAGCAGAAGCCTCGCATAACAATGTCATGTAAAATCTCATGATAAAAAGACATTACCAGATGTCACACTAGCTTCTTTGGTGTCAGATTTAACTATATCCAGTGATTATGAAAAGGTTGCTGAAAATTCAGGGTCTACTTTAAAGTCTACATATCAAATAATACATTATGCACTTGGCAAAAAAAAATGTGTACTTATGTTTGACATAAATGTGTATGAACTGTAAATATTCAGCCACCTCTACAGGTTTCAGTAGACTCTAGGTATCTGTAACTGACCAAAATGATAAGGAATGAGATAATAATCACCAGGAACAAATGATGTTATAGAAGAGAAGGAAACATTAGAAGTCAAATGCTCACCATCTTTCTGCTTCTCCTGTCTGTGAAAGGAAGACTTTGATTCGCTAATTACACTTCTCTGCCCCGCTGATTTAGTGCTGGTGGTGCTGGACATTACAGGTAAGAAACTTAGAATTAAAGGAGCCAGGTAACTAGAGTGACTTTGCTATACAACAGAATGAAGCTCGGGGAGCAAAGAAGGGAGCAAATTAAAGGTCCTTTAAGTGTTAAAGGAAAGAAGAAAAAGTGGAGGGAGGGGAGAAGTGGGAATTGATCTAGAAGATCCCAGAAGCATCTGACACAAGACAGTTTATAGGGGAGGTGGGGAAATAAAATGTATGATTACAGTAAAGGTAGGAATGGGGGAGAAAGATAAGTAACGACAAATTTAGTCATTTTTCCTGTGTGATGGTTGTTTAGGTCTTACTCCCCACAGTGCCCTCAACAAAACTGAACAAAGTTTTCCATTGCTTTTCAAGACATTTTCTGTTATAATTGGTGTGGCATCTGTGTTTCTTTGGGGTATGACAGAAGAAAAGAGTCAAGCCTCAAGATGGCCCAGTTACATTCAGGACCCAGTGGAAAAGGAGAAAAAGCATCCCAAGACTACAATATGCCTTTCTATTACATGTTTTCATTACATATCAGTTTTCCGTTTTCTTAAAAAAGTACTACCTGCAGCTGTTTGTAGATATATATATATATATATATATATATATATATATATATATATATGTTCCCTTCCTCCTATTCCAGATTTCATAATATAATTCAAATGTATCCTCTATTGTCCAATTAAAGATATCAAAATAGTATATACATAATAGGTAGATCTATTTAGAATGTTGTTTGGATTATAGGATATAATATTATGTATGATACTGTTACGAAAAATTATAGTGTTTGGTGACATTATTTACATGGTCAAGATTATATTCTTTTTAACACAAAAATGAATGCTAAAATTAAAAGGAAATATACTAAATACACATTATTTAATATATTTCTTGCCTCATAGTACCACTTTTTTTTTTCTTTTTTTTTTTTTTTATTGGTGAATTGGGGGGATGGGAACAGTGCTGGGGAATTGGGGGAAGGGGGACAGACAAGTTGCTGTCGTTTTGTTCTTCAGTCTAGTTGTGGAGGATGTTGCTTCACTGGCCCAAGTTGGCCCCATCATTGCGCTCTTCCCGGGTGAGGCAGATCAGTCGCCGGCTTCTGGACGGCCGCTCACTGCCGCTGCTGGCCGCTCACGCTGGCTGCTGGCTACACACGGTAGCCCATGGCAACCCACTGCCACAGGGACTGCAGCCCACGCCATCGCTGGCGACTCACAGCAGCCCAGCTCCAGGTTGAGCCGTTGTTCAGCATCTTAGCTGTAGAGGGCAGTGTCACTGGCCCTCATATGTGGGATCCGAACCGGGGCCCTCTGGCATCCCAAGCGAGTTCTTAACCATCGCGCCACTCGGCCGGCCCACACTTTTTTTTTTCAATATCTGGAACAAACAATTAATAAGCTGCTTGGAATTTGGAGACTAGAAAATGGGGGATGGGGGGACACCAAGTTGAATAGCACACGACTCTGCCATCAGCCTATTGGGTGAAAATAATTTAAATGTGGCAGGGAAGAACTGATAAGCCCTTATAATTACGAAAAGAGTGTCTGATATCTTAGAAAATGAGGGCCTTCTGTTTTGTGCAAAAGAGAAACTCTACAGGCCGTTTGAAAGCCTTCACCTCTTATTATACAAAACTACTGCCTCTGAGTATTATGGGTTCCACTTCCAGTAACAGAGAAATAGTTCAAATCAGACCAACCCTCTCAGGGATAACAATGAGAAACATTAGACAAAGTTTCTTAAATTACCAGTGCTGGGACGAGGATGAGGTGAGTGAGGCACTTAGCTCAGGTGCAAAATTTAAGGGGTTGCCAAAAACTCAGTAATTGAGAGACATCACATTCTAATGCAATATTTTAAAAATAAAAATTAGTGCAAAACTCCATAATGAACATAATATCAAAACTTTAAATAAAGGCCGGCCGAGTGGCTCAGTTGGTTAAGAGCACAAGCTCTGAGCAACAGGGTCACCTGTTCGATTCCCACATGGGCCAGTGAGCTGTGCCTGCGCTGAGCTGCCACTGAGCTGCCAACAGGTAGCAGGATGGCTCAGCTGGTGAGAGCATGTGCTCCTAACAACAAGGTCGCTGGTTGACTCCCACATGGGATGGTGGCTGTGCTCACCTGCAACTAAGATTGAACACAGCACCTTGAGCTGAGCAGCCGCAAGCTGCCTATGGGCAGCCAGATGGCAATTGGACTTGGAGCTGAGCTAGCTACGCCCTCCACAACTAAGATTGAAGGACAACAACTTGGCTGTTCCCCTTTCCCAATAAAATCTTTAAAAAAAAAAATTAAATACAAATAGGATCAGTATTATTTATATTTTTTTCATATACCTTTGATTATAATATGGCTCAGCATGGCACTATTACTGATCCTATCCTTATTAAAAATTTTGATGTTTTTCTCGTTGTGGATTTTTGCATAAACTTAGTAGCCAGGAATTAGAATAAAGGGAATTCTCTGGGATCAGTGAAGGAGGTAGTTGCCCAGGGAACAACCTAGAGAAGTGAAGTAAAAAATGAGTGGGGATCATCTCTGCCCTAGTCCAACTAATCACAGTTATTTCTCTGGAGAGTGTCAAAAAATGTGAATGTGAATGTTCTTTATCATTTCAATAGTGCTGAGCATTTCCTGACCATTAAGGTTAAGTACCAGTTTCATCTTCATCTCTTTGCCTGGCATTTGGTCCTCAGTCTAGTCAAACAACTCTAGTTGGAACAGTATATAACAACTTGACAATTTGAAACAAAATTGCTCCAAAAGGAATAATTATCTAGTGTGCCACTGAGGAAAGTCTCCGAAAAGTATGAAAGATATCTCTTAGAAACAGCCTCTCTCTCAGGTTAAGTACAACTCTGTGGTATTTGGTACTAGAGATGTGTGGTAGACTCAGAGATGCTCTCCCAGAGCACTTTCCAGAAAGTACTTGCCCTCTAGCCCTGAGGGATACAATCAGTAGGAACCCAGCTATCAGCTTCTTCAGGGTGCAGCTCAGCTGTAAAGAGCCACCTCTCCTGAGGTCATGCCCTTCTCAAGGAAGCCCATATCTGCTGAATGAGCAAGACAACAGTTGAAGGGCCCTCAGCATTTTGGTCTAGGAGCAAAAACACACTGAGGGGCCATATCCCCTGCATAGCTCCTGCTGGGCGGGTCAAAGATTTGTTGGCCTGCCTTGATTCAGTTTCCCTCTGCCCAGTCCTGCTACCCCTTTCCTTTCACGTCTTGCACTCAAAAACCCATCTCCACATTTGATTCCAAAAACCCCAGCCTGAGACAGGTAAACTAGATGACATTTTTCTTTTTACAAATTATTTTGAACAGCGACAAAAAAAGTATGTAAAAAAATGAATATACAACTCTATTTGCAACATATCTTTGAGCACTCTCAATTTTGATCTGAATTATACATACTTATAATTAGCATGTATATGTGATTTTTGGAGTCAGATTTTTCAATTGATATTATTTAGCATATAATACATTATAGCAAATGTGTCCGCATATTTGTCTTTTGCTGTGCCCTTGTGGTATTCCACAGTGGATTTCTTAACTGTCTCCAAATATATGGTCTTAAATTGTTTCCTATATTTTCACTGTTTAAAATAGTACTGTTACAAATATTTTGTACAAAGTGCTTTCTTCTTTTTTGATTAATTCCTTTGACAATTGCTTTCCTAGAGTTGGATCAGAATCCTGTGAATCTCAGCACTGGGACTAGTTAGCAGAAGAGCAGGAAGGAATAAAAGGGAAAAGAAAGGATTCACATAACTACTAGCTTTTCCTTTCTCATTTATAAAAAATGTATATTACTGAACTGCATGTAAATCTGGAACACCCTGAAATTCCATCAAGTCCTAGCTAACCTCTTTTTTCCTATGAATCTTCTTGAATAATCCCACTGTACATAAATTTGTACCTTGAATATGGATATTGAATTATATTTGTTTGTAGCACCATTATCCAAAATCCTTTTATAGAATATTAGTTCACTAATGTTTACTGTGAAAAAAGTTCAAAGGATAAACAAGTTTGGGAAATGCTGCACATTAAATAATCTTCTTGAAGATTAATAACAGAGGGATATGTTAAACACAGGATTCTTGCAGCAAAGAAACTTGTTAAATTTATTGAATGTAGGATTAGTATTATAAGGAAGACAGTTTGTGTAACAGTGGTATATATGGTATCATAAAAAACTTTTAGAAAAACATGATTACACATACACATATAGTAAAACCTTGGATTGCGAGTAATGTGGTTTGTGAGTGTTCCACAAGACGAGCAAACATTTCTAATACATTTTAACTTGGTAGACGAGCAATGTCTTGCCATACAAGTAGTTTACTTCCAGAATGAATTATGCTCACAAACCAAGGTATTACTGTACACACATAACACTTACTCATTAAGCTGTAGCTATCTTCCCAGAAAAGCCCATTTTTGCTATTACATTTGTATCCCCTCTAGCAACTACTGTCCATCCAGGCAAAATTTAGATGTTTAACAAAGGTTTATGAAATTGCATTAAACATCTGTTAAAAATCACTTTGTTCATTGATTGCTAGACATTTATATAATATAGTTCTAAAGAAAGATAACAACAGCTGAGGGGAGCTACAGAAAAAAAAGCCATAGAACTTATGTTGAATTATTTTTCTTGTACATATGAAGTTGCTCTGTGAGAACAAGACCACTCAGCAGATGCACAGATCCATTATCTTCTCACATGGCAATATGTTCCTACTTTCAGAAAACTTCAGCAAGTTTGTTACATAAAATAATACAAATAGACTGAAATGCAAAGCAGAGAAAATGAAAATGATTGACATGAAAGGATGTGACAATCTAGAGATGTTACATAGGTGAGCTTTAATCAGGACATTAACTATCGATGTTCACCATGTAATGAAGCATCTAAATATACAATAAGTACTTAGAGTAGCAGATTTCCAGCAAAAGTATCCACATGCCCCCCCCACTCACACACACACATTAACACCCAGTGACATGTGTTTCACATATTGTTGTTGCAGCTTTGACTGTCAAAAGGCTCATGGGATCTACTCCATGACTTACAGAACCTGTGTTTTCAGAAACAGGTGTTTGTAAGTCTACATCTGGTGATAAATATTAAAGATAGAAGATGAGAATTCTGAAACAGTCTACTTAATTCAGCCTCACTTAGCATTACCACCACTATAGCTACCCCATTTCACATTAAGCTCCATGGACTAAGAATTTCCCTCCTATCTTGAAATTTCAAATTATGTTTCTCTCTGTATTTTTAGATACTCATAAAATTATTACTCAAGAAAATATTTTAGAAATCAAGATTAACTCCTCATTTTGCAGTTCAGAAAACTAAGAACTAGGAAGTTGAAAGTACTTACCCACATTCAGAAAATGAATTTTTTGTAAATTTGTATGAAAATACAGTCTCACGAGGCTCCTAGCACATTTTTTTTTCACTGCATTATTCTTAGAAACTTTGGAAGTATAGTTAAAACAATATTGTATCATAGTTAAAGAATGCAAGTTCTGAAATTAGGAAGACCAAGTTAACAAAAGGAATGTTATTTAACTTGTCTAGGCTTAGTTAGTTTATTCATTAACTCAGTAAAAAAATAATAATACTCTTTAAGACATAGTATTGTTGTGAGCTTTAAATGACATAAAAATATGGTTAAGTACTAAAAAACTATCCATTATAGTTATTATTACATATTACACTATCCATTATAGTCATTATTACATATTACAAAGTAATATTTATTTTCTGTATAATACCATAGCCTTCAAAAACTGAAGGTAGATTTTTATCAGATTTGGAGGTTAGTCTCATGTAAGTGTAAGCCAGGTATCATATTTAAAATTCACGCTGACTTCTGCTTCTAGGGAGATTAATTGAGGTACCTCATCTTCTCTATTCCTTCTAAGTACAACGAAAAGTCCTGGGCATTACATATAAAACAAATATAAGAGGACCTTGAAAAGTGGGAAAAAAGGCAGGCAGGCCAGGGAACTCACAGCGGTGAATTCCTTGCATTTACTCCTTGCCTCATACGCATACATCCCAAACTGGGTACTGAAGAAGCCAGAAACCCGAAAACACTAGTAACACAGACCCAAAAAAGCCTCAAGAAAAGTCTACTCTCTCTTAACAATGGACCAGGAAAGGGACAGCCTAACAAGACAGAAAACACTTAGACAATAACCACTGAAAATCTTGCAGTTCCACCCCTACAAGCAAGGGCCCAGTGGAGAGTCTAGATTCTATACTTACGAAACCATAAGAAAGTGCTGCAAATCCCACCTCACCTCCAAGGTGGTATTAGAAAGGGCAGAGTGGGAAGCTGAGACTTTCATCTCTATCAGATGGTAAACAGGACCCCCTCTGTGGTGTCCCGGGAGATAGTGGGGAAGTGAAGGGGACTTGGACTTCCACCCCACGCAATCCCCCTCCACCTAACCTTCAAACTTTTTACTCAAAATAAGCCATAGCTTTAAATAAGTCATAGATTTAAATAGAAAAGGTAAGACTTTCAGAAAATAACATAGGAGGAAATTTTGGAAACTTAGGGTTTGGTGAAGAGTTTTTAAGACATGACATCAAAATCACAATCCGTAAAAGTGAAAATTGACAAATTGGACCTTACCAAAATTAAAAACTTTTGCTCTGTGTAAGGAAAAGATCCTGTTAAGAGGATGAAAAGACAAGCTACAGAGTAGGAGAAAATATTTACAAACATATCTGACAAAGCATTTATCTAGGACTCTTAAAACTGAACAGTAAAAATAAATAATCCAATTAGAAAATGGGCAAAAAACACGAAGAGACATTTCACCAAAGATGGCAAGTAAACATGGGAAAAAATGTTCAGCATCACTAGCTATTAGGGAAATGCAAATTCAAGCCATGATGAGCTATCACTACACACCTCTCAGGATGATAGAATAAAATGTAACACCAAATGCTAGCAAGAATACAGGCATTTGATCTGTTATACATCATTGGTAGGAATATAAACTGGTGCGGCCACTCTGGAAAAGTTTGGCAGTTTCTTAAAACAATTAAACATACACTTACCATACAGTTGCTCTCCTAGGCATTTATGTCAGAGAAATGAAACGTTATTGTAGAAGCTTTATTGTAAATAGCCCAAACCTGGAAACAACCAAGATGTAATACTGCTTAATGATACAAAGAAACAAACTGTTGTATACACTACAACTTGAATGGATCTCAAAGACATTATGCTAAGTGAAAAAAAAAAGCAACCCACAATTTCAGAAAGATATGCTGTAAGTCTATTTATATAGCATTCTTGAAATGACCAAATTGTAGAAAAGGGAAACAGAGTAAAGGTTGCCAGGCATTAGGGATGCAGTGGGGGAGGGAGTTGAGTGTGGCTATAGTGGGGTTGCATAAGGGTGATCTTTGTGGTGATGGAATAGTTCTGTATCTTGATTGCACTGATGGTTACACAAATCAACATGAGATCTAAAAACATTGAATTATACACATACATCAAGTCAATGTCAGATTCCTGTCATTGATATTGTACTATAGTTATGTAAGATGGACTTGGTTAGGAGAAACAGAGTGAAGGGTACTTGGGTCTTCTATGTGCTACCTTTGCAGCTTTCTGTGAATTTCCATTTCAAAATAAAAAGTCCGTTTTGTTTTGTGAGCATTCCTGGGAAGCAACACAGGCTTATATGACTTCCGCTCAGAAGAACCATGTCTGCCAAGGGCATTTGAAAGCAAAGTGTGACACAAAGGAAAGGTGGCTATACCTAGAAATTTTTGTGGCAGAGAAAACAATCATTCCTCTCCAATATGAGCCCCAAGTAGATTTAATGGTTTTCAACCCTGACAGCAGATTAGACTGAAGTGGGGAACTTTAAAAAAATATTCTATGTCCAGTGCTACCTCCAGCAATTCTAACTGCTTTGGGTTGGGGTGATCTTAATTATCTAGACCAGCGGTTCTCAACCTGTGGGTTGCAACCCCTTTGGGGGTCGAACAACCCTTTCACAGGGGTCGCCTAAGACCATCGGAAAACAAAAAGGTATTTACATTATGATTCATAACAGTAGCAAAATTACAGTTATAGAGTAGCAATGAAAATAATTTTATGGTTGGGGGTCACCAGAACATGAGAAACTGTATTACGGGGTCGCGGCATTAGGAAGGTTGAGAACCGCTGATCTAGACGATTCTAAAGTGCAGTCTGGACTGACATCACCATATTACTCTAAGGAATGTAACAGTGTCTGAAATCTGACACTATGTTGAGCCCTGTAAAGGAGAAGTAAACCCAAAGGTTCATGTTATTCTAATAGTGAGGTTATGTTAAGACCAGTTAGTGAACCCTCTGAACCTCCTGCATCTTAATGAATGGAGCAAAGTCCAGAACCCAGGGAATTAAAAACTAACATAGGTGGTTTTCAATGTGCTATGTTTAAAAAAGAAATCAATATTTTATCCTTTGGGTATCACTGACTCTCTCAAATAATCCTTTTACTTTCTCATGGCTATTAATAAGATGCGAGAAAAGAAATGCTGTCAATTTCAGGCATTCATCTGTGATGAACTACTTCTAGAAGTGGCAATTCTATATGGTGTATAGAAGCCGAGGAAAATAGCAGCATGGCTCCTTTCATATTCCCCAGGGAAGTGGAATGACAGCTGTGTTCTATAAAGTGGGTTTGACACAAATTTATAAGTTAAAAATTAAGCTTGATATTATTTACTACAATTATAAGAGGTTATTGAAATCCCATATTAATATTTAGTTTCTCTTAAACTTTATTTAACAACAGTTAATGGTGCTCCCGAGCAATGCTGGATATTATAGTTAATGTATAACTTAGACATAAAGCAGGTTCCTGGAAATGGTGTGGGAGCTGAAGTAGAGGGCTTCTTTCTGTTCACATCCCTGCTATTTGATTCTGCATGATTTCTTCATCAGATTCCTCATATTTAAATTTGAAATAATAATACTCCGAGGAATGAAGGGAATAATATGAGAAAGCACTTTAAGCTGCAAAGTGTTAAACATTTTGTCATTGTCATAATTATTACTATTTTAAAAAATCAGCTCTTAGTTATTAGCTGCCCACTTACAGGTCTATGAAACTCATTTTTTAGCAGTTGTAGTTTATATAAATAGAGCAAGTTTTCCATGATCAATACTACTATATGGTTAATCATTCGTTAATTGAAGGATGATAATTTCCAAACTGCAACTGACTTGGGCATATTTGCTGACATGCAAATATTCTATGCCATTTACAGTTTCCCTTTTAGAAATATAACATGTGTTTTATTACTATATATAACCTTTCCCTTAAAGGGCACTTTAACTGTGGTGTTGCTACATTTTTAAATTTAAAAAAAATTTTTTTTTAATTATTTGCAGTTGACATCCAGCGTTATTTTATATTAGTTTCGTGTGTATAGCATAGTGGTTAGACATATATATTTATATAATTTATTAAGTGATTCCCCAATTATTATAGTTATTGCAATATCATTGACTGTATTTCCCATGCTGTACTTTACTTCCCTGTGAATATTTTGTAACTGCAAATTTATGCTTCTTAATCCCTTCATCTTTTTCACCCAGCCCCCACCCCCCCTCCCACCTGGGTGCCACTACATTTTTGCTTCAGATTTGGAAGCAGAAACTTTCTAATAGTGTCCATTCAGTTGTCAATATTCTACACCCTGAAGCAATGCAGAGGACCACAAGAGTATCCGGAATAATTTCAAACTACCTGTATCATCCAATACTCATTGGAAAGTGTAAATATGATATTGAATACTGTAAGAATGAATGACTTATATAAATACTTCTATAAGCTTCACAAAGATAAAATTATACAACATTTCTAAATAATAAATTATAAATAAGCCTAGGCAAATAATTTATAAGAACAAATGAATAATAATAATTTAAGAACTGGCTGACTTAAATATTGACAGTATTGTCACAAATATTATTTTATTGGGACAATTTTACCCATAAATTATGTTACCCATATAGTATTACCCATATTTATAACTTTGTAATTTACAAAAATATTTTTAATATACAAATATGCGGGCTTGCCTTCTTTTATATATTTACATATATAACTAATTTCCTGTTTCTATTTCAAAATACTAATTCCACATTTTAAGAAAATTATTGTTAAAATTAATATTGAAAGTACAAACATAAACTTGATGATTTCTCAATATTCATCATTTTCTATACTGCAGTTTGTTTTTTTCTGAAGTTGAGATATGTACTTCAAAGTATACCTATTCATATATATATATATATATATATATATGTAATAGGCAATGTGATTTTATTGGCTTATTTGTTTTTTTATACCCCTTTTTATCCCAAACAGAATTATAATGTCCTATTATATAGCAACACCGTAACATAAAAAAATTAAAGAAACTGAGATAAATGTTAAAATGAGTATAGGAAAAATTAGTTGAAGCTCAAAGTGTGGTTAGAATGCATATGGCTCAGTGTACTTGCCAGAGGACGGCTACAAATTTAGCTCTAAGGGAAAAATATGATTGGCTCAGAACACATAGTGTCCAGATGTTCAGAAGATGTGGTTAATTCTCGTGCTGAAAGAGATGGAGACTTACAAATAAAATGGAAACGTCCTACATTTCTTTTAACTGGTTGTTTGAGATAAAAAGCCAAATGATCTAAAGAACAGAAATGGATATTCATAAACACATACTAAAACATCTCTGCATAGATGACCAATGATAAACACTGTACACCTGTTCCCTTGTCTTGGTCTATTTCTTTTATCAGAACATTGAGTGCAGACTGGATAATAAAGGAAAGAGATTAGGTCAACTGACATAATTTTATTGTCTAATATTGTGAATAGACCCCAGGAGGTCTTTATGTATTACACTGATAACTAGGTACTTCTTGCAGAAACTTACTGCCAAGAAAATCAAGGCTTGAGCCCTAGCCAAACAAAATTACAAAGAAGGCTACAGGTAAATCCCAAGATTAATTCATATCAAACCAATTAAATCAGATGCCCATAGTATCAAAGAAAAATTACTGGAGCATATAATGGACTTGACTCAAAATTTAAGGAGTGAAGGTAGGAAAATTCTCCTTGCTTTTAGCTTAGAAAGAATGGAAGGAAGTTGAAAGCTGAGAAAAAATGGCAGATAAAGGGAGTCAAGAGGAGGTAAGGAAAGTGGGGAAAAACAAAGAAGAAAGATGGCTTCCTACCAGCTTTCTATGCACAAGCCTGCTACCAATTAGCCTGTGTAGGTATCTGTAAGCCTCACACCAGCTGATGTGCCCAGCCTTTGCAGAATAAGATGGAAGGAGAGTTAGATTTGGCAGCCTAGAAAAGGGATTAGCAAACTATACAAAGAGAATATTTTCAGGATCATTTAGAGATAGACAACAAAAATACACCTTCATATGTAGAAACATATAATTCTCAAATTTAGAAATTTCTGAAATAATGAATAAAAACAGATGTGGAGAGGGAGTTCCCATAGGGGAAGAGGACCTCTGAGAGAGGAGAGAGCTCAAGAAAGAGAAACCAGAGTGAGAAGGATATGGTTTAGGAGGGAAAAGGGTCAAAGAGGAAGCCAGCCAGGAACCCACCCCACTGTGGTTTGATGCTGTGGAGCTAACTGTTTGATATACCAAGTCTCTGGCAAGGTTCCCCTCTTTGACAGCCTTTACCTGAGTAGAAATAGGGCAGAAAGCCACATGGCAACTTTAAATGTGGTGGGGGTGGGCCAAGTGGATTCTGTAGCCTTCCTATAACACTATTGATCTTAGAATCGATTTTATTATAGGGAAGCATCTTGGACCCTTCCTGGAATATTTACTTAATGAAATAAAGGAAAACCTCATCTATAACATTTATAAGGCCATCTTATAAGTGAATCCAGAAGATACTATCATAATTAAGTTCTAGGGTATATATATATGAATGCAAAAACCTAGTAAACTGGACTCTTCTTATGAAAGTATCTGTGTAGATAAACTCCAGAATCATTATCAAATATTTTCTGTCTGTGAGTATATGCTAAGATGTGAGGCTTCTAACAACATAATTGTTCTTGTCCTCGTAGATCATAAAATGTGCTTGAAATGACACCTAGAAAAACCACACATAAACAAGTATAATGTGATGAGATGCCAGGTATGGAAAAACTGAAAAAGACAAGTAATAACTGACACCTGTTTCTGGTCATAATAACATGAAAACACATTCAAAGAATAGAGTAACTTGGTAACGGCAAGGTGAATCATTGGCTAGAATTACATTTGAACTGGGACTTGAACTGTTGGTCTATTGAAAAAGTGACTGACAGATACTTAATTAGAAAGGAACTCCATGAGCAAAGGACAAAGGGACGAATGTAAAAGATGCATATAAGGGATAATAATCAAGAGGAAAAAGAAAAGATGCCTGGAGCAATGATTACCTTGGGCAGCGATGAAGTAAACTGTTGAGGGAAAGAGCTTTAAAAATAAACTCTGAGGAGCCAAGAAAGTGATAGGATGAAAACAGCATTTTTTTTTTCTTTTAGCTTTTCACAGGTTAACCAGGCACCTAGGATTATTGGAGACAGGTGGTTGCTAACAAGTGGAGAAGCAACATTTAGGAGATGTTTGGAGACTTTTACACCACTGATTTCACACTGTGGAACAGCAGCCAGTAAAGCAGGTATATGAAGTGTGTGTGTGTGTGTGTGTGTGTGTGTTGTCATCATCGTGGTCGTTTGGAGGAAGTGTTTTACGCTCAGTAAGTTACCTCTGGAAAAATAAGTTACCGCTTCTATCATAGCAAATGTGGAATGGAATCTGTTTATTCATGACTTTTTATTGAGACTGTTATTTCATATGTAACAAGACAGAATCTGGAGACAAGGGATGTTGTTAAAGTCTTGTTTTAGATTGCTAGAGGAACACTAGAGCTATTGTGATAACTCCAACTGCTGATTGGTTTTATTTAATCATATTTCTAAGATCAAAAACCTGAAAACAATTTATCAAGTTAATGATCTTGAAGTTGGATCAGAGAAAGGTACTATTGTCCTTAAATTAAATTACAGAATGTCTTATAAAAAGATGACCTTAACATTCCATTCAACTTTTTTTTTTACTGTCTTACTATTAAAGTAACAATAATTGCATATTTAGCACTCACAGTGTGAAAGGTGCTGAGTAACATTCTTTAAAAAATAGCAAATGACACTGTCCTCAGATGCAGAAATCTGTGGAAATGCTATGTAAATATTTGAGGTCAGAACTTGGTTTGAAGTGTTTAGAAAAAGGAATGAGATATTTAAATGAGACAAATGGCTTAGAGGCTTAATGGAAACAGATGGATAGCAATTAGAGGGAGAGCTAAACTGGAAGCACCACTGCACATAGTTTCAGGCTGGAGAAGAACAGATGATCAGAGCCCAAGAATGGGAGAACTGAGAAAGGAGGAGTAGAAACTGCTTACTCCAGTTCTTGTTTAACCTTTACTTATAAGATAATAATAATAATGATAATAATAATAATAATGTTAAGATAGAGAAATAGATTAAGCAATGCTACCAGATGGTCATCTGCAAGCCATAGCAGCTGTGTCTTTTTTTCTGCCTCTTCCGCTCCCCCCTTCCCTTCTTCTCTTTCTCTTCTCCGTTCTTTCCATTGGTGTCTCACCAAAAGTCAAGATTTGTTCTGTAGCTTTGTCACTTTCTTCATTTTGTCAGAAAGGGCCACAGACTTTCACACAACTGTGATCTTGGGTTATTACGGTAAAGGAGAAAGGAGAAAAACCTGTTCCTAGAAGGATGGCGTGGATGGGGATTGGCTACTGAAATTTACTTTTTTTAATGGGCAGGGAGTCTAGAAGACTGAATAAAGCAGGAGGGGGAAGGCGCTCTATATGGCTTAAAGACTTACCAGGTACACTTTCAAGCGCTGCTGGCTGTACATTCCCAGCTCGAGAATTCTCTTTTAAACTAGGATGGGGGCATGAGGGGAAAAGTGCCAAACTGGGGTGTTATTATATTATTTAGTTCATTCTGATTATTTAATAGTATTCCATAGTGGTATTTAAAATAGATCATGCTTGTGATTTTTATTTGATGTTACCTTTTTTGAGGCTATTATTTTAATAGCCTGAGGCATTAGTATTTTGACAGGAGATGCTGGGCACGCTTGTAACTACTAACCTTTAAAATCTTGAAACGTGTATCTTGACCATTAAAGCCCTAATTGAAATCATGTTATGTCAAATAAGATGAATAGTACAAGAAACAGTGTACACTGAAGAATGAAAATATTTGGGAGGAAAATAAATCTTTATAATTACTGACTGGTGTTTGGGGGAAAGCAGATGCTTGTGCTTAAGGAGAGCAACTTACTTTAATTATGGAGATGCCTTGCTTTCTCGGTAATGGAAAAGCCACTGAAATCTTCAAAACATGTATCATTTAAGTTATAATAAATATGTTATGTATACTGAAGTGGAATGAAATTTTAAAATAAATATAACTTATCGACTAACAGAAGAAATAAATATTAGAAATTACCTAAACTTGGTAATTAGCACCAAATATTTTCATAGGGAATTTAATTTTACCCAAATGCTTTTAAATTTATATCAGAGGGAGTGAAAGGTATTCAAAGGAATATGCAAAAATAAGTGAATAACATTCTTGAAGAAGCATGAATTTTCAATTTAAAAAACCTTGGGTTAAGATATTGTTGAAGAGTCATTGTATGGCAGAAAAAAAATCTGGCTGAAATGCAGAGGCCTGGATTTTAGAAAAGCCTTTTTATGTTCTCACCACTCTAAGTTTTCCCATGTATGTAAAATGAAAGCTTTGGAGTACATAACTTGAGCTCCCTTTCAAGCCTCATACTTAATAAGTCTACAAAATCTTATAGTATTAAGAGAATGTATTCTCAATCCCAGATTACTGTTGAAAATTCAATGACTTTCCAGGATTCAAAGTACACACATTATGATCTCATTTATAAAGAATACTTACATATAACAAATTCTAGGTGGGCATAACACCAAAATAAAAAATTCTAGGCAGGAATACACCAAAATGTCAGCATTTATGTTATTTAACAGATATTAATGATTATGTGCCAGGTACTGCACTCCACCATGGACTTGGTAGTGAGCAAAAAGGACCTTGGCCTTGGCCTCATATATCAGAAGGGCTAGTTGCTGTATCTCTGGGAGACAGAATTACAGTGTGATTTTTTTTTTCTCTAATCTCATTTCTGGAGTTACTACATGTAACACATTTGTAATAAAAGTTACAGCTTGAGGAAATCCCACAGTTTTCAAGAATCACATGATGTAACAGCCCTACTATATCTTTACAATGATGTGCAAAAGAATACTCAGAAGTTGACTCCATGTTTTTTAACAAAAGCAAGGCAATTGATCAAATCTATTTTCACAAGCAACAAGTTGTATAAGTTTTATTGCTGATTTATTATTATACCAGACCCTTGTGGCCAGTTGACCAAAGGAGTCAGGTAGGGACATCATCAGACTGCATTCAATTCAAGATCCTGTCTAAAAACCTAGGAGACTCTTGTAAGTACTATAGTCAGAAAATGCCCAGAAGGAACTTTTTTTTAAGTAGAACTATTATGGACCAACCTCAGTAGTCATGTGCCTAATAGCAAAAACTTTACAGTAATGGATTTGATCCTAAACTAGAGTAGCCTCTATGATGAGGCCTATCATATGGTCCAAATCCTTTCAGACAGGTCCACAGTATGACTCTCTTCTTGGTCAATTTTTTTCTTTAGTCATCGTTTATTATTGATCCCTGTTTAGTCTTGTATGATGCACTTTTGTTGTCTTATAGTTCTCCTTGTCTAAAGACCTATTTTGGAGAAATTGGAATTTCCTTCTAACATTTGCAATCATTAGGCTTTCCAGCTAGATATTGCTTTCTTTCTCATTATATTTTTGCTCCCTTCCTTTCTAAGTTTTTTATAAGTATCTTCTTCTAAATCATTCATAAGCCTATATTTCACATGAATTTCACTTGATTGGCATTTTAGAATTGATTATTACTGTGCTATTACAACTTTGTTTACCAACCTGATTATATATAGCTTCCTAGATATTTTTATTATTCTTTTGATCATTATTATTCTTGCTGTGATTATTAGTAATCTATTACTAATAATATTTAAAAGAAGACATATTTACATGTAGTATACTAACTATAGACAAAAGAAGTACATATTAATAAGTATGATGTTGAGGGTAGCCTAGGTGATATCAGGAAAAATGTTTTCATTTCTTAATGATCTTGGTGGGAATATATCATTTCTATAGGCAGTCTAATCTAATACTTGATTATTTTGGAAAATTCTGGATAATATACTAGAAAAAACATTGTGTTTAATCTGTAGAACTAGATTTTAACCAATATACTCTCAGTGTCCTATAGACTTCTATAGTGGTAATTTATTATTTTGTACCTAAGCTACATTCATCATGCTATTGTTTAAGCCTATGTCATGATATTCTCTAACCAGTAGAAATAACCTCTATTTTTATCTATAGTTTTTAAGTTATATTAGGTTAAAATTATCCCTCATGTGTCTTATCACTAACTTTTGAACTTATCTTACAAAGTTTTCAAGTCATATAATACAAGACTCTTTTGCAGACACGAAGTCAAACTAAATATTGTCTCTGCCTTCAGGGATATTTCAATATAGCTAGGAAAATTATAACAAATAATAATAACCCAAAGTTGGTTACTAGCTGAACTTAATCCAAGTTCTTTAGGGTTGTACAGTGTATACTACAAAGTTTAGTGTAACCTTCACATTCATTGAAATATATGAATTTTACAAAGATGAGCTGGCTGCAACAGTCCAGACCCCATTAATCACCAGTATGAATCAGTTGACCTGGCTGGCTTGGCGAGTGCACTTGTTTCCCCTCCACCCTTACTTAGCCCAGTACAGAGTACGTGTTGTGAAATGTCCTAAGTACTTTCCTCTGAACAACACTGTTGGTAGATATTAGTATATACGTGTTGCAAATAAATTAGAATTCAGAGAGGTTAAGTTCTTTGCCCAAGGAGCTAGGACTCCTTTTGAGCTGAAGTCTCAATCTTTTCAGTAAAACAGGGTCACCTTTCCCTGTGGTATCGCTAATGTCAGAATCATTGCTCCTTTAGTAAATCCTCCAACCAACCTCCTGGGCCCATCCACAGGAACAGTAGAATCTGATCTATGCCAAATTTGTGGAGATTATTGCCTTTTCTATATTCATATTTATGGATTTCTAGAAGAAATGACAAGAATTGGTATCAATTAATGGCACTGCCTATAATATTGTGTTGTGAAGGATTCTGAAGACTTGTTTGAGATCAATAGAAAAAAGTGCTATAAATAATTGATGTCACCATGAGCATAGAAAAGGGATGAAGTTATATACAGCTCATATATTATTGCATCCCTAATCATCTGTAGATTAGCACAGTTTATACATTTTATCTACAATATAATTTTGCTGATTTATAGTCAATTTATTTTTCACTGCAATCCATGCTATAATCGGCCATGACCGTCTGTTTTGCCCTCCTTTATCACACAACATACTAATTTTTCTATTCTTGCCTGTAATAACGAACTACTTCAAATGGTTCTTTCTGTAATCATTAGGGGAAAGATCCTTAACCTATTTAATTTATTATCTTTATGGAGAGAATATAGTTTGTCACTTTGAATAGTTAGATAGCATCTGGACATAAAGATCAGAGTTAACATATAGGTATAAAAAGTAATTTATAGTTACAAAGAATTGAGTTATGGTTACCATAGTAACCTTAACTATAAACGTTAAGGCTTTCTAAGGTAGAAAGCCATAATAGTGCAGAAACATGGATTTTTTTATGCTTAATAAGCCAGAGATATTATATATCATAATTGTGTGCAATAAATTAATTCTGCAGAGTAAAGAAACCTCTAAGATGGTAAATCAGCAATTTTTAAGGGTTGACTAGCTTCTTTAAAATGTCCTGTGGGCAAAAAAATAATTTACCTTCTACTGCAAACTGTCTATTGATATCCATGTAATAAGAGAAGGAAAAAGAAACACTTGGACATATAATGGTCTTGAAAATAAAGACAGATTTCTAATAAAATCATAGAACCTGAGCATTGGTAAGGACCTGAGAAGTCAGCCCAAAAGCAGAAATGTATTGTATAGATCCCCTAACAGATTGCAGCCAGACTTGGCTTAAACCTCCAACAGAGATTTTATTTTCTCACCAAGCAACCTTTCTTGTTGTTGTACAGATTGAGGTGTTATTATAAAGTTGTTTCTGTGAGCCGACAATCTGCCTTCTTGCTTTCACCCACTTATTTCTGCTCTGCTCTCTGGAATGACACGGAGTGAAAATAATCCTTGTAACAACACTTGACAGACCTTTAGATATTGGAAGACAGCTATTAAGGTTGTTCACCAGTCTCATTCATAAGGTTAACCTGTTTCGGTTCTTTCCACTCTTCCTGTAGATCATAGTTTCCTGACACTTCCAGCATCTACTGGTCACATTACAGATTGTAGATGTGTCTCTTGAAGGAAGAGAGGAATAGGTGCTGAATTCAGCGAAGTCGCTTTTCCATGTATCAGTTGCATTCCAGGCCTTGGACTAATGCGGTCTAACTATCTGAGATGAAAGAGAGCTATACTTTTCATCGTATTCTTATCAGCCATGTCTGTTTCACATGAATTGCTGTCCGATTGTTTTTTTTCCAGTTTTGTACTTAACATATTTGTGTTTCCAAGTCTAGGTAGCTGCCCTTTAGGCCTACTAAATTTCATCTTGTTGTTTTGGTCTGATATTTTTGCCTGGAAGTGTAATTTGGCAGGGCTGGGAAAGAAAGTTGTAGATCTAGAGGCGGCCGTTGCCAAGCTTTAATGTAATAATTATGACTTCTGTTTCCATTTATGAAAGTGTTAATCAGGACAGATTCAGGAAGAGAACTCTGAGGTCTTCCATGTTTGCCCTCAATTCAGATTGAAACAGAGATACTCATGATGCCCTTATCTTCAGTTTTATGTCTAGGGACACTTTTTAAAGCCTTTTAAAACTATGATCTTTTTTAAACCTCACAGCGACCTATAGGGGTGACTTACAGCAGTTTTATATCTTTGTTTTACAGATAGGGATATTTGCAAGGCCACACAGCTACCAAATGGCAGGATGAGAACACAGCCTAATTCTTTCCCTTGAATACTATTGTAGCTTCCAATGGGATCATCCCATGCTGACCCTGAGGAAGAAAGCAGGCTGTCATACCTACACAGCTGCCACTGAGACCCAGACAGCGTCAGGAAGAAAGGAACACCCTCAGCATCCCTCATCCTAACATGCACTCTATCCGTGATACACAAAGCTCACCACTATTTAAAGGTAATATAGCCATCACGGTTTTAGTTATGATTGTTAAATCAGCTGTGACTACATCTGGACTATTATCCCACCTATATGACCAGCTTGTCCATTAGGATGTTATGAGAGGTAGTTCTTTCTCCTAAAATTATTATATAACAGTCTTAACTTTCTGTACCTACCAATATAGTAACTCTGATAAAATATACTCAAATATTTAGGAATGTTTCATCCTAAAAAAAGAAAAAAGGCCCTGCAAAATATTATATTTTTCTAAATATTAAGCATTTATATAATTATTTTTTCTAGCATTTGACAATGGATAGGTTTTCCTTTTTCTGAAATGGGAATATTATTATCTTTCAAGTTCCAGGACCTTTGCAGAACTCTACGATATTTTGTTTAGGAACATTACTAGTAGGAGATCTTAGCTAACTGATAAAAGTTTCTTTGTCATCCTGAAACGGCACTTCATCTGCTTCTGGAGACTCAAATTCATTTGTAGTTTTCAGAAGTCTCATATTACTTCCTTGCATATCTTGGCCTGTGACTGATTCCATAGTCTATTGATTTTCAATTTTTATTTGTAAACCTTGCTGTTTTGTAGCAAATATGGAAGCAAAACAGATTTGGGATGTTATTTATGACACCTAGAAGCCTGAAAGCATGTGCCTCTAACAATGCGTCTTAAACCTGTTTTCTTCTTCTTCCTGATCTGAACAGCTTTAAAGTCATACAGGCTGTTTCAACTTTCTTTCAAATCCTCAATGTATTCTTGCTTTTAATCTGTCTGGTATTATTTCTAGATGTTTGTGCTACTCGTTTGAATGCGTCCTATTTTTGAGTCTTCATCTTTTTACATATCTTTTTAGACAAAAGATGTTAATTAGAAAGCTTCTTATACAATCATACTGATTTTTTTTACTAGTGCCTCCTTGTGTTCTTTTTCTTTGAGATATTTTCTTGTCAATGCCATTTGCAAATCTCCAACCCTTAAAAAATGTCTTTGAAAAAGAAAGAAATTTCTTACCTATTATATGCCGCATATTATTATAAAGTCCTTTTTTGAGAAGCGTGCCTGCCTTTTCATTGAGATTTTTGAAATCTGTTTTCCTACTTTATTACTTTTATGGTCTTTGAATTACTGGCAAGTACAAATTAGTCAGGGATATCGCCAAGGAAACCTTCATACTACATACAAACTATTGTGATAAATGAGTTTGACCACATGTTTTCCTCTTTGGTTTAAGCAGAAAAAACCTGGGGGAACACTCTTCCCTATTTACACAGATTTCCTATGGAAAAAGCCTTGGCAGCACCAAATGGGATGGGAAAGGTGTTTGTAAAAGTAAACCGTTATTCAGCCAAGTTTGATTACTATTATTCCTGTCATGCCAGTACCTTACCATTATTATAATTTAAAGCTATACATGAGAATTATGAAATTCCCAATAAAGGCAGACTTTATATTTTTAAGAATTGGCATTTTATATTTATTAAGGCCAGCAGATCCGTCTTATCAGAAATCCAGATCTGTAAAAATGAGGTTTATCATTGTGGATTAGCTATCTTGGGAGCTAATCAGTTACAACGATGCTAACAGGAGACAAGGTAGCTAACATAAAGGCTGCTGCCACCACAGTCACTTGGGAACCTTGATGAGTGGTAGAGAAAAAGAAACTGCAACCTTGACAAATGAAGCTTCATTGTAGTCTTCCTTTCTGTGTACGCAGTATAGTGATCCCAGACCTGTAGGTTAGAAAATTCTCTTTCCATGTATTTCATCATCCAGGCCTTTTCCAAAGTAATATATTTTGAAAATATGAGAAAAAACAACTAGAAAATGTGAAGAAAAGCAACATGTTTAGGCCTCCTAAAATCTCGTTATTTCCCTCATTCCAGAATTAATAACATGCCGGAATTGTGTGTTTCTAACTCACTCAGAGTGATAGCAACATTGGTAACATGAACCAATATTTTTCCTCCAATAGAATTCATAAGTACTTTATACATGATATCTGATTTGATCCTTGCAACAACCCTGTAAGAAAGGTGTAACTATTCCAACTGTACAAATAAGAAAATTGAGATTCTTAGGGTGTCAATTACTTACCACAAGAGAAGAGACTAGATAGTGACAGTACCAGGACCTCACAGATCTCCTCCAATTTCAAATAGTGTGTTCTTTTCATTAAAACTATGAGAAAAGTTATGGTTTCTTTAAAAATTCCATTAGAGGACTTCGAAGAGATAGAGTCAGAAATTAATTGTAGTATAAGTCTGGAATAAGTGATATTAGATGAGGGCAGACCTAAATATCAAGGCCTCCACTGCAAAAAAAAATGAAAGAACTGTTACACGGGATTAGATGAGAACTATCCAATGATAAGAATGTCAGTGGCCCAGGCTCTAGAATTTGTTCTTATTCTCAATTGGTATGAATTTTAAGATGAATTTCAAAGACTGGTTAGGATCTTTGGTTGCTGAGAAATATTTCATTGAGCATGGTGAGTAAAAAAAGAGAAAAGCTATAGTAGTTTATAGTTGTTACATTGGAGAAGTGGAGAGACAAGGACTTTTCCAAGTTCAATTCTTTATCCTTTGTAGTCAACTATACTTCAGTTTGCCAAATACTCTGATTCCTCTCCCTGCGGTGTTCCTTGTGGGAGGATTACACATTCCTTTCCTATTGCTCTTAGAAATGTTCATGAGACTTAGAGCAGAAGTGAGTGCATGTCTTCTGAGCAGAAGCTTTAAGAGCCAGCTCATGTTTTGCCATGTCTCTTTTCTCTGCCTCAAGAACAGCAACATCCAAGAAAAAGGTAGCTCCTTCAGTCTGCTTCCTAGAAGTAAGAAAATGTGCAGGAGAGCCACAGACACCCTGCAATGAGCATATACCATGAGTGAGAAACTTTTGTGGTAATGACCACTAAATTGTTGGGGTTGTTTGTTACTGTAGCATAACCTATACTCTCCTGACAGATATATTCCTCCTTCTAAGTGTTTATCATAGAAGAACTGGATAAATAGTGAAATGCACACTAATTCAGTCTCTTAGTAATGATTGTCCTGTTCACTTATTTCTTTTTAAAAACATCAAAGGAAAATAACATGGGGCTTAAATATTTCTAAAGAATATGATGCCAATACAGTTGAAACTGGGAAACTGAAATGATAACACTATCAAGTGTATAAGAAACATCTAGATATATACAGCATAAGTAAAGGTAAGATACAGTCATAAAGTTTATACATAGTTGGTGCTTAATAATTGCAGATGCAGCAGTGACAAAGTTCTTTAAAAGCAAAGTGTCCCATTGAGGAGAGCATGAAATATATACATTTTTAAAGTAGAGCTAAAAATTTTCCCCAGAAATTCCCCTAGTTCTAAGATTTTTTTTTCAATATTCCTATTACACTTAAAATTCCCCAGTAATTACAAAACTGTACTCTTTTTAAAAACCAAAAGGGCTTATTTTACTTAAATTTGATACATCAAAACTGAATGTCACAGGGAATTAGTTATTTCTTATTTTATCTTTAGTTTTTTTTTATTCGCTTTGTTTTTTTCAAGAAAAGAAATGTTTGTTATGTCTAAACTGATAGCTTTGCTAGTGGACATTTACCCGCATTTCATTAGTGCATTCTCTATTTAAAGAATAGCTTTTGGTATTTTTATTTCATTATTAAAACTGAAAACTTTTATTTCTTTCCTTAAGATGATGGGGTAATTTTACTCTGGGTATGTTTCTTTTAGAGTTAACTTCAAGCTCAGAAGTCAGGAGATTGTTTGTCCCATGTGTTATATACTGAATCCCCAAATCAACAATGCCTCAAAACATTTCTTTCCATTGGCATTTCAGAGCACTCCCTAAAATCGCAAACTTTTGCATGTTAGGCGCTTAAGGGTTCCTGTTAAAACACTAACAGTTTAGCCAGGTGTTGATGCTATTAATACCAGAGTAATTTCATTTACCACATCAACAAGGTGTGGCCATATATGGTACTGAAGATAAACTTTGTCTACTCTACATGTTCCCTGAAGCTAGATCTATGTCACTTATTTTTTCAGTGTGAAATGTCAGACAGCCTCTAAGGTCTCCACTATTCACAGGAAATCATGTCAGTAATTTTGACAGTGAAAAATAGAGTGCAACTCATCCTCCCTTCCTACTCATCTTACACTTTAATTATGCCCTCTATGGAGTGTGAGGTATTGTCTGTGGCATAGTCTCCAAATTTATTTGTCTTTTTATGACTCCATAGTAATCAGGCAGATGTCATTTTCTCCACTTGTATTCTCGGTTCATTCTCAAGACAATGGAATGTGGAAACTCGGTGTCTTCATTTAAGATGTGAGAGTTGCACTTGGGTGTATGTGTTTTATTTTAGAAGCTACATAGGAGTAAGGGGTGAGGAAGCAGGTAGAGTGAATGGAAAAAAGAGGACAAGCCAATATAAGGGGATATTATCCAGGTTACAATTATGAGGACCAGTCTCAATTCCACTAGGACTTCTTCAGAAACCTATATAAAATGCCCCCCAGGGTTGTCACCCTGAAGGCAGGAGTCTATAGCAGGGGTAAGTCAACTATGCCCTGTGGGCCAAATCTGGCCAGTGACCTTTTTGAAAATAAAGTTTTATTGTAACACAAGCATGCTAATTTGTTCACTTATTGCTTATGGCTCTTTTCGGGCAATAAAGACAGAGTTGAGTAGTTGCTACAGACCTGTATGGCCTATAACACCTAAAATAACTACCATCTGGCCCTTTTCAGAACAAGTTCGCTGATTCCTAGTCGAGGGCATTTATCCTCAAGTTGCCATCCACCATTGTTGCAGGGGTTTTGGGGGAGTGTTGTCTCTTCAGCGCTGCCTGACCTTGCTTGTAAGAGGGCCAGATAATCTCCTGAAGCCCCTAGATAAATGTGGAAGCAGTGCCAGGGGAGTCAGGACTGGCACAGAGCTGCCCTTGTAGCTTCAGCTGCAGTCAAGAGTGGGCTAGAGAATGTGAAGCCTAAAAGTCTGCCCTCAGGGTATCTACTAGTCTTGATTTGGGGATGTGTTAACAAGTTTGTGCCTGGTAAAGGAAAATCTATTTATAGATGAAAACACTTAATTAATGAGGATGCTAAATGAGACTTGAAGAAAATCAACTTACTGATTGAGGCAATTATTACAAACTAATTGACTAGTGAAGACTCATCCTAGCAATTTTACTAATACACGGTGAAGTCAAGTTTCCCTAGACTTCCCATACATTATTTTTATTCTCTTGCAAACTATTAACACCCAAACAGTTTTTGTTATTTTATTTTGCGTTTATTAATTCCAGGTTTATATGTTTAAGTAGAAGTTGATAAATGTTTAATGTAAAAAAAGTTATAAGAACCTATGAAGAAATTAAAATTTTACCTTATTTGTTATCCCACTGCCAGACATTTTTTAAAAATTTGTGATTTGGTACATAATCTTCCAGATTTAAAAAAATATTCTAGTTGAATATATATCTACTTATATATAATGTTTAAAGCAAGTCATACCAACTTTTCACTAGCTTACATTTCCCAAATATAATATATATTAGACCCTCTTCCATATCAGTACAATAAAGATACCTCATTATTTTTAATAGCTCTATGGTATTCCATTCCATGGAAATGCTTTAACTGATTCCTCTGATAAATGTTAAATTGTTTTTAATTTTTTATTATTTAAAATGGTGTTCAAAACACAAAGAAAGAGGAGTGCTCTACACATCTACTGCCCAGGTCCTGGTTTCTAAATGCCATTCTCCACTAAATGGAACTATGGCTCCTTAGGAAAATAGTTGATTCCAGAGCTAGGACAAGGACAGTAAGACTAAACCATCTTGTTGTACCAGAAAATAGGAAAGTGTTCTATAATGATTGGGATATGTCAAAAGGATAGAAGCTCACTTGAAGTGGTCCCCATTTGCCAAATATGGCCCAACTTGACCACCAAAGTAACAAAAATTATATTTTAATAATTAAGATAATATTGTTAATATTAAATATTAATAAATGTTTATAAAATGATTTTATTGACTAAAATTATAATCTATTAGTCCACACCAATATGTGTGTGTGTGTGTGTGTGTGTGTATATATATATATATATACACACACATATACATATTACATAAGCAAAAAAAGAAAACTCTTCCTTATAGTAGAAAGCAAACAATATAAAAGAAATGGTGGAATTAGGAAATCACTATTTGGTAACCATCATATTAATAATTGATTAAGGCATGAATTAATGGGTGAAAGTTGAGCAATAAATGAATATTTCTTCAGTCACAAAATCAATATCCACAGGTACCCATTAATTACAAAAGGAAATATGGTATCTTTACACTGGAAAAACCTGGCAAACACTGTCATCAAGTGATCAAAATTAACTCCAGTAAGAGGACAAAGTTGCATCATGTGCCCCTCCTGGTATGCTGCACTAAGAAGAAACACAACATAACTCTGTGGTATTCCTGCCCAAAGTGCATGACATGAACCTAATTATGAGAACACATCAGACTGACTCAAAGTGAGAAAAATTCAACAAACTACCTGACCTGTACTCTTTCAAAAATGTCAATGTCATGACATACAAAGAAAGACACTGAAACTGTTCCAGATTAAATGAAACTAAAGAGACAAGACGATGACTAAAACCCATAGATTTTCTTGCTGGGACAATAGAACAAATCTGAATCAGTTCTCTAGATAAGAAAATAGTACTTATCAATATTGATTTCCTAACTTTGATTAATGTACTGAGATTATATGAAAATGTCCTGAGTTTTTAGGAAATACACGATGAAATATTTAGGGGTGAAAGAGTACTCTGCAACTTACTCTCAGTGCAGAAAACAAGGTTGGGTGTGTGTATGTGTAGAGAGAAAAAAAGAGAAAAAGGAGAAAGAGAAGAAGGCAAGTGTAATAAAATGTTAATATTTGCAAATTCTGGGTAAACATTCTATGCTTTGTTTATTCTTGCTATCTTTTTAATAAATCTCAGATTATGCCAACAGTAAATTTTGTAAACAGTACTCTACTGGACATAAATGTATATAAATATTTGTATCTCTCTAAAGGTGCAAATGTAGGATAAATTCCAAGTGGCCCTGGTAAATCACAGAATATACACATCTTCGATTTTCAGAGAAATTGACAAAATTATTCTGTTTTACTCCTGAAACTATTTAACAATCCACAAATGACACAGAAGATATCGCATTATCTGACACCGCAAGATCAGTGAGCACTGTCCCTCTTTTGAATGTGCTGAATCTGATAAGTAAGAAATAAGGTTTCCTTGATGTTCAGGTCTGCATTCCTTTAATTAATAGAGAGGTTGAACATCTTTTCATATAGTCAATAATCATCTGAATTCCATTCTCTTTAAAGTAGCTGTTCATACATTTTGCCATTTCAAGTATTATATTTTTCTTAATCATTGATAGGATTTATTAATATGTTAAGAACAGCAACCAATGTAATATTGTGAATATTGATTCCACTGTCTTGAACTTTTTATATAGTTTTAAAATGTTTTATAATCAAATTAATCTTTTACATAGGGATTCAGGATTTCATATCACGTTTATAAAATCTTCTCTAGGCCCAAGAATAAAAAATTATTCTTCTATGATTTTTTTTCTGGAAGCTTGATTGCTTTATTATTTAATATTTAAGTCCACCAAAGTTAGTTTTCTTTCTAAATAATTATTAAACTCCACTTTGGTGAATGATGAATTGAGTCTATGTAAAAGTTTTATGTTGATAGAGGGGAAATTAATAATAATCTTTAAACCAAATGCTCCACAGTTGTGTCACAGTATAGTTCAATTTCCCTAGCCAGCTAAAGATTTATGACTGATTTGGATTTCAAGGACAGGTTTGGTAGATTCTCCCTCCCCCTATCCCCCCAAGTCCTACTCTAACAGATGACAGGATGTGTAGGAAAAATGCTGTCATCCTTCCCAAATAAGCTATCTTTACCCAGAAATAATATCTTAGGGTAAATATCTGCCTGAAGAGAATCTAGTTGTTTTCTGCTTAGATGGGGCTGGCAGGCAATCTCAGTTCCTTTGATCCCTTGAAAAGACATGGGCCTGTGGGCTGCCATCCTCTTGAAGGATCCTGTCATTCCCTGTCAATCCGTATTAGACAAGGATGGTGTTTTGTAACAATTTATCTCCTTCAAGGTGATTTAGTTATTTTCTGCCGAGATTATGCTAGAGGATGTCATTACTTTTGTCCTGTCTGTCTCATTACTTTTATTGCAAGAGATTGTTGTCATTTACTTTCCCTGATAATCCATCTCTCTGGGAAAAGATTGTATTAATATTTTTATGCTGGATAAAAGCTTCATTTTTACAGTGAAGAACACAGAAATAAGATTGCTGTCCCTGTTCTTTGAAGATGCTATCACAAATAAACAATAAACAACCCTAAGAATAAAAGGACTTTGAAAGTAGCAATGTTATCAGTAGAACATTTTAAAAAGAAAAGAGCATCTATATGAGCATTCAATTACATGCAAATTGACATCTTTGAATCATAGCTTGTTGGTTAAGAGGGAAGCTTTGGACTTAGCCATTGCTAGCTAACTAACATTGAATGTTTAGCTCACTTGCCTTACCTGTAAAATAGAAATAATTACAGTACTGTGTCCTAGTGTTGCTATGAAGATTTATTTAGGAAAATCCATGGAAAACATTTAAATATTATTTGATACATATTAAGAACTCAAGAATCATTAGCAGTCTCATCATCATCACCAGTATTATTATAAACAATCATTGCATATTACAGTAATAACTATCTAAAATAATTAGATTCTAAAATAATATAATATATTTAATCCTTAATAGTGTTATCTATAATACACACATGCTCATTAACTAGATATTGACAGATATTAATGGAACCAAAACTTCACATTAACTCATAAACTATTAAAACAAAGAAATCTGTACAGCCATCACAGAGTGAAATACTTTTAATAATATAGCTTTAGTTAAATCAAACCTCTACAAAAAAATTTGTTTTCATTTTTGGATAATGATATTTTATCTTAATTGCCTCTGTAACTGAAGAGGTTCATAATTAAGATGTTATAAATAAACAATGGCTTCTTTCCCATTCCTTTTGCCATTTTTTTTGGACCATTCTGGAAAAGGTGGCAGCATGACATTTCTTTGATTCAGACCTCGGACAGCTCCAAGCACTACCAAATTTCTCATCCAGTGACTCTCTAACTCCTTTCATTCTTCCTCTTGTTCAATATCCTGCTCCAATATTCCTCCTCCCAACCCCCGACCATTCAATTTAGAAGGATTTTATGTTTAATTCTATTTTGCTAGTCTACTTTTTTTATATACTGTTCATTTCACCTTTTGGAACAAAATACAAGTTGCCAAGAAATAAACACTATCTGATTTATTAAAGGAGTTTAATATCACAATGCATTAAGTAAATATAGCACAAGATATACAAAAAAATAAAATAAGTGTAAAATGAATAATTAATAAATTGTGAAACTTAAAATTTCTGTGTCTAATCTCGTCAATAGCTAGAATAACTGGACCTATTAATGTATTGAGGAGTGTCACAAACATAGCATAACTTTATTTAACATAATTCAGCAACCCGCATATTCTTGGAGACATCGGGCAACATTGACTGCATAAAGATTCAAATAGATTGATTCATTGGAAATTGAATTACCCTGCCCAATGTGTGCTAATTAATGGATTGATGAAAGGGAGGCTCTAATGGCGAACAGGCATTAAAATATATGCTATTCTAAAATTTATTGATATATAATTAAGACATCATGAAATGCATAAATTTTAAGAGTACCTTTAAGTTTTAACAAATGCAGGTACCAGTTGTAACCCACACCTCTCAAAATACAGAACATTTATCTCTTCAGGAAGTTCCTGTGTTTCTTTTCATGGTCAGTCCCTTCCACCTAGAAAGCAACACTGTTCTGATTGCTATCACAAAAGATTAATTTTGCCTGGTCCAGAACTTCATATAAGTGGAATCATGCAATATGTACTTTTTGGACTCTGGCTTCTTTCACTTCGCATAATATTTTTTGAGATGCATCCATATTGCCAAGTGTGCCACTAATTTAATCCTTTTATGTGTATGAATATACCAGTTTGTTTATCCATTCTCCTATTGATGGACACACATCTGAGCAGTTTCCAGTTTTTACTATTATGAATAGAGCTGCTATAAACCTTCTTCTACTAGGCTTTCTGTTGATACATATTTTCATTTCTCTTGGGTAAACATCAGGAAGTAAGTATAATGTTGTGTAAATGTACAACTTTATAAGAAACTGCCACATTAGTTCCCAAAGTGATTTACCATTTTTATTCTCACTAGCATTATGAGAATTTTTTGAAAGTTCTAAAGTTTTGTATTCTTGACAGCGTTTTGTGTTGCAAGGTTTTTGTTTTGTTTAATTTTAATCTTTCTAATAGGAAGTGTATCACTGTTTCAATTTGTTTTCCTGTGCTTGATGATGCTGAGCAGTAAGTTCTTTGTCAGATATATATGATACAAATATTTTCTCCCAGTTTGTGAATTGACCATTCATTTCTTGGTAGTGTCTTTGGAAGAACAGAAGATTTTATTGTGATGAAACTCAATTAACAACAGTTTTTTTTTCTTTTGTGATTAGTGCTTTCTGTGTCATTGCTAAGCAATTTTCATTTTACCCAAGGTTGCAAAGCTATTTTACAATGATTTTTTCTAGAACTTTATAAATTTAGCCTTTACATTTAACTCTGTGAACTCTCTTGAATTAATTTTGGTGTATAATAGAGAGTATTTAGGAGTAGGTGTGTTCTTTTTTTTTTTTTCCATGTGGATATCCAAATGCTCCTGCACCATTGGTTGAAAACTTTCTTTCACCATAGAATCACAGTACTTTGGTGCTTTTGTATCAAATCATTTGACCATATATACACAGGTGTATTTGGGGCTCTTTATCCTGTGCCATTGATCTATTTGTCAATATTTTGACTAGCACCACACTATTTTGGTTATTATACCTTTATACAAGTCTTGAAATCAAGTAGTGTAAGCCTTCCAACTTTTAAGGTTATTTTGGCAATGTAGGTTATTTAAATTTTCCACATGAGTTTTAGAATCAGTTTATCAACTTCTCAAAATTCTTGCTGCTATTTTTTATTAAGATTTCATTGAATATATAGATCAAATTGGAAAGAGCTTACATCTTTAAAATATTGACTCTTCTCATCTAAGAACACTGTGTATCTTTTATTTATTTATATCTGCTTTACGTGCTCTCAGCAATGTTTTGTTGTTTTCAATGTAGAGGTTCTACAGCTTTTTCATTAAATTTATTTTTAACTATTTTATTGTTTTTTGGGTGCTATTGGAAATGCTGATTTTTAAAAACTTTCTTTTTTCAATTATAGAGAAAAATAATTGTTCTGCATACTGATTTTAGATTCTCAACAGGTTAAGTTCACTTACACTTAGTATGTATTTGGAGAATTTTTAGTATCTGCTGTACACAATCATATCATCTGAAAATAGCTTTATGTTTTCCCTCAAATCTTGTCTTTTTTTTCTCTCACTGCATTGGATAGAATGTCTATCTCATACAATGTGGAACAGAAGTGGGGGAAAGTTTTAATACTTCAACACTGAGCAGTTGGCTTATCCTATCTCATTCTACCTGATCAGCGAAGTTTCTATCTATCTCTAGTTTGTTGTAAATTTATATTATGAATAGGTGCTAAATTTTGCCAAATACTGTCTCTTCATTTCTTGCAATGATCGTGAGTTTTTTCTACTTTAAATTGTTATGATATAATCTAAATGACATTGATTTTTTCATGTTAAAAGATTCTTGCATTTATGCTTAAACCCTTCATAGTCACAACATATTATAGTTTTAATATACATTATTTAATTTGATATTTTGTAAAGGTTTCCTGCATCTATGGTTATGAGAAATATTGGTTCATAAATTTTTTCTTGTAGTATTTTTATCTGGTTTTGGTAATAGCATTATACGGACCTTATCAAATGAAATGAGAATTCCCTTTTTCTCCTCTATTTTCTGAAAGAGTTTGTGTAAGTTTAACATTATTTTTTAATTAAATGTTTGATAGAACACACCAGTGAAGCCATCTGGGCTGGGAGTTTTCTTTGTGCAAAGGCTTTTATTAAAAGTTTAATCTCTTTAACAGTATAGGGTATGTAGGATTTTGATTGTAGTGTAACAAATTGTCCCTAAATCTTAGTATCTTAAAAGAACTGTCAACATAAGAATGTTCAAAACAGGAAAGAATTTTTATAAAATTGTATTTGAGCCAAACTGATAGAGAATGCTGGGAAGCAAGATTTCAAATGCTGTAGAGAATGACAGTTTTGCAGTTTCTTTTATAACTTTGGAATTAAGGAAGGTTACATGAAGGTGGGAAAAGCAAGGCGGGGATTGGATTACAGGATGGTTAACAAGATTATATGCTCTCCTGAGGGTGGTTAAGCTTTTGAGGGGTCTGAAAAAGAGGCATTTCAAAGGTATGTATATTAACCTAGATGTACAAAAATAATGGACAGGGCTTGCTTAAGGCAAAGATAATCTTTTATTAGGGGAATTATAGGTTAAGGTGTGACTACCCACGACCTGCCCAGTTAAGAATTCATGTTCGGATTACCCTGTGATATTACTTTTGGTTAGATATAGTACAGCTCCCCTTTTTTATCCACAGAACGAAGACTTATTATCTCACACTTTCTGTGGATCAGGAATCAGGGAGCAGCTTTACTCTTTCTATCTCAGAATCTCCATTGAGATTTCAGTCACGCTGTCAGCCTAGGCTGCACTTATCTCAAGACTCAACTGGAGGAGAATCCCCCCCAAGCACTCATGTGGGTGTTAGGCAGGCCTTAGTACCTTGCTGGTCACTGACTAGAAACCCCAGTTCCTCCCTTTGGGGGCTTCTCCATAGTCTGTGTAACTGTCCTCACAACATGGCAGCTGACTTACCACAGAGTGAGTGATAGATAAATACATAGATACATAGATACATAGATGATGGATAGATGACAGGTAGGTACCCACTTTGTCTTTTACAGCCACATCTCAGAAATGACATGTCATAATTACTGTTATAGTCTATTGGTGACACAGATCAACTCTGATAAAACATGGGAGGGGACAAAACAAAAGTGTAAATATCAGCATTGCTAAATATACAAATTAATACAATCATAAGCAGTTGAAAAATAAATGTATACTTTTTAGAAAAAGAAAGTATTCATCACACTAATATCTGTCCACAGACCGGGAGTTTCTTGCTCCTTTCTGACACTAATATCGAGAGGCATTGACAAACTGGAGTAGGTAGGCAAGATAATAGTCAACAAACATTATTGAGTGTTTTTTGAATGCTAAATGAAGAATGGTACTTACAAATGGTTGAAAATCCTGACAGTTATCTTATTCTTTGACCTAATGATCCTATCTTTAAGGATTTATCTGAGAAAATATCTGGAGGAGAATATAAAGGGTTGTGTATAAACAGTCTGTTCAGTGTTGTTTAACAAAGAAAAAAATGCAAAGAATTTACTTCTTTGTAAGTAAAGGACTATTAAATAAAACTGGTATTTTTGTAGCTATCAAATGATTTTTGAAAAGAATATTCATTGACATGGAAAAACTTTTGTCATTGGTTTTAAGTAAAATAAAAACAAGCCATAAAATAGAGTTTCTATGGAATCATCCTGTTGTAAGAAATAGATCTGTATAAAAAATGTCTAGATATTGTTACTAAAAATATTAACCCCTAGATTAGACATTTCTTGTTTTGGCTTACCTGGGATCTATTTCTCCCTCTCCTAACAAGACCCAGACAGAAGCATTTGAGATCTTGCTTCCTGGCAATTGCCGTCAGTTTTGGATCAAATAAACTCTTATTAAAATTTTAAAAAACAAACAAAGAAGACCCCAGATGTTCCCATGATCCCTTTTTTATTCTGTGTGCAATGTGGATGGAGTTAACTTAAATCGAAGCTCACCAAAGGAGCTGGCACGTGGCCTATTCACAGCCAATCATGGTATTCCAAGCCAGCTGCAGTTACTGATTCAGGGATGGGACTGAGAGAGTTGAGCCCCAGACTTCTGTGCGAATTAAATCGGGAGCTACACTGGCCATATTGCTACTGATTGGAAGCCAAGAGATCATGGGAGACCTGATGACATCATTTGAGCCTGCATCTCCTGTCAAGTCTTGTGTCTTCACCTCATTCAAGCTCTAATACCGTGTGCTATGTCATCACTTCTCTCCCACCACATACACTCCTACTTTACTTAGCTCCATTTCATGGCTTTTGGACTGAATTAGGGAAAAAGGGAATGATGGAAGGAAAGGAGGGCTGAATAGAGGGAGGAAGGAAGGAAGAAAACTTGGTTATCATTTATTTTTTAAAAGATGGCTATATGAGAAATTAGGGAAATTTAACTTAGACCAAAAAAAAAAAAAAACCAAGGTAGAAGGTGAACCACAACCATTGTCTTCAAAGATGCTTGGGACCCACATATAGAAACAGAAACAGAACTATTTTGAATTAAATGATACGTGACAGGAAGGCATATTTGCTTCAATATAAGCAACATACTGTTTTAACAATGTGCGCTGTCTAAAAATAAAAAAGGGTGTCTTGTAAAATTATGAACCCTTTGTAACTCAAAGCGTTTGAGCAGAGACTGGATAACATTTGTCAGAGTACATGAGATTCATTCCTACTTTAAAAGAAGGGTAGTACCAAATGACAAATTAGTTAACCTGAGTAGGCAACTAACTTGGGAACCCTGAGCTTTTATTTCATCTTTTTTATTTCATAATATGAAAAGTAGTCTTTACACAGCACACTTTTCAACATAATTCAAAAATGTCTGAAAGAAGATAATTTTTTCTTTTAAAGATTTAATTGGGGAATTGGGGGAGGGAAACAACATTGGGGAATTGGGCAAGGGGAACAGACAAGTGCTTGTCCTTTTGTTCTTCAGTCTAGTTGTGAAGGATGTCGCTTCACTGGCCCATGTTGGTATTATGATCATTGCGCTCTTCCCAGATGAGGCAGTCGCTTGCCAGCCATTGGATGGCCGCTCACAGAAGCTCACGGAAGCTCACGCCATCTGCCGGCCAGCCCCATTGCAGCCTACACCATCGCCAGAACTCACAGCAGCCCAGCTCCAGGTTAAGCTGTTCTTCACCATCTTAGCCATACAGGGCGCAGTGTCACTGGCCCTCATGTGGGATCTGAACCGGGGCCCTGCTGCTCCGAGCTGACATCCCAAGCCAACTCTTAACCAATGCGTCACTCGGCCAGCCCTGAAAGAAGATAATTGAGGAAAGCTCCACACACAATTTCCCAGTAGCAAAAATGATTAGGTCCTAATTTTTTTTTTTTGGTGACTAAGAACAATCAGTAGTCAATGCATTAAATACAAACAAGCTAACAGGACACAGAGTCACCTTGTGAAAAAATAGAACTATTCTGAGCTACACAGAAGAGAAATTTTCCTTGGATAAAATTTAAAACATGACATCACCTACCAAGAAAAGAAAAGCATTATATCTTTATCAGCATGAAACTCTAAAGTGATTTTTACAAAAACATGATCATGACAAAGTATAAAAAAAACCAAAAAAATAAAAGTTTGATAAGTTTCTAAACCATCAGATTTTAGCTAATGGAGTAAAATCTCAGGTCCTTGTGGAATAAATTTTACACATGAGGGTTTATTCCTTTCAACAATAAAAGTTTTGTTTTGATAGAAATCTTTTTACAAATGTATAGGCACACTTGCCACTTTCCTGCCTTATTAAACAGAGTGCAAAAAAAAGAAAAGTATTTGAAAATGCCTTAATGACCCATACAATTTTCACTGTGCATTCAATTCCTACTGGTGCCCTTGGAGTCTACGGAAGCATGTGTCTATATAGCCCTACATGAACATCCCACTGATGTGTTTTGACAGTAGTGTCTCCTTTCTAAAGTTTTTTGGTTGTCTTCCTTACTATCAGACTCCAGTCTGTCATTCTCCAATGCTGTTAATGAGTCTGTCTCTAGCAGCCTTTTTCCTGATGTTAAATTTGCAGCTTTTTATCTCCCCTGTTTTGAAAACTGGGTAACTGAAGTAGAATAAGAACACATAAGAAAGATTAGATGAAAACAGTGGATGGAGTGCATGTGTGTGCTTCCTCTTTCTCAAAGTCTTAGAAATGAGAGAAATAATATGCTGTATGTGTGCAATACAAGAATGTCGGCATTTTTGTAATGAATTTGTCTAAAATGTAAAATTCCTGGGAGAGAGAAAAACTGGAGCATCTTGGTTCATAAACCCCCTTGCAATACTGGAGCTGGGATTGAGAATCTGTGATGTCAAGACAGTCAAAATCATGTGGCTTATGGGAGGGTTAGTTCCTAAAAGAAAGGGAGCCTTGACAGACAAAAACAAAGCGTGTTCAATCTGCTGACACTTGCTAAGGAAGCCTTCCCCACCACCATCCTGGCCACTTATCAAATTTTAAGAAACTTGGATTTCAAAATGGGAAACTGACTCTTTTCAGTTTAACTCGAACAGAATTCACATTTTCAAGTCAATATGCAAACAGCTCATAAGAACAGTAAACTTTAATTTATATGTAAATTATTTTGTTAAACCCCTAAAATATTCTCGAATACTTTTGGAGCTAGAGTCTCATGACTTTTCTTCAGTTCTGGAAAATTGCACGTTATTGCTTCAAATGTTACCGCTCCGCCAGCCCCTCTGTTCTGTTTCTCTAGAACTCTTGTTAGAAGGACATTTTTCTTAATTGCCATTTCATATTTTAACCTCGTTGTCTCCCTGTGCTGTTTTAGGCGAATTCCTCAGACTATCTTCTCATTATCTAAGTCTCTTTTTCACTGTGCCAGTGTATGAATTATCGGTTGCTGCCTAACAAATCACTTCAACATTCAGTGGTTTGAAATATACACAATTTGCTATTTCTCATGATTTTGTGGGTTGGCTAGGTGATTTTTCTGTTAGTCTTGCCAGGACTCTCTCATGCAGCTAGAGTCACCAGGCAGGTCAGCAAGGGTCTGGGCTTGCTGGATCACTTTTGCTAGTGATCCATTGGCTAAAACAAGTCATATTGCCTAGCCCAGATCCAAGGGGTGGAGAAATAATAGGCTCTACCTTTTGATAAGACCTACAAAGACTGTATGACCATTCTTTGCAATTTACCGTACTTAGCTAGAGTTTATTCATCTTCTGTGTTTTGTGTTGCAAGTATAATGTTTAGTTTCCAATATTTCTAACAAATTCTTTTTCATATCCACATATATTTTACGCCTATTTTGTTTCATGAAATCTTGTTCTTGTCAATGAATGCCACTCCTTCATTTCTTTTTTTGAAAAAGCAAACTTATTTTCATGCCTTTGTCATATTTGTTCATGTAATTGACTTCAGATAGGGTGAATTTATGTTGCGATTGTTGATTGTGTTGACTTTTTTATCATTACGTTTTGCATGAGGTTCATTTTGAAGGGTAAATTTTGTTCAGATGTGTTTTGTGTTGTTGTTTTGGTTTGTGGTCAGCCTCCTCCACCCATCCTACTTTTAGTTACTTTCCCACTCCTTCAGACCTCAGGTCCGGAATTGAGTCTTAGAATGTGTTCTGGAATTCCTACACGATTATGACCTATGAGTTTATAATGGACTTAGGCCTTGCGGCCAGAAGGCAGCTGGCTCAGTTTCCTAGTGATGATCCTCTTGCTTCTTTAGCCTGTAGCGTCCTGTGAGCCCCAGGCAGCAGCAGGTCAGCAGCAAGGAGGAAGGCAGGAAACCTAGGGCCTTTTGTCAGCTTTCTTTCCTAGGGGTGAGGAGGGGAGGCCCCGCTCCACCCACCAGCTTCAAGGTTCACGTTCTCTGTGAATTATTAGTCTTCATACCAGCAGGAGCCGTCCGCTCCCCACTTCTGATTCTAGGTCCACTTTCTGGCAGCGCTACAGCTTCAGCTCCATTTACTCATTCCCACCTCTGTCCGTTTATGAGCCAGGAAGATGTTCACATGTTTGGGACTTGGTCTGTGAATTTTAAATTGTATCTGTTATGACTATGGGTTTAGATTAGATGAAGCTATATTACACACGAATTTACTACCCAACTGACCAAAGTCTCACAATAGCTTTAGCAAAGCATCTTATATTAGCTCAGAAGTACATGACAATCACCCCATGAAAAGATGCTCAATATCATTAGTCATTACAGAAAAGTAAAGTAAAACCGCAGTGAGATGCCACCACATAATTATTAGAATAGCTAGAATTAAAGACTGATTATACCAAGCTCTGGCCAGGATGTACGGCCACAGGAGCTCTCATACCTTGCCACTTGGAATGGAAAATTATAGAAACAATTTCATATAAAAGTTATATTTTTTAATATAAAAATAATATATATTTATAGTATGTAAAAAGTGCATAACAGTTTCTTAAAAAGATAAACATATCTATCATATAATTTAACCATTTCACTCTTAGGTATTTACCCAATTAATGAATTAATCCATATAAACACATGTGCATAAATGTTTATGGCACTTTTATTTATAACAGTTAAAAATGGGAGACAGTACAAATATCATCAACCTATGAAGGGGTAAATAAATTGTGGTATATACATACAAGGGAATGCTATTTGGCAATTCATAGAATTGAACTATTAATACAGACTAAAGCATGAATGAATCTCAAAATAATAAGGTGAGTGAAAGAAGCCAAACCAAAAAAAAAAAATACACACTATATGGTTACATTTATAAACCTTCTGTAAATGCAAACTAATCTATAGTGACAAAGAAGTAGATCAATAGTTGTCTGGGGATGGAGATGGGAAACAGGGAAGGGTGAGAGGAAGAAATTATAGACATGAGGGAATTTTGGGAGCGATGGATATATTCATTGTGGTAGCGGTTTCATGATACATATACGTCAAACTTAAATTGTATACTTTAAATATATCTAGTTTATTATATACCAATTATGCCTTAATGAAGCTGCTTAAAATTTAATTTGATGTTATCATATCCTTCTGAGCTGGTTTTGCCTGGACATACTAGTTTCACTTAATAGAAAATGATACTATTGACCAAAACATTAATGACAGCTAACATTTAATGGGCACTTTGCCAAGCCAGTTATTATGCTAAGCATTTTACTTGGGCCGTTTCACTTTACCCTAATCAACAAACTTATCAGTTAGGTGCTACTAATAACCCCATTACCTAGATAAAGAAACTGGGGCTTCAACAAACTAGGGAACTCAGTAGGTGATAAATGTATCAAGTGGCAACAATGGGATTTGAACCATGAATCGTGGTTTTAGGGTCTAAGCTCTTGACACTATGGCAAGCCTGGTGGGAAAGGACAGTTTGCCTCCCTCTCACTTAGTTTCCTCGTCTCGTTCTTTAAAACTGTCCTCCCTGAGCCAGCCAAGTGGCGCAATGGTTAAGAACTGGCTTGGGATGCCAGAGGGCCCCGGTTCGAATCCACATATGAGGGCCTGTGACACTGCCCTCTACAGCTAAGATGCTGAACAACAGCTTGACCTGGAGCTGGGCTGCCATGAGGCGATGGTGTAGGCTGCAGCCCCTGCTGCAGTGGGTTGCCATGGGCTACCGTGTGTAGCCAGCAGCCAGCGTGAGCGGCCAGCAGCCATTGTGAGTGGCCGTCCAGAAGCCAGTGACTGATCTGCCTCGCCCGGGAAGAGCGCAATGATGGTTCCAACTTGAACCAGTGAAGCAACGTCCTCCACAACTAGACTGAAGAACAAAAGGACAGCAACTTGTCTGTTCCCCTTCCCCCAATTCCCCAGCACTGTTCCCATCCCCCCAATTCCCCAATAAAAATCTTAAAAAAACAAACAAAAAACTGTCCTCCCTCCCCTCTTGCCTTCACCCCCATTTTTATTGACTCTTAGAAAAGGCCATTAAGCCAGTTCCCAGGATGGAGTCAAAGAGCGCCACCTTTTGGTTGCACTTCGCCAGGTTACATGTGTAAGGAAAAATTGTGATAGATTTGGACATTTCTGGGGTGTCCTTGCTAGTTCATACACCTGGTGATCACCTTTGCTTGTCTTTGACTGGGCTATTTTACAACTTTTTGTAGTGATAGAAATTAACTTGTAGAAAGCAGATAGTAATGCAAATAACTTCTGTCCATACAAACACAAATTATGTCCGGTGAAATGCTATAGATTATTGCTCTGTGGACAATGACTTTTTGGGGCCACTGTTCCATCCATTTATATATTCATTTCAGCATTCTTCATCTGACTGTAAGTTGTCTTCTGAGCTAGTTGTAACATGTACTGGCTCCCTCATTAAATAGTGAGTTAAATAAATGGATATCTTTTTAAAATTGAAAGAGAAGGAAATTCGGAAAGTTTTCTATAAGAAAAAGAAGTAAATGGGCATTAAGTATACTGTATATAGCATCACCATTTAAAGCATATAAAATATCATTGATGCTGTCCCAATGATGCTTTATCTGAGATGATATTCCAGGTATTTAACAACGTTAAGGAATGAGAAAGGCCTATCTGGAAGCATGCACAGCCCACCTGGAGCAAGGTTCTGGAGGTCCCTTGCTGCACCTGACATTGACCTGGGATCCTTGCTGGACCATGGAAAGTCCAGTAGGCCTCAGGGGAGTAACCAAGACCACTGGGGCAAGAGTCTCACACTCACAAGGCTTAGGGCAGTGGCTATTTTCAAATTATACGGAAATATTTCACTATTTTAAATAAACCACTCTCTAATCTCAGAAGTCCTTGGCACAGCTCCCCTTAACAGAAAAGGACAAAGAATCTGTAAGAGATAGGTTACTGTATAAGTTAGGATTGCGCATAGCTACAGATAATAGAAAACTTTTAACATAAAGGCTTAAACAGAAGAGTTTTTTCACATCATGAAAGACTAAACATGAGCTAGGGCTTGAACATAGTGATGCTTAGTGACACCATTAGGGACCCAGGCTCCTTCCTTCTTTGTCTCCCCCCATCCTAGCCATCCTCATCATGCTTGTTGCCTCATGGCTGCAAGTTGCACCCCTACACTTCACATGTAAGTTTCAGGAAAGAATAAGATGGAAGAGTGAAGGAGTAACACCTGTCTTAGGAGAGCTGAAACTTGTGATACATGCACAACAGACTGCCACTTGCCTTTGGCTGAAGAGTGTCACATTACCTACCCTGGATGCCAGGCAGCATCAGGTCAGTATTTCTAATAATGTTTTTTGTTGCACCGAACAAAATGAGAATTTGTTAGTAGCATGAAAGGGAAAATAAATATTAGTTGGATAAAAGGCAGGTGTGTACCACGTTGATCTAAAAACACCATAAAAATTAGATAGAATTGACTCTTTCAGTGAATTTTTAACATTTATGACAAAGCCTTAAAATAACAAAGTACCGTTCTTTCTGCTATGGGTTTTTAAATAATGTATTGTGTCACTCAGTAAATGTTGTTATATTTAAATTTCACATCTGCAAAGATGTATATAATCACAACCTCATGTTTAAGTGAAAACTGTTGTATTACATATAAGCTGTTTCCAAACATGTATAACTAATCCAATTTCTAAGCCAAATTTCTTCATCCACGCAGAAAAATGGGTCCTCACTGATGTTCACATAAAGGCTTTCAGTGAATGTATGATTAATTGTTGTAGCATTTGAGGAGAGAGAAAGGGCAAAATATAAAAATTATAGAACTATCTTAGTTGAAGCAAATATAAGGGAATACTCAACTTAAAAAACATTTTAATTTCAGAGTTCCTTGCCACCTTCAGGTAGTTACATTTTTCTCTTCCTGGTTCTGCTTCTTTTCTAGGGTGATCTTCAATTTCTATTCTGTCTTTCTGTATTTTTATTTGACTTTTAATATTTATTCTCCATTTTAGAAGAGAATTTTTACAAGAGCAGTGAAAAGCTTTTTTTCAAATTGCTTAACATTATATATCTCTATTCTAGAAAATGGGACTCTCATCTGTCTCTGCAAAGAAGCTTTTTATAGTTTCTAGTGCAGCAAATGCAACGGAATAAGTTATACCCCAGATTAAAAACACCTATGATGATGGAGTTCTTCAAGATGCCGGAGTAGGTAAAGATTTTGCTCCCCTCATCTCACGACCACGTCAAAATTGCAGCGAAGCTGCAGAAGAGTCATAAATGAAAATCGCCTAAAGCCAAGCTAAACAGAAGTCTTGTAACAAAGATATACAGAGGAAGCTACCTCTAGATTGGTAGAGACGTGGAGCAAGCTGCTCCCACACTTGGTGTGGCAGTTAAACATCGGGAGGGATAGCTCAGCTGTGGAAGTCCTTCCTGGAGGAACGAGGGGTCTCAGCCCCATGCCCATCTCCTCAGCCCAGGTTTCCAGTGCTGGGAAGGTAAGCCCCCTAACTTCTGGCTGTGAAAACCAACGGAGATTGTGGTTGAGTGGGATGGAGGGTGGCTGGAGTCCCAAGCATTTCCCCTAATTGGCCCGCACACAGACTTACTCTCTGACAGACCTACTTGCGCTGAGCTCCAGCACTGGGGCAGCAACTCAAGAGATGCCAGGGCCACCCAGGGAGGAGCTGGGCTGTCTGGCTGCAGGGCAAGCACTGGAGGGGTGGCTTTCTCCCAGACAGAAGTGCTCGCAGAATTCATTGTTTCCCTGTTGAGCCCTCAGCTTCCTTGTGTGCAGGCACAGGCAGCATACATATCTCAGTCTCCATCAACCTGACTAACATTGTTTGCCCTGCTCTGATGACCCTGAGGCACCCCACCCAACTTGCAGACTCACCCAAGCTGCAGCCAGTGGCTTTTCCATTCAAATAGCCTATCTTGATTCATGCTGCAGACTTTTCTAAGATCTCTCAAATGTTTACAAAACCCAAAAAAGCAGCGTCTGGCCTCAGTGTGCCCCATACTTCTTGCTAAGTAGCCCCTGTCCCAACACTAGCGATAGCTAGCCTTGGTTCATGGCTTGGCCTCTCCCAGGAACCTCCAAGCCTGGCACAGGTAACAACCATCTGGATCACTTTGTGGCTCATGTCAGGTGGCCCCGGGCAGGGCACAAACTGGGGCTGAACTTGTCCTGTGGAGGGACCCATCCCAGGAGGCCCTGGGGCTGGCCCACCTGGTGGCCAGCTTTGGACTGAACCAGAGCATCACCCAGCTGTCTCCACAGGTGACACACCCAAAGGGCAGACTGGACAGGCACCAGAGCTCTGCCAAATTGAGTTCTGCTCTGTAGGGTCAGCCTATGCACAACAGCTCTTCCATTACAGTCATGGCCAGTCTTCATGACCAATCAGCCTGGGGGTCAATTCATCCCAGTGATGTGCAAACAGCAACCAAGGCTCAACTACAACAGGAAGGCACACACAGCCCACATAAGGTGGCCAGGTGACCAGGGAGACTGCACCACTGGACCCCACAGGACACTTACTATATACAACAAATCTACGAAGATCAGCAGCCCTACCTAATACATAGGAACAAACACAGGAAGACAACCAAAATGGGGAGACCAAGAAACATGTCCCAAATAAAAGAACAGAACAAAGTTCCAGAAAAATAACTAAACCAAATGATGATAAGCAATCTACCAGAGTCAGAGTTCAAACACTGATTATAAGGATGCTCAATGAACTTAGGGGAAGGGTAGATGAACTCACTGAGAACTTTAACATAGATATAGAAAACATAAAAATCGATATAGAAAACATGAAAAGCAACCAGTCAGAAATGAAGAATACAATAACTGAAATAAAGAATACATTAGAAGAATCAATAATAAATTAGATGAAGCAAAGGATCCAATCAGTGAGTTCTAAGTTAAAGTAGCAGAAACCACCCAATCAGAACAGCAAAAAGAAAAAAGAATCTAAAAAAATAGAGAATTTAAGTGGCCTCTTGGGCAACATCAAGCATACCAACATTCACATCATAGGGGCACCAGAAGAAGAGAGAGAGCAAAGAATTGAAAACCTATTTGAAGAAGTGACAGAAAACTTCCCTAACCTGGTGAAGGAAATAGACATACAAGCCCAGGAAGTGCAGAGATTCCCAATTAAGATGAAACCAAATAGGCCCACACCAAGACACATCATAATTAAAATCCCAGAGATTAAGGACAAAGAGAGAATCTTAAAAGCAACAACAGAAAAGCAGTTAGTTATCTACAAGGGAGCTCCCATTAGACTGTCAGCTGATTTCTCAGCAGAAACTTGGCAGGCCAGAAGGGACTGGCAGTAAATATTCAAAGTGATGAAAAGTAAGGATCTACAACCAAGATTACTCTACCCAACAAAGCTATCATTTAGAATCCAGGGACAGACAAAAAGCTTCCCAGACAAGAAAAAGTTAAAGAAGTTCATCAACACCAAACCAGCATTGCAAGAAATGTTAGAGGAACTTCTTTAAGAAGTAAAAAAGGAGGAGGAGGA
>NW_017732202.1:192046-215020 GCF_001890085.2 Hipposideros armiger
CTGCTCACGCTGGCTGCTGGCTACATACGGTAGCCCATGGCAACCCACTGCCACAGGGGCTGCAGCCTACGCCATCGCGGGCGACTCAAGGCAACCCAGCTCCAGGTTGAGCTGTTGTTCAGTATCTTAGCTGTAGAGGGCAGTGTCACTGGCCCTCATATGTGGGATCCGAACTGGTGCCCTCTGGCGTCCCAAGCCAGTTCTTAACCATCGTGCCACTCGGCCGGCCCTACAGAGAACATTTTGATGGGAGGAAGGTTGTGGGGGGCATAAAAAAAGGGAAGGGATTAAGATGTACAAATTGGTAGTTACAAAATAGTTATGGGGATGTAAGTATAACACAAGGAATATAGTCAATAATATTGTATTACCTATGTATGGTGTCAGATGTATACTAGATTTATTAGGGTGATCACCCCGTAAGTTATATAAAGGTCTAATCACTATGTTGTACACTTGAAACTAATATATTTTATGTCACTCTAATTGAAAAATAAAACAATTACTAAAAAAAAATCTATGATGAAATAATATGTAAGAGTTCATGGGAGAATAACCTTGCACATAACATTCGAGCATTGTTTTATTTAATCTGAATCCTAGTTTTGGGAGAAAAATATTCTCAGAAAAGTTTCCTTTGGATCCTAAGTGCAGCAGAGAGTTGAGACAAATCAGGTAGAGACCAACATATTCAGTTAAAATGATGATATCTCACAAATAGCAAATATAGTGCCATATGCCTTAATTAAAAACTAAATGGTTCTCTGAAAAATAAAAGTGAAGAGTAACAAGGCATTTCTAGGATAGTTGTTAGTTCTATATTTAAGCTTTTCTTACATGCAATTAACTGAGTGTAAAAAGACTGAAATATGTATTACATTGATTTAACTCAATTTACCCTAACATTTATGTCACTATGACCGATTGTAATGGGGACCTCTTTCTTTCTTCCTTTCTCAGAGCCTAACTTCCTGTTTGACATTCACTAGACCCAGTGAGTCACCCAGAACTAATCAAAGATCACTTTAAACGTGGCCAGAATGTGTCATCACTATAAAAATATCATATCCTGCTAGTGAGGATATAAGTTGGTTTAACTTTTTGGAAGATTATTTGGTAATATATCAAGAGTATTAAAAAGGCATAGCAATTTTACTTTGTGCTCATGTCTGATCACCTCCTTTGGATAGAGTAGATTTATGTAAGTAGATGTTTACCATAGCATATTTATAAAAGGAAAAATGGAAATAACCTAATTTTTAAGTTATTAGGATATACCCTATTATGTGCTGATGATCAAAGATGGAGTAAGAAGTCGAGTTTGGAGTAATTTGAAATAGTATGTATAGTATTGCCTGAATTTTAAAAAATACTATTCATACAATAAGACCCAACAATGAAAGGTTTCTACAGGGAAATTCAACCGTGCAGCCATATCTAGGTAAAGAGATTGCCTCCTTCTACGCAAACCTTATACATGTGTACTTAGCCAGTTTCTATTTATGTGTACCTAGCTTACCAGCTCTTCTTCATATTTTTATTGTCCAAATTATCTACATTAAACATGAATATTTTAATAATAAAAATACACACTTTGAAAAATGGTCGTGAAAATACAGTATTAGAAATGCAGATCACATGAGACAGAACATCCTGTCCCTCAACAATGCCTGTTAGGAGCTTCTTGGAACCAGCATGAGCCCATCCATCAACCTCAAATATCTGTGTACCTCCCTTTCTTTAACAAAGTGGTAGATGTTTCTACTTAAGTGTCTCATCATCCATCTTATATTCAAAGTGCCAAAAACAGGACTCCAAGTCTGGTTCCCGCTAGTCTCATTTCTAACAGTGGTCCCAGCCTTCTCTCCCAGATGAAACCTTTGAGCTATCTTTGACTTTTCCTTCCTGGCTCATCATATCCATCTGTCAGATCATAAACATTCCTGAATCAGTCTGTTCTCTCGCCTTTCTTTTCCATTCCCAAAGCTCCTACCCAGCACAGTTTTTTATTACCTTGATACAAATATGGATCGAGCACCTACTCTGCACAAGGCATATAAACCATAACAATGACATTAGGACAGAGGCTGTTCCTACCCTCATGGAATTTGTAGTCTAGCAGGGTGGACAGATAGTAAACGACAAATTCTACAATTAACCATAAAACTACAGGTGTGGTAATGCTTCACAGAAGAAGGACTATGATTGTCAGCGCAAGTAACTAGAGAGACAGATCTCGCTGGAGAGCTCAAGGGAAGATTTCTTGAGGAAGTGCCATGTGCTTTGAGCTCTCAGATGGTGGCATTAACTAAGTGAAGCAGGGAAAGAACAATCTAGGCACAAAGAACAATGTGTTCAAAGACACTGAGGAGGAAAGGACGTGGGTGGGGCATTTGGAATACGGGAGCCTTCTCAGCCCAGGGCAAAGCCTGTTTGGATGGAGAACAGAGCAGAAGACAGTGGTTTGTCCTGAGGCCTGCAAGGTAGGGTAGACAGATCATGGGGCCCCTGTAGGTGATACACCAGATTGTAGCTCTTAAACAGCCTAAAATTAGCCTCTCTGCATCCAGGTTCTAGCCCCTTCAATTGCTACTGCCCACTACAACTAGATATAGCTTTCTGAAAGATCTGGTGGAACCCATCAGTTTCCTGACACAAAGAAAACGGGGGGAGGGGGGGGGGAATCATCACCTAATAGCTCACCACTGCATACAGACTCAAGTAAACTCCTTGGGCTTTGGTATGAGTTGAATTGTGCCCCTCCGCCAAATTTATTTGTTGAAGTCTCTAACCCTAGTTTCTCAGAATGTGACCTTATTTGGAAATAGGGTCATTGCGGATGTAGTAGTTAAGATGAGGTGATTCTGGGGTAGGGTGGACTGCTAATCCCATATAACTGGTGTCCTTATAAAAAAAGGGGAAATTTGGACACACACATGTACACAGGGAGAATGCTATGTGAAGACTATCACTATCGCCTTTCTTGTTTTCCTTATGTTCTAACTAAAATGCTCTCCACTGTGTCTGTTCATCTATGTCAGTTCTTTTTAAAACCCATCAGTGGGAACACCCGTCTCTTTTGGAGCCTTATATAATTATTGTTAGTGTCATATTTATACAACTTTTGTAAGCTACCTTAAATAATTTTGGGACAAGGTGAAGTAAAATAAATGGAAAAAAGACACTGTGGTACCTAATGGCAATAGTATTTATTGTCTGTTATATGATACTTTGTATTGCTATCTTGTTGTAGATTTGGTTTATCCCTCCCATTAGAGAGTATGCTTCATGACCTTTCTCTACTTTTTTGAATCCTCCACCCCAAGTAGTTTACTGAATCGTACTTAATTACCTGAAATAGGAGTCCCTGATTTCTTGTAAAACCTGATCTGGGTGATTTCCAGGTAGTAGCAGTCATGATGCTAACTCGAGTCTGGGCCAGGTGCTCAAATCCTTACTCTCACCATCACCTCACCACTTTCCCAAGGGTCTCAGGGCTTTGGATAACGAAAAATAGACCACCATCAAAAAGGATTAGAAAATTTAGGACTGATAATGTACATATATCAAAGTGTGTTCAATTTAGAAATCCATGGCTTAAGAAAGGATACAACAAATAATGGATATGTATTTTTCCTATTATATTTCTAGCTCTAATATTAAATATGAGTGAAGAAAATGGAGCTGACTAATAACATTAAATTGCTTTTAAACAAGATTGGAAATTTCTGCTATGATTCAGACATAGGTATTAGTCAATTCCTCAAAAAGTTTTAAAGTTTTGCTTTTCACACATAAATCTTTAATCTCCTCCCCGCCCCACTCCTTGCCCCCAGCTGAATTTTGTGCATAAGATGAGGGGAAATCCAGTTTTTCCCCGTATGAAATACCAAAGTTGGGAACTACTGCTGTGCAATACAGGAGTTTGTTTGGCTATTGTTCTTAGGACCTAGGTCTATTTATTGAATGGGATCTGAATCTATTTATTGAAGATGTCTACTTCCCACTGATGTGAACTGCTAGCTTGTTCATATTTTGCTCTATTTATCTAACTGGCCTATTTGTCTATCCCTCTGCTGACACCACATTGTTTTAATGTAGCTTTTAGTCTTGATATTTGGTAGGGCATATCTTTTCAACTTGTTTATCTTCAAAATTGTCTTGGTTACTTCTAGCTCTTTGCTTTTTCATACATATTTTATTTTTTCAGCTTTATTATGCTATAATTGGCAAATAGAAATTGTATCTATTTAAGTGTACAACTTGATATTTTGATATACATTATGAAACAATCACCACAATCAAGCTAATTACCATACCCATTACCTCGCATACTTACCATTTCCTTCCTTCTTTCCTTTCCTTCTCCCTCTCTCGCTCTCACACTTTCCCTCTCTCTCTGTCTTTCATTCTTTCTTTTGTGGTGAGAATGCTTAAGATCTACCCTCTTAGCCAACTTCAAGCATACAACAGTATTGTTAACATAGTCACCATTCTTCAGAACTTATTCATGTTTCATAATTGATACTTTGTACCCTTTAACCAACATCTCCCCATTTTCCCCTTCCCCTGCCCCTAGTAACCACCATTCTACTCTTGCCTCCTGTGAGTCTATTTTAGATTCCACATATAAGTGATATTATGCAATATTTGTCTTTCTGTGTCTGATTTCACTTAGTATAATGTCTCCCAGGTTCATCCATGTTGTCACAAATGGCAGGATTGTGTTTTAGTTTAAGGCTGGATAACATTCCAGGGTGTTTGTGTGTGCGATATAAATGTGTATATATATATATATATATATATATATATATATATATATACACACACACACACATATACATATATATATGTATATATATCATATTGTCTTTATGTATTTATCCATCAACAGGCATTTAGGTTGTTTCCGTATCTTGGTTATTGTGAATAATATTGAAATGAACATGGGAATGCAGATATCTCTTCATGATCCATATTTTATTTCCTCTGGCTATATACCCAGAAGTGGGAGTGCTGGATCATATAGTATTTCTATTTTTAATTTATTAAGGAACCTCCATATTCTTTTCCCTATAGCTGTACCAATTTACATTCCCACCAATGGTGTACAATTGTACCCTCTTCTCTGTGACTTCACTAACACTTTTGTCTTTTTTATAATAGCCATCCTAACAGGTATGAGGTGATATCTCACTGGTTTTTATTTGCATTTCTCTGATGGTTAGTGATATTAAGCAATTTTTCATATACCTGTTAGCTATTCGTATGTCTTCTTTTGAGACATGTCTATGTCTATTCAGATCCTTTGCCCATATTTTAATCAGGTTATTTTCATACATGTTTTAAAATTCATAGGTTGGAATCCTGGTCCCCAGTGCAATGGTAATAGGCAGTAGAGCCTTTGGAAGATGATTAGGTCATGAAGGTGGAGCCCTCATGAATGAGATTGGTGCCTTTATAAAAGAGACCCAAAGAGAGCAACCTTGCCTTTTCACCATGTGAGGACACAGCAGGATGACGCCCATCTAAGAACCAAGAACCTGGCTCTCACCAGACACTAAATCTGCTGACACCTTGATCTTGGATTTCCCAGACTCCAGAACAGTGAGACATAGATTTCTGTTGCTTGTAAGTCACCTGGTCTATGGTAGTTTTGTTATAGCAGCTGGAACAGACTAATACAATGATCTTTTAGAATTGCTTCTAATTTTTAAAAGGCAGTTGAATTATGTTAAACACAAAAACTCACACAGAACCCCAATAAGTAAAATAGATAAAAGTGAGGTTGCTCTGGATACACCTGGTGTGAATGATGCTGAGCTGGATCTGTTTCTGTCTGTCTACCCTTGCAGTCCCCTTTGAGGCACCTGTAAAATCCTGTAATTCCTAGATCTTTATCTGACACCACTGATTTAGAGTGTCTCTCATTTTCCATATATACAAGAAGATGTTTGTTTTATTTATTAAGAGCTTACACAGAGACAAATCCTCCCCATACCCACGTTCTTCCTTGGTGGTTAGTTGGGCTTTGGATGGGTCAGTCACTCAGATACTGTGACTGAACCACAGCAGCAGTGGTGGAACAGGATTGGGCATGCCAGTTTGTTTTGTTGTGTTATTTTTCCCAGCAGTACAACTGATCCTCCAGTTGTCTGACAGCAATTCAGTAGAAGAGAAGAAGTGGCCCTCGGAGCTCTCTTAAATTACATTTCTATATGCCTGAGCACCTGATGATCTCAAGAATGCACTGCTAAAAAGGGGCTGGCTGCAGTGCCTGAGCATTTGTTAAGAGGCGCTCAGTAGGCAGCTCTGTGCTGCCAACCTGATTGTCATTTTTGCACCAGGAGTTTTAGAGACTGTTCCAAAATTAATGTGGAATATTTGCAAGTAGTTTATACTTTTCTACATAGGAGACGGCTTTCCACAGAGGATATTATACACGACAAATAGGTTCTTGTATTAGCCAAAACTGCTAAATTGTGTTGTGACCTCTTTTCTTTGGTAGTCATGGCTTTCTAGGATTTATACATCCTAGAATATGTCACAGTGTTAACAGATAATTTAATAGATTCCTACAAAGAAAATTTTCCTACTTAATTGAAACAAATATAATGGCTGTGCAATACATATATAAACTAAGCATATGTGGTAGGCTGAATAATGGCCCCCAAATATATCCAATTTCTAATCCCTGGAACCTATGGATGTTATTAATTTGGCAAAAGAGACTTTGGAGAGGTGATTAAGGGTCTTGAGGTGGGAGGGTTATCCTGGATATCTGGGTGGGTGCTAAATATAATCACAAATATTCTTCTAAAACAGGGGCAGAGGGAGATTTGACACAAAAGAAAGAAGGCCAGGTGACCACTTCAGGAGAGAGAGAGAGAGAGAGAGAGAGAGAGAGAGAGAGAGAGAAATGGAGATGTAGACCTGCTGGCTTTGAAGAAGGAGGAAGGGGCGTGAGCCAAGGAGTGCAGCTCTAGAAGGCTGCAAAATGCAAGGGGACAGAGTGTCCCCCCCACCTCCACCCCTGCCCCATCCTAGAGTCCCTGGAGGGAGCATGGCCCTACCTGTATTCAGCCCAGTGAAACTGATTTCAGACTTCTAACCTCCAGAACTTTAAAAGGATAATTTTTTTTTTAAGATAACAAGTTTGTGGTAATTTGTTATAGCAGCCATAGAAAACTATCATAATACATGTGGATGGATATATGGCAAGAAAAAATGAGGAAGGAATTAAAAAAAAATCACAGCAAAAGTAATCATAAGATGCCTAACTGCAAACCTCTGAGAAGTCTGAACTAAAAATTTGTGATCTAAGGATTTTTTTTGTTGGTCTTTTTTATCCCAATCTCCTTCTGTTTGGGGGAATTCTAAAATCTAGCCATGAAAATCAACAAAACGCAGCTACTACAGAGGTTTCAAATAGTTGATCATAAAGTAGTGCTATATGGGATATTTATATTGGTCCTTGGATAAAATGAGAAAAATAAAGACAATGCAATGAGTTGTTGTTTTTATTTTTTCTAAATTAAATATATTTAAATATTTGGTCATATATTTATATGATTATCCTTTTGTAAAACTGTGTTATAATATTTTGATGTTATACTTTCAAATAAGGCAGCATAATTAAAAGCTGGCAATTGGCCCTAACATTTTTCGAAACTTTTCCTGATATATTAAATTCAGAAGCCTAGTAACAATTGACCTAATATGGACAATCATAAAAAGTTTTCTACCTTATCAGGTATATTAGTTACTTATTGCTGATATAACAAACTACCACAAACTTAATGGCTTACAACAACAAAAATGTATTCTCTTGCTATTCTGTAGATTAGAAATCTGACCTGGGTCTCACTCTCATCAAGGTGTTGGGAAGGCTGCACTCCCGTCTGTGGGGCCCAGGGGAGACAGGACCTCCTTGGGCCTTTGCCTTTGCCTTACTTCTGGAGGCTTCCCACGTTCTGTGGTTTGTAGCTCTCTCCTCCATATTCAAAGTCACCAACAGCAGGTGGAATGCTTCTCACACCACAACATAGTACTGCAACTTCTTGCTTCATTTCATCTCCTCTGTCACTTTTCTTCTGCCTCAGTCTCTCACTTTTAATGCTCCTTGTCACCCACCTGGGTAATCCAGGATAATCTCCCTATTTTAAAATTACCTGATAAACTCCCTTAATTCATCTGCAACCTTAATTTCCCTTTCCATGTAACCTTACATATTCATTGGTTCTAGGGGTTAGGGTATGGACATCTATTTTTTTGGAGGAAGGCATTGTTCTGCCTACCACATTAATAATCTTAGACCAAACAGCAACTGAGACAGAAAAATTATGGTGGTTTAAGTTTGATTATTCCCTGAGGATGAATTATGGGCATTGAAATTGTTGGATATACCCACATTGTAAAAGTTTTAGAAGCATACTATCAAATTGCTTCGCAAAAACCATTGCAAACGATTATACAAACTATTACATCAAATTAAAGATTAGATTCTAAGATGCATTATTATTTTATTTGCCATTAAGGAAGAAAAATCACTGCCAAGTAAACTATGACACTGTTTTTTATCACTTAGAATTTTCATTTTACAGTTCTTTAAAGAATTTTTTTAAACTTACTTGGCCTTGGGTCTTTATCATTCATCACAACAATATGAAGAGCTATGGCCAAGTTCATGGAGTCACAGGCAATGTCAGCTACATCAGAAGCGCTGCCTGGCTGAGAATGATTTAAGACATTATCGATCAGATCATACATTTTGATTTCAGAGATGTTAAAATGTGCTTGTTAGAATCAATGAAATACAATATATAGAGAATTGGAAGGCCCCCTCCCCCCTGCCCCGAATATGATGATTTAACATTCTTGATACCCACTCTTCAGTAGTAACTCAGATGGCCCAAGATGGGAGAGGTGTTTTTAGCTCTCCTGAGGCACACATTGCATGTTTCCCATCTGGTCACAGGATGGGGTACCTCAGTGAATGATCATGGTGGGTTCTGCACTCAACTCACATGGCCACGAATGCAGCTGTGCAACAACTAACACTCTCCTAAATTTAAGAATATAAAAAGGTTTCCTATCACCCTCTTGAATGTAAAGTCTGTGGTGGGCAGTTATAAAAAAACAACAACATGTATTACCAGGCCGTGGGGGGAATAGGTTTTTTAAAAACCTGCTTGAATAATTAAAAAATAACTACCATTTATTCAGGGGTTACTATGTGTCTGGCACTACTGCTAAAAGCTCTGTCAACATTTCCACATATAATCTCCCACAACTAACAACCTAGCAAAGTAGATATAAATATGCTCCTTTTGAAGATGAAAAAAGTGAGTCCTGGACGAGGTAAATGATATGTTCCAGGAAACGTGGCTAGGAGGTCCAGAGCTAGGTTTTGAACCCTGGTTTGTTTGAATCTAATCACTGTGCATACTGCCTTCTCTGTTAATTATATTAACTATATCTAAGCAAATAAATCACTGCTTCCAACTTACCGAAATTACATTAAAGTTAAGGGGAACTTTTTTGTGGATACTGTAATTCATGTTTCTTACTTACATAATGCTTATAACTCAGAAAAACATACTTTATGAAAATGAACAAACTTCAGGGAGTAACAGCACAAAATATAGATTTATCATTTTTTCCCTAAACTGAGAATGGCTAAAATGCACTTCCCAAGGACATCCCTGTTACCTCCAAACACCATATGAAAATTATTCATTTTGCATCATGACTATGCAATAGTATGTATATTATGTAGTTTTAGAATTAATATATTTGCTAGGTATCTATTTAAAACTAATTGTATGCAAAAAACTCCAAAAATTAAAAATAATTATGATATACTGAATTATAGGGGGAACATATCACTATTGTATTTCAATTATAATAAACACTTTTATTTATTTATTTATTTATTTATTTTATTTTTAAACATTTTTTATTAGGGAATTGGGGGAGGGAGCAGCATTGGGGAATTGGGGAAGGGGAACAGACAAGTTGTCCTTTTGTTCTTCAGTCTAGTTGTGGAGGACGTCGCTTCACTGGCCCGTGTTGGTATTGTGATCATTGCGCTTTTCCCGGGTGAGGCAGATCGGTCACCGGCCATTGGACAGCCGCTCAGAGTAGCTCACGCTGGCTTCCGACCACTCACGGTAGCTTACAGCAGCCCACTGCAGCCCCACTGCAGCCTACACCATCGCTGGAGACTCACGGCAGCCCAGCTCCAGGTCAAGCTTTTGTTCACCATCTTAGCGGTAGAGGGCGCAGCATCACTGGCCCTCATGTGGGATCTGACCCGGCGGCCCTGCTCCTCAGAGCTCATGCTCCCAAGCCAACTCTCAACCAACGAGCCACTCGGCTGGCCCAGTAAACACTTTTATAATCTGGAAATTTACCCTGTCATATAAAAGATGGAACTGAAGTTATGATTTTTAAAGGAATCAGGAAAAAAATAGCCCAGTAATCTTTTTCTACATATCATTGGTCTATAAAAATGTGAACACTTGCTGACATTTACTCTTTAACTTCGTAAATAGATATTCTTTTCTTATTGTTTCTCCTCCTCACTGATACTCCCCATCCTTACCTCTAAGTAGTGCTCAGCTTTGACTGCATATTGGAATCACCTGAGAGACATTTAAAACACTACCAAGTATGGGTCTTACCCCCAGGGCTTATGATTTAATTAATCAGGAATGTGGCTTGTGCATCAGGATTTTTAACAGCTCCCTGGTCATCATCAAGTGATTCAAATGTGCAGCTCAAGTTGAGAACCACTAATATAAATGGTTATATAGTAAAAAAACATATTTGTGAGTTTGAGAAAGAAGGCTAATTCTAATGGCTTAATGGTGATACTTTGAATTAGCTACAGATTTCAATGTATATATGTTATATCTGTTCCTAAGACCATAGATAATAGAGACTTAAGTTATGTTGCTAAATACCCTTGGCATTTCAGGGACCAAGAAATATAACCAGATCATTATCTTATTGTAACTCTGTTAAAATTATCTTATTCTTTTCTGGAATTCTGTAACAAATTTGTACTTGGATCATAGCACCAGAATATTCAATAGTATTCCTGTCTTGGGGGAGGGGAGTGGGAGTATATAGTAATAAGTTTTAAAATTTATAACTTACCATCTCGGGCAGTAATCCTGGCCAAGTTTCTTAAAAGACAATTTGACACAGTAATAAAACTTCTGCCAAAATAATCTTTTGCAGAGCCAGAGTAACTTTATGTATGATAAACTGGCCCAATGTGTGAATTTATGAAATAAACAATTGTAACAGGTTATCTGTACTTCTGATATTGCTGTTTTCTCTAAAAACATACATAGAAGAAAGCAAGATTTTATATAGCCCATGGTAGAAATGCAGCTAGGCTCCAAATAATTTCTATTCATACAAAATTTTATAATTTTTTTTTAAAGCTTCTTCACAATAAAGTCCTTTATTTGGTTTCTATGGTGATTTAAAGTCACCTCGCTTCTTGGTAATGTTCTTTCTTAAATAAATGTTTTTACAACTCAAGCAGTGTACTAATAAAGTAATTTAAAAGAAAATTCATGATTGGTTGATGAGAAGCTATCATGATGCTGTCAAGGATAAGGTAAGTCACTATGTTTATATCTGGCATTATTGCTATTTCTAATTAGCATATTACCTCTGGTTCAGGCTCTTCATCATTATACATCAATACTCCACTTTACATAGCTCCTTAGTGTTATGTCTTCTAAACAGACGATTGGCAACCGCAATAGCAAACACTACATAAGAGGAAAATATGACCTCTTAAGAGGAAAGTGTCATCTACTGGGACTTGATGTCAGCCAATGAATATTCATTCAAATAAACATCTGTTACTTCCACAAGCCATTGCAGTAAATCAGTTTTAAGAAGCTATACAGAGACGAATATCACATCACCTTCCCTCACCCCAAATCAATCTCTTTAAAATGGGATCCCTTTTGTTTGGATTGTCCATCATGCATACCACACTATACACATTGCAGTGATTTAGCTCAGGCAATGTAGAGCCCACCTGTATGCTCCTGACGTCAGTCTCTTACTCCATGTTTGCAGCACCTACGTTATGAGGTTTATCAGGTCCTGTGGTTGGTTGGAAATGCTGCAATGTTGATCCTTGTTTTCGGTCTTTAACAAACAAATGGTTGTTTCAAATTGACTATTTGTACACATGTGCGCGCATGCACACACACACACACATATATATTTGTACTGTTTTACTAATTAGACTAAATATGCTCAGATTAAATCATTATTTCATATGCTGTTTGTACCAGACAAGGCACAGATTGCTTGATGATGTTGAGAATTTTCTTTAGACAACTCCTGTAAATGATTATTATTTTTATATACGCACATGATAAATGCACAAGTATAAATTATAAGTGTTTTAGTGTTCTTTTCAGTTAAATGCACAGATATAACTTATCAGTGATTTAGTGTTCTTTTCAGAAACCCCCAAATTTCAGCATTTTGTGAACTACCCCCTAGCTGACATTGGGCATGAATGAACTCTTGCCCATTATATTATAAAAATATATATATAAATATAAATATTATAAAGTGAAGACTCTAATCAATGTTAAAATGTTCTTAAATCTAAATTTGGAGACATTTTTAAAATTCAAAAGAAAATTATAAATTTCCACATGAAAATGCTTTGTATCTAAGATTTGGCCATCTCTTATAATATTGAAGTGATAGAGTACCAAGATTTATTTTCATAATCTCTTACTTTTTAGGGGTTAGTCCACTTTGGGAGACTTTTCTTCTATTAAGAGTCACTGACTTGCATGTATCACACTATAAAGGAACAATTTTTAAATAACTTCAGTTGTTTTCTTTTAAAAGAAGTGCAGAGAGAGATAATATATACATTTGATTTAATAAATACAATAATTTAAAATGTAGGTCAATGTTGTAACAGGCTAAAAGGGATAACAGAGAAAAGGGACAAAGGAAGGAATAGCATAAAGAAAATGAACGAGATAGAGATTGGCAGGAGAAAAATTGCCCAAAAGGATGACAAATCATTTTTAATTTTTACAGGAGTTTCCTTACATATCTCACTCTTCTTGGACAGTCTCTGTTAATCCCACCATCCAAAGGTAAAAAGTAACCCCCCTGGGATGCCTAAAACCCAGCGCTTCCCCATTCTTCACTGGCTATCAACATCTCCAGCCCGTCCCAAAGGCCCCAATTCTTTCTCTTCTGACTGTGGGGCCAACAATGCTATTAGTTCTTTCTCCTCCTTTCCATCCCCTCACTTGGAATGCCACTTTTATTTATTTAGAAGTGGCATAGCATAGCGGTCAAGAGCATAGGTTTCTCAGCCAGAGTCCATCATTTACTAGTCATGTGACCTTGAGCCAATCGCTTTATCTGTGAGCCTATTTTCTTATCTGTAACATTAATATAACAACAGTACCTGCCTCAATTGGAGCTATTGAGAGTATGAAATAAGTCAATGTATATAAAGTACAGCATAAAAGACAAATGTTGCAGATGTGCTTGCCTTGAGCTTCAACAGAGCACTAGGCACTGGGTGTACAGCTTTGATGTCAGGGAGTCAGTGAAAGAAACCAATATCTGAAGTATCATAGCTTTATTCTATTCTACTTTAAAAAGGGGGTGGGGGGTAGCTTGCTACAGTGCAAAAATAATAATAATTCAACTGCTGATTTTTTAAACCATAGAATTAGCCTAAGATAGAACTTGATTTCCATCTATTCATCCAGAGCCTACTTCTTCAGAGCTTGCTCCCTGTTTTTTGGTTTTTTTTGTTTCTTTGTTTTGGTGTGTGTGTGTGTGTGTGTGTGTGTGTGTGTGTGTGTGTGTGTGTGTTTTGAAGGACATGCCATCTACATTCAAAAATACATTTTTCTCATCTGTTGAATAGGTGCTCAATGTTTGTTTGTTGAATAAGCATATAAATCCTTCTTTTGTATCCTCTGGCTTTTCCTCTAATGTATTTGAAGGCAATAAAGTCTAAGGGGTTGCTTATTATGTGAAGAATAGGTGAATGAAATTCTGCCATTGATTTTTAGTCAGGAAACTCCTGCTCTTGGACCTTGAAACCCTCTCCCTTAAACCATCCTGCTAGATTATAAACACTTTAGAGCACAGAGGGTTTCATATCTTGTTTGGCACATATCTTCTAGCCCTGTGCTGTGTCTTTTAAAAGGCACTTGTTACATTTGTTATACAAATAAAGTCTCAGATATGTGAATAATTGTATTTCGTAAGTTCTATTATGTAGGGGGTTTTAGTGTGTGGCCAAAATGGCTATCAGTAAGTTACAAACTTTAAAAATTTTTCTTTTTCCTAGGGACAAGAAAAAAAAATTAAGTTTAGCATTAATCTGACCAGGAAGTAGATATCTCACCCGATGTAAACAACCTTATTAAAAAGGACACTGGTTATTTTTTTTACAAAATTCCAAATAACTAGAATTACTAGTATATTTTTCCCCCAATTAAACTGACAGCTAGTTTGGGTGCATATATATTCATATAACCAAAATAACTGAGAGTGCGGTGAGGTGGGGTGGCTGGTTATAGTAGCCTTTATATAAGAAAGACATTCACATTTTTAAAGGCCAAATTGAATTTTAACAGTTAATCAACTTGTGTGGATACATATGACCTTAAATCATTTCTGGCATAAGTCTTGCCATGAAGCAATGTGAATGTTTAAAAACGCACTACCAGCCATGTTAGTTAATTTTGTTTGTTCAACAGCAGTTCCTTATACAATAGCATAAATCATAGGGATCCTAGAATTGGAAAAAACCTCCAGACTCTCATTTTGCTGCTGAGGAATCTGGTATCTTAGAAGGCTGAAGCAATGTAATCAGAACTAGAACCCAAGATGCCAGGTTTCTAGATCAATGACCACAATTTTCTGATTAAGAGCTAGATAAAGTTGGACCAAATATATAACAGTTTTATTTTTCTATCAGTCCTTTTCAATACCTCTGCCAATGGGTCTGAGATTGATTGAGGTTGATTGATTTTAATCTTAATTGCTAGCATTTAGCTTTGTAGAACACATAACTTGATCTCTTCTATGTAGATATTTTATAAAGTAGGCTAGAAAAATTTTGCTGCCCTGCTGTATTTTAGAAAAGAACATAAACCAATATTCATTCTCTGACCATGGTTCTGTAAGTAGTTTGGTGAGAAAATGTGGTCATTGTTCTTCTGACATGTATGTCAGAGGTTAGGGGCACATACCAAACACCCTCAATTTATTTGTCCTTTTATCTATTGTCCTTCCATTAACTGTATGCTTGGCCTGTGCTACTTTTCATGAAAATCAGATCTATAAATATACAAGGTCGGACAATTAAGTTCGCGAACTCATCCTAGAAAAAGTGCTACATGCCTCATTGCTGAATATCACTACAGTCACCGAACTTCCCTTGGGAAGCTATACACTGATGCCAGCACCTCTTCCACCCTTCAAAGCAATTTTGGAACTCTTTTTCTGGAAAGGCCATCAGAGCTTTCATAGTATTACCCTTGATGTCCTTACTGTCATCAAACTATCTTCTTTTCAATATTTCCTTTATCTTTGGGTAAAGAAAGAAGTCATTGGGAGTCAGCTCAGGTGAGTAGGGAGGGTATTCCAATATAGTTATTTGTTTACTGGCTAAAAACTCCCTCACAGACAGTGCCATGTGAGCTGGTGTATGATGCAAGAGCCATAAATTGTTGGCGAAAAGTTAGGTTATCTAACTTTTTCACACAGCCTTTTCAGCACTTCCAAATATAACAGTAAACTTGGTTAATTGTTTGTCCAGCTGGGACAAATTCAAAATGAATTATCCCTCTGATATCAAAAAATGTTAGCAACATTTTTGCAACAAGTTTGCAAACTTGTCAGACCTATATTAGGCAGTGTGAAAAACAATTGTTTTGTGTTGTTGTTGTTATTCTATAACATTCCTTCAATTTACTTTGAGTGTGAAGGTAACTCCACAATCCATTCATTCAGAAGTTACTTACTAAATATTATATGCCAGGCACTATATTAGGCACAAAAACAGATATGGTCCCTGCCCTCATTCTAGTAGGAGGAGGAAAGTATTAAAGAAATAATCACACAAATATTTACTTAGAAACTGAGATAAGTATTATATAATATATAGTGTCTTATGAGTGATTACAACAGGATTACCAAATTTATATCATTGTATCAGAGAAGATCTTTCTCATGGTTATGAACAAGGGTGAGGAAAGATTGTTACACTATGAGAAAAGAACTTTCTGATGACATCGTTTTGACATCCCTACAGGAGCTTGGGAAACTGGACTACATGCCCTGATAGATATGACATTATAGTGGAATAGGAACAGAATTCCAAGTTCTGTCTCCAGTTCTGTCAAGAGCTACCTTTAAGACTTTTGGAAAGTCATTTAGTGTCACTGAGACTCAATGTCCTTGATCAAAAAAGACTAACTAGTATTTCAATATCCTTTTCTTGGATTTTATGTACTGGTACTGAGTGATCATTACTTTATGAGTCCAATTTGGGTATGCTACTTTCCGCCACCACACACTGGGTGGATAGTCTTACTGAAAATTACCGTTTTTTTGACCCAGTCACATCACACTCTGATGTTTACTCAATCTGAGTTGTTTTACAATATTATAATCCAGAGAAGTTAAAATCATATGCATTTTGACATTTTACCAGGCATATCTTTAAGATCTTTTATAAATCATGATAAACCTCTAGAATTTGGACCTAAAAAAAACCAAAAACCTAAAGTATAACTCTCAAACACTTAATTAGTATCCCCATTTAAAAATGTTTTACTTCTTTAGCTATAAAGATATTCAACTAAAATGTAAGCTTATTTATGTCAAATTAAACTACTTCGTTTGTAGCCTCAAATTAAAGCATGCCACTTATTATTGAATCTCTTCCAATGAGATAACCACTTGTGCAATATAGAAAAGGTGGCCAGAATCACAAGCAAGCAGACCCTTAACCCAAAATGAGTGTTTGCGCATTTCTTCCAAATCTTTTATACATTTTACAATCATATTGTGTATACGATTTGTTTTCTGAAGCAGAAAAAATACACTTAACCTGATTTCACACACAGATACGCTAAAGCATCTCAGAAAAATCTAAATGGCATAATATTAAATAAAACTATCAGTTAAAAAGTTGTTGCACAACATCTTTTTGTTAGTCTTATTAACTGAGCAAAACATAAACTGATCTCATAGAAAGGGATTTAATCAATGAGGTGAAATTGATGATGAAAATGATAGTTATAATACTCAGTTTTATATTCATGTATATTCCACTGAGTGAATGGACCATAATATGCTAAAGCATAGTCCTTATGTTGGACAGTTTGAGTGGTTTCCATTTTTATATAGTATAAATTACACTGGGATAAACATTGTCAGGCATATGGCATTTTTTAATATTTTGGATTATTTCCTTAGAATAGATTCCCAGAAGTAGAATTACTAGGTTAAAGGGTATGAACATTTTTATGATTCTTGAAACACATTGCCAAATTGCTTTCCAAAAAAAGCTTATAGCAATTTACAATGCCACTGGCAATATAGAAAAGTACCCTTCTCGTAATAGTCTCACAGGTATTTGGCATCATACAGTTTTTAGATTTGAAAACTTTGTGGACAAGAATGTAGTACCTCATTTTAATATATATTTCTTAGATTTTTTAAGGCAACATACAGTTTAATAACCTCAAATTTCTAACATGTCCTTTAACTGTCTATGATGAGTTGACATTTTTATAAGTCTATACAGAATTATATGTGATATATTAGTCTTTTTTATAGTACAAGCTGTTTTGTCTCTTATTGTTTCAACTTGGTACATGTAGGTAAATGTGTGTCAGGAAACATATTGAGGATTCAATTTTTGTACCTTGCCAAATACGTATTTTCCTCTGTGACTCTTTTCTGTTGGTTTTTAGTGTAGCATGTCATAATTCCTTTCTGTCTACGTTAAATACTCAAATTATTCTGTTTCTAAGGCGTGACATTTTAAAAACTTAAGTCTTGAATTCATCTATAATTTACAAGTATGTTGATGTATGATATAAGGCATGGTTCTAAATGTGAGCTTGTCCATATTGTTAACTAGTTACCTCAATATCACTAATTGAATAATCCTTTGTTTTTCTGTGATTTAGGTAGTTTTATTTGTTATATATTAAATCACCTAGATCTTGGTTACTTCTTCTGTCTCAGTGATCTATCTGTCCTTGAGCTAGAGTTTATTGTTTTAATGTAGAGTCCCTCACATGGATTTTTAATGATTTAAAAAATGGTCTTGCCTATGTTTTTTATATCAACCTTATAATTTTCACAAATTCTAAAACAGTCCACTTGAATTTTCATCATTTCTTTTAATTTATAAAATAACTTAATTTAAAAACCTGTTAAACAGTATTTATTTTCACTAAATATATACCTTTCCAGTTAGTCACATCTTTTTCTTCTTGTTATAAAAGTAGTACCTGCTTATTAAGAAAATTAGAAAAGAACTAAATATAGAAAGAGTGAGAAAGCTTATTCATAGTTGCTCTAAAATATAAGCATAATTTAACCTTTTAGAATATGTTCCTTTCAGATATTTTTGTCTTGCTAGCTGTAAAGCTACCATGCATTTGTTTGGCAAATATTTATTGAGCACTTACTTTGTGCCAGATACCTTGCTAGGCATTGAAGTCAGGCTCTGACTTCACAAAATAGAAAAATGCTGCCCTCATTAACATTTTATTATAATCCATCTGTGTAATTTTGCATATTCCTCATGTGTATTATTTTAATACCTGCAAATTTCATTATATGGGTGAATCAGTTTGTGTAATTGCTTTCCTACAGTGGGACATTTCCAATTTTTCTATGTTGTTTTTTTCACATTTAGAATGTTTCCTTAAGATACATTTCTTGAAATGGAGAAATTTGGTTAAAGGGTATAAACACATTTAAGGCTCTTGATATTAACTTCCAAACTGCTTTTCAAAAGGCTTATACCAGTTTTCACTGCCACTGGAAATGGACAAAAGAAATTTATTTTTTACCAAGTTGCCTGCAATTATTATAATCACTAAAATCTGTTTTTGTTGTTTTGATAGGTATCTAATTTTTATTTCCCTTTTTTGATAGCTAGCAAGGTTTTTGTTTCTTTTTACTAAGATTAAACGTGTGTTTTTAAAAAATTTTTTCTGTTCATGCCTTTTGCCCTATTAAGGTGCTTATGTTTTCATTTAATGCGTACAAGCTCTTTATGGAATAAAGACGTGAACCCTTTTTGATATTTACCCTCCCTCAGAGTTACCTCAAAGGAGAAAAGCAGGAAATGACCAGAGTTTTGCCCTGACGTCCTTGAAGTCAAACAGAGGCTTAAGCACCTTTCCATTTCCAGGGCCCATGCTAGGGTCTGGCACACAGCAGGTTTTCCATATACAACACAATGGAGGAACACAGTGATGTTAAGCAGTGCATTGGACTCTGGGGGTCCAGAGACACTGAAGCTAATAATGGCAAACATGGCTTCTTAAACCAAGCTGGGGCCAAGAAATGACTTCCTACTAAACCAATCCCATTTTCATGGGTAGAAAAGAGAAAATTTTATAGTCGGAATATAAAAGGATACAAGTAACTGAGTAGCATCTGAAACAGCCTGAAAAAAAGAAAGGGGAAAAATGAAGGGATAGTGAGAAAAGTCATTGATGAAGGAAACAAAAAAAGCCTTCTGAAATCAACAAAATAAATTAATAAGTGTTTATTCTACATCCGTTATGTGTGAGGTATGCTGTTGGCCATGGTGGCTGGTTAAAAAGATCTGTAGCCTCACTGTAGCTTATATAATCACTCAATTCAGAAACTTCTTAGGCAATTAATGACACATTCCTGTAGAATTCTTGGATATATACAGATATACTTATATACATATATAACACTGAGACACATTGAAGGCCAAGAAAAAAAAGCATTTCCCAAACTAGGGAGATTTAAAGGATTCCGGGGTCTTCTTTGTCTGCTCTTGTGACCGCTCCCTTTGGTCACAAAATTTGAGGGAAAAGAGGAGAGAAGGTAATTGTGGCAATATCCGTTGAAATTAGATTTAGTATCTTTCCTCTTACCTCTGACTCAGAGTTGTGAATGAGAAGCTGGCAGGACCCACACCAACAAGAGAAAAATAGGGGACAGAGAGGGATCGATCTTCTCATGGTAGCTGGTGTTTGCTTGCAGTATTATTTTGAGAAGTCATATGGGAAATATTATACACTTTATGAAATAATTTGCTGTAGGTCAAATCTGTACACCCTCAGAAGTGCCTATAAAACATGATCCCTAATTTCAAGGTTATGATACATGACATGACAAAAACATGAGAGAAAATTATTACAAAACCGGGTGTCCTGTGAGGAAAACCGTCATGTGAGAAACAAAGCATAACTTACAAGTTGCTTCTGTTCACGATGGTGATGTTGCATTACATTGGAGGAGAGCTGTGAGCTGGAAAGAATCACTTGAATGACCTCTTTAGTCATGGGAATAAAGGTAACAGGACACCTAATATTGTGGGCGCAGGCCACCGCTCTCCCTAACCTTACAGAGCCATTCATTCTCTTTATGGTGACTTTAACAATATGGTAAGTACTATTGAACACCTATTATTTCCAGGTATTTTGCCAAGAGCATTATCTATGTTATCACCTATTGATCCCTCTGGCCCAGTTGATTGTTACTTCTGTTGACCCACACCCCATGACCCCAAACTGAGTTAATAATTCCATTACTAATTAATTGATAATTAATAATGTTCCACTCATTCTGTTCACTTCTTTAATGCAGTACTGCTCATCCGGTAGCCTACATTTCTGGCTGTCCCACTACCCACTGAGCTCAGGAACAGCAGCACCTGTATTTCTTTCCAATTTCCCACCATTTGGTAGTTCCTAAGTATTCCGTTGGGTGAATGTTGAGTGGAACTCCATGACTTTAAACTCATGGAAGAATCATGGAATTTTTGAGCAAGAGGACTCAGAATCTTTACTACAGCCTTCTTTTACGTAAGAGAAAAATGAAGTTGGAGCAAGTAACTTCCCTGAAGTCACATAAAGTTGGTAGAATGAGATTAGAATCCAGTTCCCTTGCTTTTCAGCTCAATATTGCTTCTTCTATAAAAGAGTCTACCAAAACACAGCTAAATATCTTTATCTCCCAATCTCCTGCCCCTACCCAAATCCTGTCCACTGGCCTTTGGGCTGTCAGGCTATTCCTGTGATATTAAATTTCCTAAAAGAATCCTTTTTTATAGATAGCTTTCGTTTCACAGCAGCCCATTCCAAAGTCCAAGCTCCAAATTGGCTGGCTTTTTGCTGTAGCATCACAGTGTAAAAGTTGGAGGGGACCTTCTGTCTATATTTTCACTAACAAGCTCCTTCCACAAGCTTTCTTTGATCTGGCCAAATCAAAATGCTTGTCAACACAGACACCATACACTTTCTTCACCATTTCTTGAGACACGTTGTTCATTCTGACTGGAGTAGCCTTCCTCAACAACCTGGTGAACTTGAATGAACCCTTCTCCTTCTGGACTGGGAGCTCTAGCACATAATGGGACCTTGCTTTAGTCACATAACGATTGAATGAGTGAATTTTGCGTGTCCAGCACCTAGCAGAATAGCCCTCAATAAAGTTCACTGAATGACTGCGTCTTTGGAAAATTACAGAAATGTAACTTATTCTCAGGGTTGTAAGCAACCCTCTACCAAAACTTTTGTTTGGAGGAAAAAATAAGTATGTTGACTGACTCGGTCTTTTTCCCTTTAACTTTAGCTCATCTGTTGACTCTGCCCTTCTCACTCCTTCTGTGAACTCCACATTCTCCCAGAACCCCTGCCCTTGGACGCTTGTGGGAGAGGAATCCACAAATTCCTTTGGGGCTCCATCACTGGAGCAAGTTGTCAGTAGTTGGAGAAGTCTGGACTGCAAACAGGAAGTTTCTGTACTTCTGGCTTCTGCGTGCCTGGAGCAAAAACTGCAGAGTCCACCTGGAGACGACTGCAAGAGAGAATGATAGACCAAAACTAACCGTCGCTATCCCATCTGAAGCTTTTCTGTGTTGACCTTCTGACCAAGAAGCACTCAAGGCATCTCTTCCCAGAACTGGCATCTAGCAGACACATCAGAAGAGCCCCACAGTAAACCGGGAGGTTTCAACCTCCTAACTCCCCTCCCTCACTTTAAAAAAAATCTTGAGCGGGACATTTAAAAAAATCATTTTGGATTTTTAAGTTTTCAAAGCATCTGAAGGCTGGGTGACAGCCAAGGAGAGGCAGAGGCTGGTACCATCGCCTCAAATTCCTTTCTTTCCCGTCCTCAATGCCCAAGACCCCCTCTTGCCCCTTTAGTTCACGTGAGGGGCAAGAGGCGGCTTTCCTGGGCCTGCCTCTGCTTGGGCTTGTCAGCGATACCCATTAGTCTTCGGGGTAGCGGGGAGCTCCCGACCACGCGCCCAGGGCCCTTGCTCAGGTTGGGGACGGGCCCAGCGTCCCCAGGGGCCCCAGCGCCAGCAGAGGGGATGTGGCCAGGCCCGAGGATGACCTCGCTCCGCCCGCCCGCCCCGAAGGCACCCTGACCCAGCCTGCGGGGTGGGTAGCCCAATGGGCAGCCTCGCTCGGGAGGCGGGCTCAGGCCGGAAGCCACCCCGCGCGGCACAGCAGCCCCGCGAGACGGCGCCCGCGCCCCCGCCCTCTCAGGCACGGGCTCCGCGGCCAAAGGCGGCAGGGGCCAGCCCGCCGGGTCCCCGCCGCGCTCTTTGTCCCGGCCGCGCGCGGGCGGACGCGTGCGCCCCCCAGGTGAACGGAGGCGCGGAGAGAGCGCGCGGGAGCAGCTCGCGCCCGCCGAGCG
>NW_017732202.1:215635-263659 GCF_001890085.2 Hipposideros armiger
CGGCTGGGCTGCTCGCATCACTTGGCGCCCGGCGCGGCGAGCGCTGCCCGCGGCCCCCGCGCGGCCCTCCCCACAAAGGGCCGCGGAGCTGCGTGGCCGTCGCCGCCGGCCGTGGCTCGCCTCCTCGGCCGCGGAAATTTGTTGCACTTCTTGGGGCTTTGTTTGTTTGTTTTTCTTCTGATTTTATTTTATTTTTTTCGTTATTTTGGACAAAATGTCGGTCCGTGATGTGAACATTGAGCGAGCAACCTTGATGGTATTGGGAGCTTTGCAGAAGGTGCAGTTTGGATTCTGCTTTTTCCCAGGGTGGCAGCTCGGTCTTGGCCGGATGAATCTTCGCTGCTGGCTGTGGAAACGGCTAGAGCAGCTTGTTAGTTGATTTTTAAATTCCTAAGTGTTGTATTTTAAAGGCTTACGTGCACAGAGGAGGAATCGCCACCTTAAATAAGCATATGGGCGATTAACAGGGTATGTTTTCCTCTCGGAAAGGGAATTTGGTAGCTTTGACCAGTGTCAGCGTGTAAATATTTAGACGTTATTAGTGACTTTTTAACATTTTTCAGCGAGATCTGTTATTTACAGTGTGTCATGTGTTATTAATGCTCGTTGCCTAAGTTCCCTGGCAAATCTGTTTCATGCCTTCTGAGAAAGTAGACAATTGATAGATTGTCCAAGGGATGGAAAAAAAAATGTGAGTGGGCTTTCTAACTTGAGTTCGGTAAATCCCTGAGCGCTGGCGTTGTGAGACACATCACCTCCCCTGTAACCTTGCTGTAGGATGAGATAAGTGTGAACACTTGGAAGCGTTTTGATTAAAATACGATTTTAGGTGAATATTAAGAGAAGAAGATGCTATTGGTTTATTTCTTAGACTTAACATTTCCTTTCTTCCCCTTTTTTCTTTTTAAAAGTTTTCCAAGTAATAACTTCATCAAGATGTCCAGTGATCGGCAAAGGTCCGATGATGAGAGCCCCAGCACCAGCAGTGGTAGTTCAGATGCGGACCAGCGAGACCCAGCCGCTCCAGAGCCTGAAGAACAAGAAGAAAGAAAACCTTCTGCCACCCAGCAGAAGAAAAACACCAAACTCTCTAGCAAAACCACTGCTAAGTTATCCACTAGTGCTAAAAGGTAAGGTGTAAAAGAAGGATTACGCACACTGTCAGGTTGTCTTCCAAATGGGCAGTTTTGTTGGTTTTACAGTTGAAAAATATTTACTTCGTGATCAGTTTTATTTCTACTTGGATGAGTTGTCATTCTTTGAGTGGTATATAAGCCACCTCCCTAGAATTATAGTTTTAGGCAAACTCATTCTGTACTTTGGTAACTTCAGTAAGTGTCCTTGAGTTAGAGATTGGACTAACATTCTGACAGATTGTTTAAGGAGTTGGCAAGGAAAATTTGGTGAACCCAAATCAGCTGGTACATTGAGGGTGTTCCTTTTTATGAGTCATACTCTTCTTCATTGAAACGGACACTTCTAGAGATCAGCAATTCTTCTCTTCATGAAACTTAGTGATCAGAAGCAATCACATTTGCTAGAAAATTTGTGAATTCAAGGCCTTGGCTATATTTGAACGCAGATTTAAAAATTGTGCTGCAGATTTGCTTTCAGTTTTCCAAACATGACTTTTGAGTCATCTATCCCAGGTATTACTTTTTGTGGTTAAATTATGGTTGCGCCCCTGAATTCCTGTGAGGGCAAATAAAACTGAAAAGTAGCCCTCTGCAATTTTAGGTGGCACTTGGTGATTGAAACTTTCATTGTCTTTGTGCCTTTTACCTCTAAAATTTGTGGATATGCGTGACACTTTAATACTCAACAGCAGGAGAAACATTTTGTTGGGTATAAGTGAAAAATCATTTGTTTCCTGTTGATTTTTATTATCTGTGATGGTGAAAATAATATTCTGTCAAATGGAATTCCATCAGTGGTAATAGTGGAATATCCATGAATTCTAGTAATTATGCGTCAGATGTACCTACAGTATTAGTGACTACTGACATCTTGTTGATTTTTATTGATCACAACCAAAGGAAAAAGAAAATCTAAAAACCCATCAGTTCTGTAGTGATTCAGAAGTACTCTTATTTTTCTATGGATTTTCATCTCTTGTGTCAATAATTATGTTTAATAATGAGAATATTTTATTAAGTAACAACAGTGTTTGGAATAATTTACAGCCTTTGTCCATTTATTGTAGTCGTGTTGAGGAATATATTAAACACATCTTAAGTTTTGAAAACACTTTAAATTTGAATAAAATAACGTAACTGCTTTTTTCCCCCTTTACTCAAATCTATATAATTTACTCACCTTTCCCTCCAAGTTTATTAAACTTAAGTGCTGTACTTAAGGTCAGAGAAAATGGATATGGTTAAATAATGACAGAGTCCTTTGGAAGTTGTTCACTGGTGAAGACATTTGTAAATATTAAACTTTTTTTTGACAGATAAAATATTGTCAAAACTATTAATGTGCAAGAGCTGGAGCTTGTTAATTCTTACCTCAGTAAAAGTGACTTGAAGTCATTGTCAAATATTCTAGTGCTTTCCCTCCTCCCTTCTTGTCTCATTTGCATATAAGCTTGAAAAGAGAATTTCTTTGGTAAAAAGTGTTTTAAAATAGATTTTATGTCTTTTACTGAGTGCTGGTGGAGGATTATTTCTTAAATCAGGTGTAAATGTCTTACTTATTTACAGTAGCAAGTGAAAAAAAAAGCTGCAAAGTTTCTGTTAAGGGATTTGGGTTATGCCTCTGAGAACAAAGAGGAAGCAGCCATGTTAGCATTACTGAAGGCAAAGCCAGCCTTGCATTTAACTGCATGGTGGTAGAGGGCAGTGTAATTCCCCGGTTATTCTGTAGACTATCTCAAATCCTTTTTGTCTGTTCTCATTTCACTAACAGAATTCAGAAGGAGCTAGCTGAAATAACCCTTGATCCTCCTCCTAACTGCAGGTAAGACACAAATTTTGTTGTTCTAATTTCAAATTGTGGAAAACTATCAAGAGATCGTCCTTGGATGTATGTGCTGTAAAAGAGGCTACAGTTGCTTCTTTTCACCTTTTCAAGTAAATTAAACAGAAATTTTCTAACGTGAATTAAGTAAATTCAAGACAACAAAAATTCTTTTTAAAATGTATCATACATTTTGGACTTATGCATATACTGATTTTGTGCTTTTACCAAGATTGGTATGAACGGTGCTGATTTTTGTTGTTGTGATATTTCTGTAGAGTGTTTATATAGAAGTATATTGCAGAAACTTCTAAAATTTTGCTAAGCTTTAAAGTTACTGCTTGTGTGCAATCTGAACTGACCTTCCAAATTTAGAAATTGCTGAATGTGTTACAAAATGTAAATGCAGTAAACAGGAGAGTAGTTGTTTCTGTTTGATTTATTCAGTAACTTGCCTTGAGGACAAATTTTATGTGCAAAGCTAATGGTTTTAGTTGTTTTCTGGAGAATGCATTGTTGGAATTATTTACATTTTAATCAAATATCCTAATTACTTAGGAAATGCTTAGTAATTTAGGTACTTGCAATATGTGTATGACAAGCAGTAAATGAATTGGAATTTGTGGGAAGAATTCATTTCAGTGAAGCTCTTGTAGAGTAATAATTTAAGGTGGTTGGCATAAGATACATTAAAATAACTGGTTGAGAATTTTTCGTTTGAAACAGTTTTTTCAATTCATCTTACTTAGTGCTTTGTGTGACTGTATGGCTTCCAGAAGTCATCTAACTTAGAAAAACAGCATTGTAGATAATTTCATAGAGATAAGTGGTCAAGAATGTGAGTGGCTCTTAGAAATAAGGCAGTGTTACGGTTTGATAGGAAAATGTTTACTTGTCTTACCTATATTTTTGCTACAAGTTGTGTTCACTTGTGATGATGATCAGATCTATCTCTGAAATCTTATTTGAGATATAATAGGATATTACCCAATTGCTTCTTAATGTTTGTGTTAACCGGATCCTCAGATAAGGTGATCTGATCCTGATTTACTCGGTGAATTAACAGTTTTGTTCATATTTGTAATCAGCCATTTCCATTAAAAAAGGAAACATGAGTGTGAACTAGTTTTTAAAAATAGTGTTATGTCAGATTTGAAAGTATTACATATGAGCTGCACTGTCTAATAATGTAGCCATAGCCACTTGTGGCTATTGACCAATTCACTTTAGTCCAAAATGAGATAATGCTCTAAGTGCGAAATACTCATTGGATTTTGAAAACTGAGTATGAAGAAAAGAATGTAAAATATCGTGAGTTTTTAAAAAACTATTAATTACATGTTGAAAGGATAATACTTTAGATATATTGCATTATATAAAATATGTTTTAAAATTAATTTCACTTTTACTTTTGACGAATTTAATGTGGTTATTAGAAAATATAAGATTACATATGTGGCTTGCATTATATTTCTATTGAACAGCACCGCTTTAGAGAATAAATAAATCAAAGTATTTCCATCCAGGCGTTTAAGTGGTGTGTCAAATCTGTAGCCATTTAGGGGGGTCAAGTTAAATTTGCTCTCTTGAAGAATTACTTAAATTGCAGAGTGTATTGTGATATTTCCCATTATAAAAGATGTAATGATCTATCAATTTAAAACTCTTAAATGTTTTAAAATTGTATGTAAGGTCAAACATTTTTAAAGGTTTCTTTTGATTTTTCTAAAAATGGCACAAACTAGTGTACCAGCATAAATCTAGAGCCCAGTTGACATGTGTTGAATGCCCTTAGAGCAGTTGCATAGTGTTGCAGTTGCTGAAGAAATACCCTTTGCAGTTTAACCTAGGAATGGTTTCCACAAGGTCATTGAGGATTATTTTAGAGGAAGTAAAATCTTTCTAAGAGATAGAAAGTTTAGACTGTTTTTATTCTCTTTGAATACCAGGCTTCATTTCAGTCCATGAAATAGCACTTCACATTTAGGCATTAGACTAGTGAAATAGCAAACCTTTGGGCTTGCTTGTGAACAAAACTATGGAATACATCATCTCTGCTTTCCCTTGTCACGATTTATGTTTACTGTCAACTATTGCAGTTGACGTCTTTCATTTCTCTAGTTCTTTTTATATGAGCTTCTTTGTGACTGTGTGACTGATTAAAGAAAAAAAATATGAATCTTAGTAGGGGACTGGGAGAAGTTGTTTCTTATTAGTTTTGGGACAGTCTTCTTCCATATATGCCTGACATGTGAAATATCCAGATACTTCGTGCATTTTATTATGTGTCTTCAGATACTTTCGGATAGAATATCTAGTCCTAGCCCTTGAGCAGGAATTCAGAATATTGAGTGTTTAGTGGAGGCATTTTAGGACTTTTGACAGCTAATTCCAAATTTGTCTTGTAATTTTACCTTCATGTCAGGTATGCGGCAGATTGTGGTGTTCTTGTAATTCACAGGTGCATTGGTGAGAATTTTAGCTTTATGGTGATTGTATAGTTTAAATTAAATAATATTATTAAAAACGGGATCCTATATTAATACATTTTAGAATATGTGAATTCATACTGTCTGAAATTGATAAAACCTAATTCTTTTGACTTTCATGTTTAGTTAATTAATCAGAATCCCATTATGTGTTTTAATATGATTTTTACAAGCTTGTCAAAGTATGTGACAGATTTAATTGTTCCCCAGGGAAGAAATGAAAGTATATCTGTGTACATTTAGGAAAAAGTTAAATGAAATACAAGAAAACTCAGCAAAACCAAAATTACTCAGAGTAGATTAAGATTTAAATCCGTTCTTATATTTAGTTAATAAAATATTCCTTAGTTATTACATAGCCATGTCTAATATTGTGTACCCCCATGGTGATCTTACGATAGGCTTAATTGTTGAATTAAGTGTGTGGCTTTAAATTTGCTTGAATACATTTTGAGAGTATTGATATTTCTTTTCCTTATGGTATGAAAGCTTGATAAAATGTTATTTCTAGGGGTTTGATGTAATTTCTGTGTTTAGCTATTGGAGTATCTTGGGCCAAAGTATCCTAAATATAGGATATAATATTTTGTGACTTCAATTTATACTCTTTACATACTATATTCTAGTTTAGGGTATAAATTTATGATATGCCAATGAGAATGAAGGGAAATTGTGTTATGGGTATTTCCTTATCTGTTTTTAGAGAAAGTTGTTGACTAGAATTGTTGAGTGAGGTGCTGTTAAGACATTTATGTTACACCTGTTTTCCAAAGTGTGTCCTTGTGTCTCAGTTACCACTTGTACAAGCGACAAAAGTATAGAAGATACTGGGGTGTTTTTTTTTTTTAAGATTTGTATTGGGGAATTGGGGGATGGGAACAGCGCTGGGGAATCGGGGGAAAGGGAACCAGACAAGTTGCTGTTGTTTTTGTTCTTCAGTCTAGTTGTGGAGGACGTTGCTTCACTGACCCAAGTTGGCACCATCATTGCGCTCTTCCCGGGCGAATCAGATCAGTCTCCGGCTTCTGGACAGCCGCTCCCGCTGGCTGCTGGCTACACACGGTAGCCCATGGCAACCCACTGCAGCAGGGGCTGCAGTCTACACTGTCACTGGCAACTCAAGGCAGCCCAGCTCCAGGTTGAGCTGTTGTTCAGCATCTTAGCTGTAGAGGGCAGTGTCACTGGCCCTCATATGTGGGATCCGAACCGGGGGCCTCTGGCATCCCAAGCCAGCTCTTAACCAACTGTGCCACTCGGCAGGCCCAAAGATACTGGGTTTTTAATTCATATATGAAAAAGCACAAATATGTGCTCTTAAAATATTCTGTAATATGTGCAGATTGAATCTGTTAAACTAGATATTCAGGGACATTTGTAAATAGTTTTTGGATGTGGAAAGGTTTATTGGAAGGAGGTGTTACAGTAGCAAGTTAAAGTATTAATGTTTATGTGCAAAACCAGAAAGCAGGTACTATAATACTAGCAAATTTTGCTAACTCCCTTTTAAAAAAAAATTAATAAAGGAAGCAATTAAGTTCTAAACCAGAAGTTGGCAAACCCTGATTTACTCATAAGACTAATTATCTAACTATGGATGAACTCTACCTCCTTTTGAGGATTACCACTACTTTACACCATTTCCTAGTGTAGACTAGAGCTTTTCTGCTCAAAGGGTGATCTTCATACCAGTAGCATTGCATCATAGGTGAGATTGTTAGACATGAAGAAACTTGTCCCCCCTTACTGCAGAAGTACTAAATCAGAATCTGGATTGCAACAAGATTCCCAGGTGAACTGTACAATATATACTCGTATGTGAAGGTTTGAGAAGCACTGGTACTGGAGCTGTACTGTGGGTTCGTATCCCTGCCCTGGCACTTATTAGCTGTGTTACCTTGGATGAATTATGGTATATTTCTGTCTTTCAGTTTCCTTAGTTGTAAAATGGATATTAAAATGATACCCCCTTCATTGGTTTGTTGAGGATTATATGAGTTAATATGTTTTAAAGTTTTGTAACTGTAATTTGGGTCAATAAAGTGGCCACAGCATGATTAAAATAGGAGAGACAGTTTTGCAGCATGCCCTCACTCTTGCTTACATTTTCTCCAGTACATCAGCATCCTACCATAGGAATAATTTCATTTTCATCAATTCAGAACCAATTTATTGAGAACATAGGCAAACAGTTGTTTATTTGAGGTTAGGAAAAGCAGTTCCTTGAAGCTTGAGTAAAAAAGAAAATAAACGTGAGAATATTGGGCAAAGATGAACAAATAGTATATACCCTTTAAAGGAATATGCATAAGGTTAATGATAACTTAGCGCAATAGAGAATGCTTTGACTGTCCAGAAATTAAAATGAAACGTTTTAAAATAAGGGTGATAGGTATGTTTCCCATTTTAAATATTTTATTGTAAGAATTTGTAGTTTTACTGAGATTGAGATTATATTAGTATTTGTAAAATTTAGATTCTGAATTGATATAGTTACTAATTACCTAAACATAGTATTCTTTCCTTGTCTGTGATCTAAGGACAGACTTTGGAAGCTTTTTCTAATTGATTTATGAAGGCAGGCCATGATCAAAATAACATGTGATATGTACGTAGCTTTGTTGCTTGCTTATACAGTACTGCTTCATTTTAAACCCTCCTATACCTATAAGATAGGTTGTTTATTCTTTTTTACTTATACATTTGATGGTCTTGTTTATATTAGTGATGTGAGTGTACTCTAGTTTATAAAACCAAATTATCTCCTGAATCATCTAGTCATTTTATTTTCAACTCCTCAAAAAAAACAAAAAATCCTGGAACTCCCTTTTTATAAAAACGAATTCCTAATTGGAAGCTTGATTAGTAAAACGATAAGTACAGAATTACTGTGACTGAAGGTGTTTTTCATCCCACCTTACTGTGGTCATTTACCAATGCATCGTTCTTATTATTTTATTAGTTATTACATTTTGACATCAGCATAGACCTCAGAAATCATGATTTTTCTTGGCCCTTGAACGTTACTGATAATTTAAAATATTTTATTTTTCTGTAAATTAATAGTTGTTTCAACACTAGTGTAATACATAATATAGTATGTTAAAGCTGTATACTATAATTATTGTTTGTCTGCCTTCTGTAAGAGTTAATGTTCCTTTGAAAGGAGACTGTCATACATTTTTTGTATCTCTTCACAGTGTTTTACATGTGAAGAGTTGTTAATAAATAAATTGAAGTCTGTCAAATTGACAGGAATAAAAATTCAGGCAAAACAATGACTTTAGAATGGAGACAATCTATTAAATATCCCATATATTATTTACTTTTTTTTCATAATTGTACTTTTTAATACGACTATTCAGAAGTATTTGGCTACCTTTTTTTAATAAAAGAAACTAGATAATCACGGGAAACCTAATTATTTCCCTCATACAAGTCGGTGTAGCAGAAGGACTCAGTACTATGGCGAGTAAAAACTTTTTTCCAAAAGAATGATGTAGTTGAAAACAATATTCTCCCTCCCCAAATAGGTCATATTTTATTTGGAATCTATTAAGTTCAATGCAGATAATGTATTAGAAAGTGGATGAAAACTGCATTTAAAATAGTTATATGGTTACTTTGCAGCTACATGCAACACTCTTAAGTTGTTTTGTTCTTTCATTGGTAACCATTCGGCACCTCATTCCCTCCAATGAGTTGCTGTAACAACAACTCATACATATGTTTGTTTAGTCATAAGAAAATCAACAAATCTTTCTTGCTTAGAGTGCCAGGGAATTCTGATTGAGCATGGAGAACTTCATCTGCCATTCTCATCTTCTCTACAAAATTGAGATTAAAAACATAATAAAATCTCTTGTAGATATAGAGAAATAGGAAATGACTTTTTTTCTTTTCCCATACTGCTTTGACAGAGAAGTATATTTGGCAATTTATTGCAATCTAGAAAAAGAAACACCTTTAAACTTCTAATCCTTTGCCTCTGGATGAGTAGTTCTCAACTGGGGGCCATTTTTGCCTCCCTACTTGCCTCCCAAACAATTGGCAATGCCTAGGAGACTTTTTTGCTTTTCACACGGTGGGGGAATGAGGGGAGCTGCTACTGACCTTCAGTGAGTAGAGCTCAGGGGTGCTGCTAAATACCCTACAATGCCTAGGACAACCCCCATAACAACCAAGATATTCTAATACCTTACCTCTTGAATTTTTACATAGTTTGCTTTTTACCATTTTCCTGTCTTATTAGTGACGCCTGCTTAATATAGTTTCCTACACCTTCCTCAGAGCCGATGTCCCCACCTCCCGCTACTCTTGTGCTGTATTTTATATTATCTGATATGTATATACTATTATATGTATCAGATATGTGATGCCACAGGAATGGCGACCATAGTACCTGCTAAATTATGGTCTATTGAGACTAGAAATGCTTACAGCAGTGTTTTTATTTCTTTTATGTCTTCTAGTTAATTATACCCCCCACATGATCTAACTTTAGGCTGATTGTTTCTGTGTTCTACTAGGAATATTGAAGTACCATCAAGGAAAAGTGCTATTGGAAAATCATCAAAATTCAGTTTTACATTGATTGAATTGTGAACAGGTTAGAAAGCCATGCTCTTCATTTGGTTTTTATTTTAAGACAATACAGAGATTTTCTTTTGTTTCTGTTGTTACAAGTCTGCAGTCCTTTTTATTTCAAATGCGTTGAGCCATTTGTGTTTCAGAGTGCAGAAATTTGCAGATTTTAGAAAGGGAATACGATGTACTTTTTATATTTTATGTAACTTAATTGAAGAATACACCATGATCATACATATGCATATTTCTACACACAAAAATGTATGAGTATTCATAGTAAGTGGGATAAATAGAGACTACAAAGAGTCTCAGGCTAGTTCACGTTTTGTGTTATTGCCAAATTACTTTACTCCAAACGTTAAAAAATAAAAACAACAGCTTTGATATTCAGAGCTTTTGGGATTCCAGAATTGTAGATAAGCAGTTGTGCCTCTATACTTAATGCTTATGACTTCTATTGCAATAACAAATGACTAGTTACTTTACTCACAGTGAAAGGGTGTTTTAAAGTCTTGCTCTGCTTTCCTTTCTTTTACCTGTTCCCTAATAGCCCTTTTCAGTTTCTCAGTTGTTATTTTTCAGATCATGGTTTTTTTGTTGTTGGTGTGCAACTTGTAGGCTTAACAAGAAAAGAATTTATTTAGACTCTTGATTTTAAAATTCTTTCCCCTTAAGGTGAAACTATAAGTATCAGGTTTTTTTTAAGTTATTCTGTGTATATTGGATTACTTTTCCACTTTGCTATCAGATACTGTCTTTTAATCATTCCATTTATTCTAGATAAATTGAATTATACAGAAAGGAAGATATCCTTTAATATTTAAACACAGGACTTGCCATTTTTATGTATGCATGTTGTCTTGTATTTGAGTGTAATTTGTCATAAAAGGATATGCTAAATTTTGCTAGTTGTGTTGCATTAACAAACCTAGAAAGCTTATAATATAAACATATAAAGGTGTATTTCTCTTGCTCATATGAAGTCCACTGTAGGTCCAGGTACTCTCCTGGGTAGGTCTTCCATGTGCTGACTCAGATCTGTGATGTTTGTGTCTTATAGCTCTGCCATTTGGAACATTTGTCCAGGCAAGAGAGCTGGAGGGTCATGTGCTAGCTTTTAAGTGCTTTGGTCTGGAAGAAAGATATGAATTAATCACATGGCCTCAACTAACTGCAAGGTGGCTGGAAAATGTGTGGAAGCATATGGAGATTCAGTGAGAAATCAGTTTCTCTGCTGCAAAGGATACATACTTCATGAATAAGATGACTTTCACTGTCACCTCGGAAGAGGAAATAATTGTGCACCCAGCCTGACACTGTACTCTGCTCCATACTATAGTACCTATTAATACACTATTTAATTCCTGAAACAGTCCTATGAAGTATCATTCTTGTTAATATTTCAAAACTAATTCAAGAGTTGTTCAGAACACTGCCAGATGTTACACATGTGGTGCATGTACATGACTGATCGAGGGCAAAAACCTGGGCTAACTTTTGATATGAAAGGAAGCACTTTTACTTTTGTATAGTGCTGCTTGAAAAACTCTGGTAGAGGCATTCAGAGTTGATTATGGGTCTGAGGTGCATGCTTAATGTAAATATATCTCAGTTGTTTGTATTCTCTTTCCTTGTAAGGAAGGTCAGGGATTGAAGATGATCATAACAGAAAAGGCAAATCTTTGTTCTCTGACTTGTAGTTCTTTGTGTATGGCTTTCATGTGGGCAAAGGAATAACTTGAAATCTACCTCTCCTTTTTTTCTCTGGGGTATTATGAAACAGTCCATGTTTATGAATTGCTTTGAAGTTGGAAAAAATCTCTTTGCAGATAAAAATTTTTAGCTTTGTGGAGAAAAGCCCCAGTCACACAGGATTTCAGGAGAATCTTAATGCTGATTTCTTAGCAACGATCAATTTAATATTTTTTGATACTTGTATCAGATCTGATTTTTTCACAGAAATTTGGCTTTATATTAGATTCCTTTTAATTTTGTCTTGTTTTATATAGTTTCATAGTCTATTTAAGCACTGTTTTTCCTAATCTTGTGAATTTATACAAAAATTATTTGTAGATATTAGTATAGGGATTTGCTTTTTCTTATGAGGCTCTTCGGAAGAGGAGCTGGTCCGTCCACTTAGCAAAACAGACCTATGTTCTCAGTGACCTGCCAGGTTTACATGGTTCATTTTAGATTGATGAAAGTACTGAGTTTTACAAATAAATCTGCGCTTTGCATCTTGTCTAAATGAAATACTAAAGTTAAATTGTAAAGCTTTGAGTTTTTTCTCAACGTTTCATGGGTTTTATAAGGGTGTACAGGTAAACAGCATAAGCTTGTTTTTAGTGCCTATTTTGGATGTGGTGGTCAGTAGGAAATGATTACCTTAAGAATGATAGCAATAAGGTCAAATTTCTAGGATCATTTAAATTTTTAAGAATCCCAGTCCCCTTTATTTGATCCTTGGTGTATATAATAATGGTTTTAATTTTATGGCTATTTGCAAGAAACAAAACTTGGAAAGGAATTGCAGTAGTGCTGTGTTCATTCATTGTCAGGTTTAGTTTGCCTGTTTTGTAGGGATTTGGAGCAGTTATGCCATTCGAAAGTTTCTTTGCTGCTTCATTGTCCCAGAGCAAATGTACTTTGTCATTCTGTTTAACTTCTTGCTTGTCTGGGGAAAAATAAAGACATCTCTAGTCTGAAATTGCTTTTGGGAGTATAGCTCCACATGTTTTGGTCTGAATGAAAGGCCTGGGGAAACATGAATTTTGTTACCTTTTTATTTTATTTTCCTTTACTTATAAATCATTGTGATGATCCTCTCTTTACATCCATGTGTCTCACTTTTTATAAACACCATTCATTTCCTTTCTGAGGGTGGTTATTTGTAGTTCATTTTGCCATTTACAACATTATAGGTCCTTTACAAATGGATCATTTTTTGACATTAAATTTTAGTAGGTCAAGAATCCATTTATTCAGGGTTCCCCTAGAGAATCGATCTCAGAAGATTGTACCTACATATTTTTTTATAGCTTCCTATTGCTTTCTGTAGTCTTCCCAATTTAAACAGTAGCAACAACAAAATACAGAGGGTACCATAAGGCCTTGACTTTATGGTTTTCTTTTTCACACTTGTTTCTAAGAGTATTGGTTTTATTTGTTGGATTTGTGATGTATACATGCTTGTAGTAAATTTACCTGCTATCACAATGAGGAAAAATCTGGCATTTGAAGGATTCAAACACAAATTTAGATGCATGTGATCAATGTGGAATTCAGTGACAGTTTTAACTACTGTACCTTTTGATTTTCTTTATTTTATTTACACCAGTGTCTGTTTAAAAATTTAAAAGACATTGCTGTTATACCCTTCCAGATGCTTAATATCCCCATACCATCAGAGGACTATGCCAAGTATTCATTTTATTCTTTTTTAAACCCTAAAATAAACATGTTCTAAATGATCATTTTTCTCTCCTGCTGAGGTTTCTAAGTTTTTTAAGAATAACTTATTATGGAAAGCTTGAAATATATACGAAAGTAAACAGACTAGTGTGATGAATCCCCATGTAACCTTCACCCAGTCTCAGTAGTTACCAACCCTTGATCAATCTTATTTCATCTATAACCCCCCCATTTCACCCTCCATATTACATCAAATCTCAGACATTTCATCTGTATTTTTAAAGAACAGATATTTCAGTGTCCTTTTAACTTAACCACAATGTCATTAACAGATCTAAAAATTTTATCCAACTTCCTTAGTTTTTTTAAAATTTACAAATGTCTTATGGATGTCCTAGACAGCCCCTCCCCCACAATTTATTTGAATCAGTTTTGAAATAGACACATTGTGATTGGTTGATATGTCTTTTATACCTCTTCTAATCTGTAAATTCCCTCTTTTTTTTTTTTTTTCTAATTTTGCATTTTATTTAATGATAAAATGGGGCTGAGTTTCTGAGAGTCTGGATTTTGCTGCTTGCATTCCTATGGTGCAGTTTAACATCTTTCTTTGTGTTCAGTGTTTCCTATAAATTTGGGAGTTAGGTCAAGAGGCTTGGTTTCTCTTTCTTTCTCTCTTTCTTTCTCAGGTGGTAGTGTGCTTTTTCTATCAGGAGACACATAAGATCTGGTTGTCTTTGTGATGCTAGCATTCATTGGAATACATCTCTAAAGAGACACATACCCACATCTTCTATTTGGTTACCTAGTTTGGTAAGTTACATAGTGAAAGCAGAAGAAATGCTTAATTATTTCCCTTGTTCACCAGTTGGTTTTTTTTATTCTTTTTCAAAATAATTAGTTGGTTTTCTAGTATCCTTTTTCAGAATCGTTGCTCTGTTTCAATGCATTGCAGTACTTTAGTATATTGCCATTATAATCCTTATAGATCTTCTTAATTTTAAGTAAACTTCAACTTAAATTGCTTTGCCTTAGGAAACTTTGTATTAAAATTGCATGGACATATTTGGTGGTAAAATAATGCAAATGCATGCATTCAACTTAACCATTGCCCTAGATGTTATTTTGAAAACTGAATACTTATTGAAGCTGCTGTTTTAAACACTACATTCTCCTAGCCACCTCTTGATCATTTGTCAAGGGCTAATTAATGTTTTAGCATTAGAATAACTAAAATATTTTTATTAGAACTAAAGTTCTATTTTTAAGTTCTGAATTAAAATAGATCAAGGTAGAATTTAAAGACCTTTATCAGGATCAAATTAATTTATCACAAGAATTAAATTGACAAATGAACCTTATTATTAATATACAAGTCAAAACAACCTTTTTTGTCTACTCATGGTGTTTCTCATCAGGGCCTCCCTTGGCATGTGGGGTTGAGCATACTTTGCCTTGGAAGACATTGAGTAACCTTGGGTTCTGCTGACTAAATGCTTACAGTAGCCCCCCCCTCTACCCCATCCCCGCCTCCCCACGTCCCCCCCCCAGTATTGTGGCCACCAGAAAGTACCTCCTCTCCTTCTAAATGTCTTGGGAGAGGAAGGGCTATTACTTCCAGTTGCAAATTACTGGCTAGATTCTACATTGTAATGATAGCAAATCATTATGCTATAGTTAAAAAAAAAAAGTTTTGTATAGTGTTGCTTCAAGTAATGCATAATAATTTGTCGTAGATCTCTATGTAAAGTCTATCATGACCAAATATGTGTGATTTTGCTGCATATGTAATTGTCTTCTATGCAAAAAAAAAGGAATTTTCTTTCTCTAGCAGTTTACTCTGTATACCTCTCCCAAACTTTGAAATCTCACTAAATTTGAACTTTTCCATGAGCTTAACATGTGCATACACACAATCCCTTGCAAATATGTATCTTCGTATATTCCTATGATCTTGTTGTTATTAGTGAATTTAATTTTATTTATAGAAAAACCTGTGTTCTTAACAGGATTTTTCTGCTACCCCATGGCCTCAAACTGAACTTTTCATTTCCTTTTGCCTCCAGTCTCTTTCTAATTATTAACTTTTTACTGTTTCTGAGATTTATTTTTAAAGCCCACTTAATTCTGTCATCTTTTCTCTCCTTATTCACATCTGGCTTCTCATTTATCTTCAGTTTATTGAGCCATATATAGCTACTTCTCCACTTTTTTGTCTTGTATTTCTTTCATTTTGTTTTTAATATGTTTTTTTTTCTCTTCTATTTTATTTCAATAATTCCATTTGGTAATATAACTGTCAGTGTTTTCTTCATGACTTACTTTAATTTCTTTTTTGTTTTAGGTGCCCACCTTATGTCTGTTTACTTTCACCTTCCATTTTGATGTACGCGAAATCTCTTCTTTCTGCTATTTCTTCTTTAATATTTAGTATTTCTTACTACGTGTAATATCTATCCTTTTTTCACCTTTGTATTTTCTGTCCCCTCTTATCTCCCTGGGCACTCATGCCACATTTGTCAATGTTGCTTTTTGATTATGGAATTCCCTCAGAAATCGCAGTGGTTGTCCATCAAAATTCTCTGTATTTGGTGCCTAAGTTATCTTTATTTTTATCTTCCCTTATGTATGAAAGCCCCTTCTAGCAGAAGGGGTTTGTTTCCCACCCCCTGGGCATTACATGGGACTTCTGGCTCTGCATCTTTGTTTACCTTATCTCATTGTCTGGAATGACTGGAATCCTCCAAATACAATAGCAGTGATCCTTTGCGGCCCTTTTCAAATCCTACATCTTCTTGTGAAGACTTTCCTGCACATTTCTCTTTTGAGACATTTAAGTATTTTTTATTTTTCTGCTTTCCATCTCTTGTCTCTTGTCAATGTGCCCTTTCTTCCCATCTGGACTGGGCACCAGGACTATATATGCATCTTTTGTTTCTTTATATTTTCAGCTCTTAGTATAATGCTCTTGAACTACATTTTCAAATAATTTTAATGAACTTACTAATTGAAAATAGTTCTGAAACTACCAAATTCTCAAAGTGTGGAGCACCACAGGAACCCTGCTTTCACCATACATCCTGGTGTATCTCTGTTGTCTTGGTGTAATTATTAATAGCATTCCCTTTCACTTTCAGAAATGCTCCAGTTGTATGGTAAATGTGGGCAATGTTCTGGTTGGACTTGGTGAATCAAGAGATTCTTGTTATCAGCAATTATCCAAAGCAGAGATTCTCATGTAGTTGGTCCAAGGCTGGCCTGAGAATGTGCATTTTAAGAAGAGTATTAAGGTCTTAGTTGGGATGGGAAGAGTGGGAAAGAGGCAGGGTAGATAATGAAATACCATTTATTCTCTATGAAAGTAGAGAAAACAGTTAAGATCATGCTTCCTAGTTGAGTTTAGTGGCTAGCTATTTTTTAACTTAAGCACCCCCTGTACTTTGATTGCCTGTCATAATAGAAAGGTATTGGTAATAGTGTGGGAGGGATCTGCTGAAGTTTTGTGTGTGTGGCTTAATGAGTTAATGAGGGCATGAAATTTCAGTACAAACAGCTGAAAATAGAAGTAAATCAGAATATAGTAAGTTACAACTTCGGAGGATGATGGAATGAAAAAAGCACCAGAAGTATTCCTAAATCTCACTAATATGTGTTTTTATTTATAAAAGAAGGAAAAAACCAAAAACTAACAGCTGTTTCTTAAGATAATCAACAGAGGGCGATTCGTTTGAAAATATAAATTAGATATATAAAATAACTTAAAAGAATTTGTACTTTTGTTTATACATTTATGTATAATATGTTCTAAACTTCTAAGTGGTAGCTTTTTCTCAATTTATCTTTTATTCTAGAGCATAGAAAAAGATGGGAAACTACCATAAACATTTTATTTATTTATGTATTTATTTATTAGTTTCAGGTGTATACCTTAAACGTTTTTTGAGGCAAATATGATCTAAATCCCCTAGCATGATACCATTACTCCAAAATGACAATTGTCTAATTTAATTGAGGAATAGGACTATTACAATTGTAAAAACAAGTAGAGTTTATTTATTAGTAGAGACTAATACCCCTCAACAAAAGAATTTTTTTACAAGACTGCAAAGAATGGCAATTCCCAGTCCTCTGACTGCACCAATAGAGTAAAGAAGAAAAATGATTGAGCATTTCATGAAATACAAAATAGAAAATAAAAGCATTTGGTGTATTTTATCCTTCATCAGTTATGGACATTGGGTATGTTTCCACCTTTTCGCTCCTGTGAGTAGTGCTGCCATGAACATTTGTGTACCAGCATTTTTTTTTTTTTAAAGATTTTTTATTGGGGAATTGGGGGGATGGGAACAGACAAGTTGCTGTCGTTTTGTTCTTCAATCTAGTTGTGGAGGATGTTGCTTCACTGGCCCCAAGTTGGCACCATCATTGCGCTCCTCTCTGGCGAGGCAGATCAGTCGCCGGCTTCTGGACGGCCGCTCACTGCGGCTGCTGGCCGCACACGGTAGCCCATGGCAATCCACTGCCACAGGGACTGCAGCCCACGCCGTCGCCGGCGACTCTCGGCAGCCCAGCTCCAGGTTGAGCTGTTGCTCAGCATCTTAGCTGTAGAGGGCAGTGTCACTGGCCCTCATATGCGGGATCCGAACCGGGGCCCTCTGGCATCCCAAGCGAGTTCCCAACCATCGCGCCACTCGGCCGGCCCTGTACCAGCATTTATTTGAATATTCACATCTTTGGGGTATATTCCTAGGAGTGGAATTTCTGTGTCATATTTTAATTATCTGTTTAATTTTTTGAGAAACTGCCAAACCTGATTTTCACAAAGGTTGTACCATTTTACTTTCCTGCCAACAATGTATGAGGGCTCCAATTTCTCCACATCTTTGCCATACTTATTTTCTGTTGTTATTTTATTTATTTTTTCATTTTAGCCATCCTAGTGGGTGTTTAGTATCCGATTGTGGTTAGGGTTCCCATTTCCCTAATCAGTTGTGCTGTTGAGCATCATTTGGTATATTTCAACTCCCAAATTCAATGAAGTAGAAGTGAATTCTTCCTTAAAATAATAAAATGTATTTCCCTTTAACAAAAAGCTTGTATTGTGTTTATTGCAGATACTTGTGAATAATGAGGGGAAAGAAAAGTCAGGGGTGCGGTGCCCTCATTGTAGTTATTTAATAATTGACTGTAATATAAAGTTTGAAAAAAGCAAAGGTATAAATATTGTGAAGGAAGAGATAAAGAGAACCTTCTCCCCACCAAAAAAAACTGTTGTCCTTTCTGTACATCCAGGAAGGCCAGCTGACTCAAGATAAAGAGCTATTTTTTTTTTCAATTTCTTTTTTTTTAAGATTTTTTTTTTATTGGGGAAGGAGAACAGCCAAGTTGTTGTCCTTCAATCTTAGTTGTGGAGGGCGCAGTTAGCTCAGCTCCAAGTCCAGTTGCCATCTGGCCGCTCAGCTCAAGGTGCCGTGTTCAATCTTAGTTGCTATGGCCTCCATCCCATGTGGGAGTCGAACCGGCAACCTTGTTGTTAGGAGCACGTGCTCTCACCAGCTGAGCCATCCTGCCACCTGTTGGCAGCTCAGCAGCAGCTCGGCTCGGGCATAGCTCACCTGACCCATGTGGGAATTGAACCAGCAACCCTGTTGCTCAGAGCTCACGCTCTTAACCAACTGAGCCACTTGGCCGGCCCCAAGATAAAGAGCTTTGAAGTAAGACAAATACAAGTTCAAGTCCAAGCTCCACAAAGTAACTGAGATTTTGAACAAGTTATTTAACTCCTCTCAGAAATGCAGATAATTGTTTCATTTGTTTTTTAGTATATTAGATATTACATACATGATATATGTTGCACATAATTGTAAACAGCAGTTCTGTGACAAAATAAATAGACATGCTTATTAAAGAACATTTTGAAAAATGAGGTATTAGAACCAATTCTAATACAAAGGTTTTTAAAAAACAGTTCTAGTCGGCAAATAGTAATAATGAGTGAGACAAAATAAGAAGATATTACACAGTATAATGGTTTTATTTTTCTGATAAGACTAAGACTTTTGTGTTCAGCAACCATATTTTGCATTTTTCATTATCAAAATTTAACCCACTTCTAGCACATAGGAGTTATATATATATATATATATATATATATATTTTTTAAAGTTATGTTAAATAGAAGTGCAGCTTGAGATTCAGTATATTAAACACCCTTAAAAAAATAATGTTAAAGTAACTTTCCAAAGCTGGAGTTAAGATTACTTACTAAATGATATTAGGATAAATGAATAGTGACTTAAAAAATCGTTAGTCACAACTTTTACAATATATAAGCTCAAGATGAATGAAATCTTAAATATATTATAAAAAGTCAAACTGTTGGAAAACTGAGAAAGGGGCCTATGTATTGTTGGTTGACCCAAAACATCCACGCTGTACGCTCTAGGGGCGCTACTCACACTGTACCTTGCTGTGCTGAACACAGAATACAGTGTGGGTGGCACCCCCTGGAGTTGTCCAGTGTGGTGGCCATGATTAGACTCTGAAGATTAACTTTAATTTTGAATGGATAAGCAAAATTATAAAGGAGGTAATTGAAATTCCAGTATGTAAAACAGGTGCTATGAAGGAACAAAACTTTTAAACACACAGGAGAAACATTTGCATCAGCATTACAAAGGATATGTATTGTTCATAAAGAGTTACATCAGTGATAAATTTATCAAGATTCATAATGATTGAATGATGTAAATTCACACACACTCTTAAAGAGGCAGAAACTAGAAACAACACTAGAGGGGTTATACTCCCTGGACTTTAAAAAAACCTAGTGAAAGCTATGAACCAACTTCAGAAAAACACATCAGCGTAATATTTCAGGAGGTTTAGGGGACCACAAATTTCCTTGCAAGCTTGAGTTTTATAAATGAATTAATTACATTTAATGTAAATTAGTGTGAAGAAACAAGGTAAAATACGTCACTTATACAGGAAAGACAGGTGGGAGAGAAATAACCTCCAGAAAGCCGAGAGCCCATATGTTGAAGTAGAATTTAAAGAGCTTCTTAAAATAGCTGGAGGAAAAAAAGAAAATTTTTGCCACGAGTCCTGGAAGTCAACTCTTCCTACTATGAATGTGTAGGGGAACGAGAAGTGGAAATAGAACAAAAGAGGTGACTTGGGGAACGGGTGTGTTGATGGAGCACCAGATAAGTAGGTTTGCTCAAGCACAATGGATGGAATAGGCAGAAAAGAAAAAAATAGAGATTAGGCCTGAAGTGGCCTAATGAGACCTCTCAAAACTGAAGGTCAGGACCCTGACATGTGAGGGCAATAGGAAATCTCTGCAGGGTATTGAAAAGAGGAGTTGGGATTTAGAAGTCACAGATTAGTTTATAACTTGAGTTGTGGTTAGAGATTGGGGTAACTAATTGACAAATGGATGGTGACAAATGGATGGTTCTGGGGGAAAATGATCTGGATACAAATCATCTTTCAAATCTGATACATTGTTTTCAACTATGGGTGAGGAGATTTTGCAATTTTATTTTATAAATTGTCTAGTAAAATGATAATCTTCACTATTAAACATTTGGTGATAAAAAAATGTGACGTTTGTCCATGTCTTTGTATTTTAATAATGGAAGTTTACAAGAAATTACTTTTCTAGCTGTTGGCGCATGGCATTTCAAGGGCTTAACTAGCACAAGTAGCAGGCGATGTAGTATCATAGAAGCCCAGTTGTTGGCATCAGCTAGAAGTACATGTGGCCTTCCACACGTAGCTCACAAGCGAAATTCTAGGAATTAGGCTGACTTTATGATTGGCCTACTAACCACCTCTTGGAATGGATTTATTTTAATGGATTGCTGTTTTAATGAAAATGTGTATCAATTGTTGGCTGCATGATAATGCACTAGTACATTAGTAACAATGTCTTCTGATCTGTTTTCAAGTATAATCTATATTATATTTTACTATGTTTATTTTGTATTTTTCACTGCTGTTAGCAAGGCATCCTAAGAGGTGTGAAAATGTATGGAAAAGGGACAGGAAATGTAGATTGTGTAAACTGGCAGATACATCTCTTTTTAGTTGTTGTTGTTAGAGACAAATTTAGAAATGATTACAGATAAAAATCCTCTAAACTCATAGATTTAGATGCCATGATTTAGAACAGTGCTGTCCAGTATAAATATAATGCAAACCACATATGTAATTTTCAGTTTTCTAGTAGACACATTAAAAGTTAAAAAAAAATACATGAAATTTTTATTTTATTAACTCAGATATCCAAAATTATTATTTCAACATGCAAACAATATAAAATTATAATTGAGCTATTTTACCAGTTTTGTTTTGTTTGGTACAATGTGTTTGAAATCTGGTGTGTATTTTACACTTAGTATATTTCAGTTTAGACTAGCCACTTGGTAAGTGCTCAAAGGCACAGGTAGCTAGTGTGGAGTGTCCTGGACAAGCATGAATTTAGAATATTGCCCTGTCTGTGTTTTTTACCTATAATGGATTCACTTGTCTTTTGTTTCCTCTTACCTCATTTTATTGTGCATAGATTTCAAGAACTGGGGCACACCCCAGTTTGTAAAAGGAAGATTAATAACCTAACTCTTCTTGGCTAGTGGTGGTTAGATGTTAAAGGTCTGTAAGAGAGCTCAACACCCAGTACAGAAATGCAGGCTGTTTTCCAGAGCATTTTGTTTTGAAACACATGTCTGTTTGCCCATGATGTTTTGTTACTGGTATCTTATGGTAGTATATGCATAATTTTTTGTTTGAGAAGGAGTCTTCTTATTTATTTTGAGAGTGGACAGTATATCCTGAACATTACTTTTGTAACAGGAGCTATATTTTGCTTAATTGGGATTCCTAGATGAAGGAGTTTATTTAGTAAGGAGCTTATATTGGACTTAAATATATTCTCATTGGTTTTCTAAGCTGGAATGTCATTTATTAAGAGTTTATTATTTTTTTTTATATTTAACACCTTTTAAGCAAATGTGAGCGAATGTATTTGTAACTGTTTTATCTGGTAGATAATCTTGCCATTAGCAATACTCACGTTTCAGACAACCTCTAATGAGCAAATGTGGTGTTCTCACTCTAGACATTTATAGAAGTACTTTGTAAATAACTTTAATTCAAATTATTTATGTCTTTCTAAGAATGTCCTTCCTAGAGGGATAATATTGTCTCACAATGTAAAGTTGACTTAATATAATTATAGCTAGACTTCATTTGATATGAACTTTACATAAGATATAGTTAGTTATCCGTTTTTTAGATTGAGATTTTTATTCATTACCCTAATTCCATAAGTTAGTTTGCTGTTTTTGAACATGAAATTTGATTATTAAAATGCTTCATAAAACAAAATGTATTTGTTTGCACATAGTACATGGTAGAACCAAACTGTTTTCCAAGACTTCTGGTCTTGTACATTTTGATTGCCATTTTACTTTTTTGTGTGTGTTGAATTATAACAAATGTCAATTTCAGCTATGCATGCCCATTTGAAACAACAGCTATGACTTACTGACTATGCTAGGCACTTTGCTGGGTGATTTACATGTATTATTTTATTTCTCAATTCTCTCAGGCAGATATTATCATCTGTTTAGAAATGAGAAGAATAAATCTTTGAGAGATTATGTAACTAGTCTAAAGACACTAATTAATGATGGAAGCAAGATTCAAACTCAAAACTGTCTGTTCCGAAAGATCATGCTGTTCATCATATTGCCTTAGATGTTCTGATGGCAGGAGGTGTTAATATGTGTGTGTGCAGGAGAGAGAATGTATCTGCAGGCTGGGGCTGAAGAGATAAGGATAATCAGTTTAGCACAGTACTCTGTGGCAAGGAATACTTTTAAATTTATGTTTATGTTGTATGCATATGCTTAGGGCTTATTTCCTTTTAAAGAGAACAAGGAATTATATATAGTCTGCTTTAGTGTGGAAAAAAAAAGCAATGTATGTTATATTGCAAGTGACAACCAAGGCTGCCGTTGCTTCTTGACCTTTTGCCAAATGTAGCTTTGAAAGCTAGTATTTGTTAAATCTTAAGGTAGACTATATCTTTTAAAGAAAATGTTTTGAAAGATTTTTAAATAAAATACAAGCGTTTATATTTACATATACTTGCATACTGGCAGAGCCTGTCAGCCAAACCCAGCATTGTGCGTTTATGTGTGAGTTATTTTTTTAAATTGACTTTAAATACCTGTATCAGGAGTCATTTGGTTGCAGTAGAAAACTCACACCAAACTGGCTTAAGAAAAATATGTATTTTTTGGCATAATTAAATAATGGCAAACCGTATAAGTTGTTTCGCGTAATTGAAAAGTTCAAGGTAGAGTTGGCCATAGGCATGCTATCAACATCTGACTTACCTCTCTCCATCTGCTATCTCTGCTTCCTTAGTTGACTCTGTTATTAGAGTTTCTCATTGTAGTCGTAACTAGTCATAAGATAACTGCTTGTACCTCCCAGCTATTCTTTCGGTTCAGATACAGTGTGAAAAGTAGTTGTGAGAGTCCTGGCCCCAGTATTTTCATCAGAAGTCTAATTGCATCTCATTAACTCTAATTGGGTTCATCCTTGAATCAGTCACAGTGGGGTAAGTGGAGTGGGAGTGAAATGTTATATATGTATGGTTCATGCCTAGGCGAATGCTCTTTCCCTGAGACCTGGGTAACATTAACTCTACTGGAAGCATATATAGGTTATGAGACGGGCTGCAAATGTGAAATGGGTTCCCACAAGTCAAGTGAATGGAAGGAACTGAGTAGCAAAATCAATAGGTATCTCTTTTGGAGTGGCAGGCATTCTCCATAGTCCTCATTCTTCCTAGTATGATGGCTTCCTTAAGTAACTTATTTACACTACCTACTTGGCAGTTGAGAGCATTTGGGTTTGATTCCCTTGGTTTATAGTTTCCTGTTACAGAACTGTGGAAGAAGTTGGGGTGATTATATAAATGTATATTTTTCTCTATTCCATTTAAAAGATCTGTTTTTATAACTTTAATTTTGGATATCGATGTCTTAAATTTTTTTATGAATATGAAATTACATTTGTTTGAGTTGTGGAATGGCAAAATGTTTGCAAAGGGTTGGGTTAATTAGTTTTTTGAATGACTTTACCAAAACAAGTTTATAGGCATACCCTGTTTTATTGTGCTTTGCTTTATTACATATTGCAGATGTGTTTTCATCAACATTGAGGTAAGAACCTTCAGGAGCAAAAAGATTGTATGACTTACTGAGACTCAGATGATGGTTAGCATTTTTAGCAGTAAAGTATATTTTAATTAAGGTTTGTACATTTTTTTAGACATAATGCTATTGCACACTTAAATAGACTACAGTATAGTGTAAACTTTTAACTTTTATATGCACTGGGAAACCAAAACAATTGTGATTCACTTTATTGGGATATTTGCTTTATTGCGGTCGTCTGGAAGGGAATTTGCAATATCTCCAAAGGTATGCCTGTACTTTTTGGTTAAACCTCAGCTTGAATTGCTTCTGTTAGCTTTCCTGAAGAGCCTATAGCCAGGATTTTGGTTTGTATGTACAGTTACAACTAAAGCAAGATACTCAGGTTGGGCTGAAGGTTAAGGTGGCTGTCGCAGCTGGAGGAAGAGGGTCCGAGCTTAGTCCTGTAGGAACAGAATCAGGAGGCATTTCTTGAGTCCCTTATTTTAAGAGCAAGCCAGAACGGGAGGGTGTGGAGAGGCGCAAGTCTGGGGCACTATTTGAGATTTGTGTCAACAGTAAAATTAACAGAGGGGAACTAGACTTGAGCACAACTAATGGAGAAAAAATTCCTCCAACAAGGTTCTCTTGCCACTGGCATTAGATTCAGAGGCTTAGGATTTTTTCTCATAGGCATGTCTTCACTTATTTTAAAGGCTCACCTCTCTGTTCAGTGTCTATTTTACATTGTCCATTTTGATTGTGATTTCAGATTTTGTCGACATCCACTCATTGACATTTCAGATTTCATGAAGGTTAAATTTCGGGGTATAGGATAGGCAGATAAAATAACAGGAAGCCTAATTATATCTGAATTTCATATAAACAATAACTTGTTTATATGTCCCAAATATACATGAGATATACTTACGTTGAATATTCCTTGTTTATCTGAAATTCAAATTTAACTGGATGTCCAGTGTTTTTCTTTAGCTTTTTATTTTGAGATAATTGTAGATTTGTATGTAGTTGTAAGAAACAATTCAAAGAGATCATCCCGTGTTTTTATTTGCTAATTCTGGCAACCCTCTCTGGGTCTTTTCGTCATAAGGCAACCCAACCTCAAAACATTTGTGTTTTGCAAATAAAATATTAGAAAGCCTTTGGGAGCCCTCTGATACTTCGGATAATACTGATTTTTGAAAGAATAATCTTTGAGTAAGGCACTACTAGTACTTCATTCAAAATTTCGGAATGAAATCACTTTAAAAGCCATACAGAATTTAGAATATTTAATAATTTAATCTTTCTAGCAAGATACATACTGCATTGGAAATGTTATGTAACAATGAACTAATTTAGCTTGAGGCATCTCTGAACAGGTAATATTTTGAGCCAGGTATTCTGAGGTCTCTTTCATTCCTCAGTCCTTCAAAGTTGTCCTAACTGCCTTGACCCAGATTTTGGCAAGAGGATTACATAATCCTATCTTTTCTAACACTTTGTGGTGACTTGATAACTGGAATTATAGTTTGGATAAATCAGATCCTATAATGCCCATCACCACTTTGAACAGGATGAGAAAAAGAAAAGAAGTGAGCCTTCCGGTTTTCAGAGTTCTTCTTCCGTAACATTGGAACAGCTTGCTTCCTTATTCTTTACCCTTACCTGGACAGTAGGTGGTAAGGCACAGGGAGAGGCACAACCGGCTTGTTTCTCACACGACTACGTAGTCAATCCCAGTTGTTACTCATCATTGATGAACAAACCATATTAGCACTTTTATTGTTTTATAAACAGAATAGACTGAATTGGGGGAAAGGAGAGGAAGTCAACTAAAACTGTGAACTAAGTAAAAATTGATCATCTCTTTTTTTCTGTTATGCTTAGAAGAAATACATGGGCAAATAGCTATAGAACATTATAGTGCTCCTCTCTAATGAGGAGACGGAAATTGGAGCTGAAATTAGTTAGCCCATTGGAATGTCCATTGGTTCAGCTTCAGTCTCCAGCGTTACCTTTTCTGGAGGAGCACTGCATCGGCATGTTCTTGCCGCTACTCACTGGGAGGCCAGACAGTGAATGGAGGCCAGCAGAGCAGGTGGTGCTGCTGCCCAGCTCTGTCTACTCCAGTGTTGTCCAAAAGGCCTTTCTGCAGTGGCAGAAATGTCTGATACCAGCCACATGTGGGAGCTTAGCACTTCAAATGTGGCTAGTACAAATAAGGAACTGAATTTGTAATTTAATTTTACTTACTTAAAATGTAAATAACCACATGTGGCTAGTGACTACTATGTTGAATGGAGTCTTGAACTTTTATCCAAGCTTCGTCAGGCATGGGAAAGTTAATTTGTGCCTGTTCCCCAGGCATACACTGAAAATAAAACCAAATGCAGTGTTTTGTATTCTGAATAGTCTTTAGTCTGGCTTTTTTCAGTAGGACTTGACAAGTGTCAAGATTTAATCAGTTTAAACTTTGTTCTTAGTGATAACTAACTGATCTGACATTATGGGGTCTACAATATAGACAAATATGATTGCTATGCCAGTCAGGCAGTTATTTTTGCATAAAGATTTTGTTTTTCTACATGGGGATTGGCTGGACACTTTGCAAGTAATTCTGCTATATTGAACAATTACTACGTGCCAGGCATTATTCCAAATTTCATAGCAACCTTATGAATGTTATTTTCACTTTGAGATGAGGAAACTAAGGCACAGAGGGATAAAGTAATTGCCTAGGATCATGCAGTTGGTAAAAGGTGGAACCAAGATTTGAACTCAGGCAGACTGGCTCCAGAGTTCATGCTAGTCTTGTAAGTTGTTCAAGTGGCAGTCACATTTTGTTTGCATGAATAGGAGCTGGCTGCTGGTGAAAAATGCACTTAGTTCCAGGATTATATCAGGGTTATGTACTGCAGCACTGATGTGTAAGGAAAGGTTTCCCAGTTCCAAGCCATTTACAGCAGTGCTGGCGGCAGCTCCAGGTTCTAGGAGAGGGAGAGGTTGGGGCTGGCTGTGATAGAGTCTCTAGTGGGAAGGAGGATAGTGGAAGGAGAAGGGAATTCCTCAATGGCTCTGAATTGGGAAAAGGGCATACTTAAAGTGGGTTAAAGAGCACTGGGTATGCTTTAGGCAGATCAGCTTCTTACCAGCAAACAGTAAACAGATACTGAGAGATGGTGGTTTAATTTCTTGAGAGCTCAATTTGAAATAAAAATTTGATAGATTATGACCATGATTTTCACCTGTAGTGTTTGACTAAGTCATTCAGTCTCAAATCACACTCTTCCTTGAACAACATGAGGTTAGGAGTGCTGACCCCCCCTACTCACGCACAGTAAAAAATCTGGGTATAACTTTTGTCTCCTCAAAAACTTAGTAGCCTACTGTTCACTAGAAACCTTACCGATAACATAGAGTTGATTAACACAATTTTGTATTTTATATGTATTATATACTGCATTGTTAAAATAAGCTAGAGAAAAGAAAATGTTATTAAGAAAACTATAGGGCTGGCCGAGTGGTGCGTTGGTTAAAACCTGGCTTGGGACGCCAGCTCTGAGCAGCAGGGCCCTGGTTTGGATCCCACATGGGGGCCAGTGACACTGCCTTCTACAGCTAAGATGCTGAACAACAGCTTGACCTGGAGCTGGGCTGCCGTGAGTCGCCGGCGACGGAATAGGCTGCAGCCCCTGCTGCAGTGGGCTGCCATAAGCTACCAGGTGTGGCTGGCAGCCGGTATGAGCTGCCAAGAGCGGCCGTCCAGAGGCCAGCGACCGATCTGCCTCACCTGGGAAGAGCACAATGGTAATACCAACATGGGCCAGTGAAGTAACGTTCTCCACAACTAGACTGAAGAACAGAACGACAGCAACTTGTCTGTTCCTCTTTCCCCCCAGTTCCCCAGCGCTGTTCCCCTCTCCCAATTCCCCAATAAAACCTTTAAAAAAAAAAAAAGAAGAGAAAATTATAAGGAAGAGAAAATATATTTACAATACTGTACTGTATTTATCAATACCAAAAGTTTACATTGTCTATTTACAAGATGAATAGTCTATCAGTATCTACATCAATATTGTCTTATATGATACAAAACACTGTAAATGTTACATATATTACACTGAACATCAAAATGAAAAGATAATGTGAAAAAGATATTTATATACAGGTGTAACAATTCACACACTGATAAAGCTAAAAACAGCAATATGATTGCTTTATGGTATCCTAGTATAATTGACACAAGTGTTTCATAGTTGCCTAGCCTATATACTAGTGAATGAATCATTATGTTTATGGCATATAGTATTACAGTCACATTGATAATACAGTATTGGAAACATCGTTACAATTTTTTAAAAACCCACTTATCTGTGATGATAGGCTGATACAGTTTCTCTGATAACTAGAGGGGGAGGCATACTGTATGGTAATGTGATTCTTTGAAAGCAAAATTATAAAACAGTAAGAAGACTAACATTAATTATTTTATATTAAATATCACCCACTTAATGCCTATGTAAGGGTAGGCTGTCCACTTCCAACAAGTCTTGCATATGATCTACACAGTAAATACCTAGGCAGTGATGATGATGATGACACAAAACATTTTATACGTTTCTTGCCATATAGTTTAGATTTGCACACAAAGACAGTCATACATACACAACAGAGAAGTTTATTAACTGTATGGCATGATGATTATTTACTGCTCATTAAGTGGAAGTGGATCATAAAGGCCTGTAGGCTTAGGAGGAAGAGGAGGTTTTGGTCTTGCTGTCTCAGAAGTAGCAGAGGCAGAGGAGGTGGAAGGGGGGGCGGGAGAGGCAGGCACACTTGTATAACTTTACAGAAATACATCGTCACTTCTGTCTGACTTTTTGCTTTTTCATTTTTCTAAAATATTTCTGTACTGTACAAATCCTTCCACCACTTGCTTTAGTTTCAGTGCCTGTATCATAGAACGGTCCATGTCATAGAAGTCAGAAGCAATCTTGAACATTCCGGAACCCTTCTGCCAGACTTTCTAGTGTCAGTTTATTTCCTGGCACTGCTTCTTCATCTTCTTCCTCATCATCTGGCACTGGTTCAGAAGCACTCATCTCCATCAAGTGGTCATCTTTTAATTCCTCTGGTGTGGTATCTGTTAGCTCTTGAATTTCTCCAAGATCCATATCTTGAAACTCTTCATCCCCCTATACCTTTTTTGCAATATCCACAATCTCTTTCATGATTCCCTTAATTGGCTCTGGAATAAATCCCCTGATGTCATTCACAGCATCTTTTATTTATTTATTTTTTTGCCAGCAGAAAATTACTGTTTCAGGCTTGATAGCTTTCACGGCTTTTCTATAAAACTGGTATCTTCGGGCCAGCCGAGTGGCGCGATGGTTAAGAACTGACTTGGGATGCCAGAGGGCCCCGGTTCGGATCCCACATATGAGGGCCAGTGACACTGCCCTCTACAGCTAAGATGCTGAACAACAGCTCAACCTGGAGCTGGGCTGCCGTGAGTCGCCGGCGACAGCATAGGCTGCAGCCCCTGTGGCAGTGGGTTGCCATGGGCTACCGTGTGTAGCTAGCAGCCAGCGTGAGTGGCCAGCAGCCGCAGTGAGCGGCCGTCCAGAAGCCGGCGACTGATCTGCCTCGCCCGGGAAGAGCGCAATGATGGTGCCAACTTGGGCCAGTGAAGCAACGTCCTCCACAACTAGACTGAAGAACAAAAGGACAGCAACTTGTCTGTTCCCCTTCCCCTAATTCCCCAGCACTGTTCCCATCCCCCCAATTCCCCAATAAAAAAAATAAAAAAATCTTTAAAAAACAACAACAACAACAAAAAACTGGCATCTTCAATGGTGTGATCCTTCCAGACTTTCATGATGTTCTCTTTAATGGAGTTCTCTTCCGTAGTGGTGACAGTCCTTTCCATAGAATACCACATGTAATAAGCTTTGAAGGTCCTTTTAATCCCCTCATCTAGAGGCTGAGTGAGAGACGACGTGTTTGGGAGGAAGTAGACCACTTCAGTTGATGCCTTTGGGGTTGAAATGGAGTTCGGGGTGGCCAGGGGCATTGTCCAGTAGGAGAAGAACTTTAAAAGGCAGTCCCTCACTGGCAAGGTACTTCCTGACTTCAGGGACAAAGCATGGATGAACCACTTCAGAAAACGGGTTCTTGCTGTACAGGCCTCCTTTTTGTACAACCAAAAGGCTGGCAGCTGGTGTTTGGGCTTCTCTCTTTAAGCCTCGGGAATTAGTAGCTTTACACATAAGGACAGTTGTGATCCTAAACCCACCTGCATTTGCACAAAACAGTAGGGTTAGCCTGTCCCTTCTGCCTTAAATTCTGGTACTCGCTTACCTTCCTTACTTCTGAGATCAGATGAGATCGGGCGCCTTCAAACTGGTATGGCCGTAGACTTACCTTCCTTACTAGTAAATGTCCTTTGTGGCATTTTTTTTCCCCCAGAATAGGGCACTTTAGTCTGAGTTAAAAACCTGTTCAGGCAGTTATCCTTTCTCCTCAATGATTTTCTTAATGGCATCTGGAAATTCGTTTGCCGCCCTTGGTTGACAGAAGCTGCTTCTCCTTTTATCTTGACATTTTTTAAGCCAAACCTCTTTCTAAAATTATCAAACCATTTTTTGCTGGCATTAAATTCTCCAGCTTTAGATCCTTCACCTTCCTTTTGCTTTAACTTGTAATACAATGACTTTGGTTTTTCTCCAGTCATATTCAAATCTATAGATATACCTTTGTTATAGCAATCCTGCACCCACATAAAGCTGCATTTTCAATACAAGATAAAAAGATAATTTAGCAAAAAGTACAAGATTTTCATGTCTGCTGGTGCAGCTACAACGATGGCTTCACAAATCTTTTTTTTTTTTTTGCAATGGTCCTTACGCTAGATTCATTTATCTTGAAATGGCGGGCAACCACAGCTGCAGACCTCCATCTATGGTACATATCAAACAACTCAGCTTTTTCTTGTAATGTCATTGACTTTCCTCTGCTTCTTGGGAGTACTTCCAGCATCACTAGTGGCATTTTGTATGGGTCCCATGTTGTTATTCAAGGTTTACAGTATTGCACTAAACATGATGGAGAATGTGTGGGAATCGCAAGAGATCACTTTTTACTGAGATATGCAATTTACTGGAGCGACGAGCTGCTCATTGGGAGATTTTAACGTCACGGCATTTTAAGCAGATACTCGTAACACTTGATCTCACTACAATAGCATCATGAGGTGGCTATGAGATTATTAGTAGCACAATATGTACTATAGTTAATTTTATGTAGTTATGATTTAATACTGCATATTTACATCTTTAAATTTGTGTACATTCCTCTCTGTCAGTGGCACCATATGCGGTCTGTGTTGTGTGCACATGTTTGGATAAATTTTAACCTTTTAAAATAGATTTGTATACGTTTTGTGATAGTAAATGATAAAATAGACTAGTATCTATATATACTTTATGCATTCATGATATACCTTTTTTTAAATTTTCTGATATTTCTAGGCTATGCAGTTCATCTGTGAGCTTTTTTGAAATTGTCTCAAATCTCCAAAAATTTTTCCAATATATTTATTGAAAATCCACATATAAGTGGACCCACGCGGTTCAAACCCATGTTTTCAAGGGTCAGCTGTCCTCTTTCCTCTGCAAACTAGGCTATAGCTTCTTTTCCAGTGGGAATGTAAAGTCAGTTGAATAGAATAATATTGGGTCTTGATTAAATACTGTAGCAATGCTAAAGGTGATTATTCTAAAACAACATATTTTATACTATTTGGATAAAGATGAAGTGATTTAGCCAGCTTTTTGACATTTTGTCACCTCCTTTTGAAGAATGTCCTATCTGTATAGTCCCTGATTTTCCTCAGTAATTGTTAAAATAATGCTAGTGTGATATGTTTCCTAATCGTGTAATATTTTTGATGTTGAGAGGTTGGGCACATACAAAACAAGTAACTAAAAGTAAATGACCTTTTCCACTATTTATCTATAAAGCCCCCTATGAATTATTAAATTGCCATATTGCTTTTGTGTATTGTAGTGTATATACCTGCTTGAAGTCAGTGAATGGTTATAATTTTATTCCTTTCAGTATTTAGTTTTCTTTTACTAAAGTTTTTTTAAAATTTTCTTCTGACTCCTATGCTTTTCTAAAGTATGTGCTAGCACTAATTCCTCTAGGAAATTTAAGAAGTACCATTTTAAGGATTTGTTGATATCTAGAATTGCAAGATGGTACTAATAAAGAACATTGGCACTTAGCTATTGTATAAATGCTTTTTATCATAAAAGTACAAATTTATTTTTCTTGATAAACTAACTCTTCCAGTTTTTTAAAATAAATTTTTACTCTTTAATTGTACTCTACTGTATTGGTATTTTGATATTGTAAATACCATTTCTACTTTTTATTCTGTTCTAGCCAGATACATGGTTTGTAATAAGATTCTACTCACCCCCACCCCCCAACCCCTCCACCCCGCTTTCTGGATTATGGTAATGCTTTACTGACTAGAAACGGTATGGTGTAAGTCTACCAAAGTATTACTTCTGGTATAATATTTAGAAAATATATATTCATTTTAGGCTGTATTCTTTTTTATTTTAATTGTGTTTCTTTAGATCTCATTTTATTTAAAGAAATCAATAAGGCGGCTCAGTTTCAGGCTTGTTAGAGCCGGCTACTAACATGTACTACTGTTTCTTATTTGTCCTATCCTTTATAATATTGAAGAGTTATTTTTTGAGGTGATTGCTTTTAGTTGATTTCTTTTAAAAATAACGAGTAGTGATTGATACTTTCAGCTGTAGAAGAAGTCAAAAGGACATTCATGTATTTCTAGGTTTGCCTTTCTACCCTGATCTTTTTGTATGCTTTCCAGAAATAGTAAGGGAGATTATCTGAAGAAACTGCAGGTTTTTGAAACTCTATCAGATTGAAGATTATCCTCACTATGGTGTAAAAATTCTAATAGGATTGACGCTGTTTTTGTTAGATTTTGGTAATTGTTATGGCTCCCAAAATGGATTGAGAAGTTATATGTGAACTTCATTTCACAGATATAAAAGGAAAACGGTAGCTAGAAATTTTCTCAATGTTATATTTCTTTTTCTGTTTGCATAAACAGTGTTTTTTAGTGGAACTTTAGAGTCACTAAAACAGCCTTTGACTGATAGAAGCAATTTAAGGGAAAAAATCCTTTTTGGAAAAAGAAATGTGGTGTTATAGAATACTGAATATATACCCCCTGCTGGTAGTTTTGTTATATCCTCTTTTTGTATTTTACTCTTACATGGATGTGCTTATTGGTAATATTCAAATCTGTCTCAGACCTTTACTTGTGCTTTGTGTACCTCTGCAGACAGTGAGTTAAAACTTCCTACTGAAGACTTGTTTGTATGTTGCATTTGTCATCTGAATCAATATTGTGTTATGATTTACATTATTTCCTAGGTAGTTTGTTATATATTTTAGGTACTCTTCTAGCTTTTAAAAAACAAACAAACAAACATGATCAAGAACGGTGTGGGTATGTTTGTGTCTACACACAAACATGTACATGTGCTCTCATAAATTCACGTGTGTGTGTGTGTGTAATTGATTTTAAGTCATTTATCTGACAACAACATGTTGTCAGATAAGCACACAGAGGTTTAACATTTAATGGCGCAAAGTAATCTCTTTGTTATACCTTAAGCTCGTTTGGAAGATCTGAGTAGTAAAATAAATGCAATGTATTCTTTATATACTAATAGTTGGAAACACACACACACACACACACACACTCTCTCTCTCTCTCTCTCACATCTGTCATTTTATATATATATATATATATATATATATATATATATATATATATATATATATATATATATATATATATATACCTGGGGTGCCATAAAAATGTATACAGGTGGACACTTTGGTCAACATTGCTCAAGCAGTAGTTCCCCGTAATCAAAAGTGTCTGGATGCTGATGGGAACCACTTTGAGCACCTCTTGTAATTGCAGAAGTCAAATGTGATTTGTATTCATCTTTTGTTATCAGTATATATTGAGTATTACAATTTTAATACAGTTTTCTTTTCTTAAAATGTGTATACATTTTTTTTTGGTACCCTCTATATACTCATATATATTTGTAATTAATGTCTACTTTTGAATTAAGACATTAAGCTATTTGGTGGCATCACACATGAGACTAAAGTTTTATCATTATAACACGTGTAGTCATGAATTTAGAGATATTGATAAATATTGACTTTTCTCATATTGAATATTTCTGGTGTTCCTACTAGGTGTTGGACATTACTTGGTGTCGATAATGTTAACAGTCAGGCTTTGTTTCCATCCATAAACCTTGTTTTTCAGTGAGGAAGACATGTATATTAGGTTTTTAAAATTGCAAATGTGTTAAGCGTGACAAAGGAAAGATACTAAGTGTTATGATAGTGTCTCTTAAGGATTGTGTTAATTATCTGCTGCTACTTAATAAACTACCCCACAAGTTAGTGACTAAAATAGCAAACATTATTCTCATACTTTCTATGAGTCAAGAATTTGGGAGAGCATTAGCTGAGTGTTTTTGGTTCAGGGTTTTCCATGAGGTTACAGTTCAGGGTATTAGCAGGCTTTAGTTATCTGCAGACTCTATTAGATTGGAAGATCCATTTCAAGATGGCTTATTCACAGAGCTGTTGGCAGGTCTCAGTTTCTCACTGGCTATTGGCAGGAGGCCTTAGTTCCTCTCCACATTGGCCTCTCAATAGGCTGCTTAAATGCCCTTGTAACAGCAGCTAACTGCCTCGAGGGTAAGGAATGAGAGAGAGAGAGATGGAGGAGGGAGAGAGTGGCTTCGTCATGTAGCCTGGGCTTCCTTAGAAACATGATGATGGCTAGGTTTCAAGGGCAAACAGTCTGACATAGAGAAAGACAAACAGACGGGGGGGGGGGAGAAAAAGAGAGAGAGAGAGAGAGAATATGAATTTAGATGGAAGCTGCATTGCCTTTACAGACCTAACCTTGGAAGTCATGCAGCATTACTTCTACATTCTGCTTAACACAGTCTCACCCAAATTCAAGAGAGGAGAAAGAGACCATGCCTCTTAATGGAGAATGGCACGGTTCTGGAAAAGCAGTTGGACCACACTATTAATGAGGTCATTTTTGGAAAATAATATCTGCTGCAGAAGGGAAAACAAGAGGGGATGCTGGCAGATCAATTAACAAAAACTATAGTCCAGGGAAGAGATGATGGTGGTGGCAGTAGGGATGGAAAGAAGTGAATACATGTGAGAGCTATGCCAGAGATGGGCAGAATCTAGTGATTGAAGAGACGTGGCTGGTGAAGGAGATGGGATGTTAGGGATGACTCACATGTTTATGACATGAGCAATCAAGTGCCTATGGTGCCATATCTTAGATGAAGACCACAGTGGGGATGGAGGTTTTGTTTTTGTTTTCAACGGTTGTGATTGTGGTAGAGTGTATTAGGGGGAAGATTCTAAGTTCATTTCAGAACGATTATGTGAGGGACATTCGGTGTGAATGGAATGTTGCTAGTCTAGCTCAGAGAAGCAGTCTGGGCCAGAAATAATTATTTAAGAACTTTAGGTGTGTAGATGGCAATTTATGGTTAAAGTTCATGTAGGCGAATGTAGACTGAGAAAATAAAAACGGGGAAAAAAAGCTCTGAGGAATATCATCTTTTAATGATTTAGAGGCGACTACATCAGCAAATAAACTGAGAAGGACTGTCCTGGGAGGTAGGAAGCAAACAAAATGGATATATGTTAGAGAAACCTAAGGAAGATAGTGTTTCATGGAGGTATCAAAGTAAATAAAGCAAGTTTAGGCATGAATAATGTTTAGTGGATTTGGCCCCTAGGAGGTGACTTGAGCAAAACTGTTTTTTGAAGAGGAATGGAGGTGAAAACAAGTTGGAGTGCTGTAAAAAGTGAGTGGGAATGAAGAGAAAGGAGCTGCAACTCTTTTAAGAAAAGTTTGGTCAAGTAGGGAGTAGATAGACTGAGGCCCGTAGCTGCAGAGGAAAATGAAGTAAAGATATATATATATATATATAAACATTTTCCTCCTTTTAAGGTGGAAGGGGCTCAACACTTTTAAATGTTTATTTAAGGATCAAGAGAGTGAGAAATAAGGGCATGAAACTCTATAAATATTGTCAATTTAGTTTAATAGTCAGGGCCTGCAAAAAGATATTTAAAAATTGAAATAAGACATTTATGGCCTAATATATTAAGCCACTAGACCATTTTAAGGATATATGTTTTTACATAGCTTTGTCTCGTAGCTTGTATGTGTTCCTCCCAAACTAAATTGGTCACTTGATTTTTTTTTTTTATAAATCTAGAACATTTGTCAATAACTGCAGTAGTTTTGAGACAAAGCAGAGCAGAGATAGTACTTGAAGGATTTTTACAATAAAAAGGAACAAAAGTAAAGGATTTTACTTTAAAAAAAACCAAGTGGTGAAATAAATGATAAAGTTTAATCTTGAAGCAAACCAATGGTAGTATTAAAAGACAATGTCAGCATTCTTGGAAAAAGGAACAATTTTCATTAAATGGTAAAGGCAAAACTATTTTTTACTTTGTATTTATCATTTCAACAGATAATAGGTTAAAAGCAAACTAATTGGTTTAGGAAGTCCCCCAAAAATAATAGACGTTTAAAAACTAAATGCTACAAATTCCATCAAAACTGAATGGTAACAAAAAATTGGGATGTTTAAAAGAACACAAAAAGGTCTGGAATAAATGTAATCACTAAAGGATTGCTTGATCTTACATTCATTGCTTGAGTCTTCCACTCAAGATGAGACTCTTGAAGGTTATTCACAGCTAACTGTACTGGAAATGCCCAAACTAGAAATTGGGTCCTCTTTTCACCCTGTTGAGAATGTTATATAGTACCATGGAGCATGTTAGAGCTGTGAGAATGAGGCTGGAGTAATTACCAGCAAAAATTTAAAAAAGATTGTGAAATAGGTGGTAGTGAACAATGTAATGGGTTTAGTGTTAGGGGAACTGAGTTTTAAACCCAAATCTGTCACCAATTTAACTGTGCAAACTTGGAACAGACATGTAACCTTTACCTTCTTTATACCTTTTTGTGTTTATCAATAAAATGGTGGAGCTGGAGTCCGAGTCAGAGCCATGCAAAAACATTTATTGAGCACCAACTGTGTGGCAGTCATAGTGCCATTTTCTTAATACTTTCTCATTTAATCCTTACAATACTCTTTGAGGCTGCCCGTGTTAGCCCCGTTTTACAGATCTGACTAGGTAACTTAACCAGATTACCTGGCTAGTAAGTGATGAAGGTAGAATTCCAACTCAAGTCTGTTGTCTCCAAAGCGGATGCTTTTTACACAGCATCAATACATCCAAAACTTCATTCATTTTTGTACCATTTTATCAACTGTTGCCTTATCCATGTGTCACTACTACTGTGATTTACTTGATATTTTTCTTAAAGTCTATATTCATGTTTTACTTAAATTTATTTCAGAAGGAAACTGCTTGATAAATAAAATCAAAACTAAACAAACTGGTATGAAAGAATGAAAAGACAAACAAGGAACTCTCTCTTCCTCCCGGAGAAAAAGAAGAAAAAAGAAATATGAAAGGTAGGAAGGAACCAAGGCCCCCGAGAGAAAGAAATCTCTTTAGTTTAGAGGCTAGAGGCTGGGAATGCCAGAGCAGTTCAGAAAAGTGGATTTGGGACTGGTGTTTTGGATCGCATCTGAGAACTGTTTTACAGACCAGAAGATGGGGCTAGAGGAGGGAGTTCCTGCATCTGTGTTAAAAGAGAGAACTGGGGATGGGATATTGCGTTGGACCAGGAATGGAACCTGAATTATAGGATGGTCTGGAACTGAGGGTGCATCACCCCCTCAAGGGAGGAAGGAAGAGACTGAAGGAGGGACACAGGGATTGGGAAATCTGGAAGAAGCATAGAACCAGGAGCTCAGATTAAAGCAGGACAGCGGCCAGGACACTTCAGAGATTGAAGGGGTGTGTAGGTGAAAGCTGAGGCCCAAGAAGGGCCACTGCGACAAGTAAGGCAGGGCCAGTGAGGGGGGCTCAGAAACGATAGCTCAGAGGTAGGTACATCTGACATTGGGACTCGGGAGGCCAAGTTGGGAGAATAGGAGGGGAAACCAAGTATGATTCTCTTCCTGTATTAAGCCAACAGTTTTTCTCCTAAGACTGGACAATGAGTGCAACAGTTCTGCACAGTTTTCTCCAAGGGAAGACAATTTTATTTGTATATGGTCTGAAATCGTCTCTGAGACATGCAGTAAATGTCGTTGCTTCTAGATTTGATTCATCCATCCCTTCTAGCTCTGAATTTTTCCTTGATCTGTTTTGTGTAGCTTATTCTCCCATGTCATGTGTTGCTTATTTAAAAGCAGTATTAAATAAAAGGTTTATTTATTTTATTTTTTTTTATAGTGCTCTTTGTCCATCAAAATGGAAAGATTTTTAAAAAAATTTTTATTATGAAATACACATTTTTAGAATTAGTTTCAACTGTACAACAGTGCAATAGTTATACTTTTTACCCCTCCAAGTGACAACCCCCCTCCCCCAATCCACCACCCCACTTCCCCCCAATATCATACATATCTGTTACAATTCCCTTGACTCCACTCCCACACTATACTCCACGTCCCATGACTATATAGTTGTTGACATACAATATTATACAACATCAGCTTCAGGTGTACAGTGCAGTGATCAAGCCTCTTTCCCATCCATGATGCAAGACGTGACCACCTGACACCCTACAAAATATTCACAACATTATTAATTATATTCCTCGAACTGTCTTTCATGTCCCTGTGGCAATATCGTAGTTGCATATTTATGCTGTGTAACCTCTTCCCCTTCTCCCTCATCCCCACCCCCTCGGTTTATTTATTTTTAACTTAATACTTAGATCCAAAATACTCCTTTAGTTTGCCTTCCTTTCAGTTATCAACCAAAAAGGAGGCTTTGATAGCCAGGGGATAGAAGATTTAGGCTACCTTTATAAAGAGAGCAATTGATCTGAGGGATTGAGCCTTTTCTTGAAAAGTGTTATATTAGTACTTAATGCCAGTAAAATCTAAAGAACACTATTTATATGTAAATATTCTGCCCCTCTTGGAGGAATGTAATTCTGGTGATGTTATACGTACATTAATACACACACACATAAGCACCTGTGTTTATACATGTAGTTAATATATTCATCTGTACACATGTATTTGACCTATGGAAGACATAGTGTGTGTACTATGTATCTATAGGAGTGTCGTATGTGATTGTACATACACATAAAGACATTTCAGTGTCATGATCCATCCATTCTTTATTATCCTTGGTGCCTCAGAGCCCAGGGGTGTACAGGTAGTTAAAATTGTGTAAGCCCTTCTCATTTTCTGACATCTCTGCATTTTGTTTCAATTTCTAATGTTTGTTCTTTTACTAAACCTTTTAATCTAGCTCTGAAGATCTTGAAGAAGGAAGTCATTTTAATTGCAACAGTTAGTTGGGGCTTTTTCATTCTGCTAGGGTTCTTCATCTTTGAATTGATACAATGGTAATATCTCAATAAATGGCCACAGTGTAGTAATGCAACATATGTACGTAATTGTGTTTTGTTTTTTTGTTTTTTCAGTATCTGGATGATCCAGAAAAGTTTCATGCCTACTGTGTAAGGGGAGAATTATTTTCCTGATAAAGTTATCTGGGCTAGGAGCAGGAGAGATCTGGGTTCTCAGGTCCCAGATGTTTCATTGTAAAATGATGAAGTAGAAATACTAAAACTCAGAAATTTCCCTTGCAGCTTTAAACTTTATGAAAATATGGGTCTGTGAGACTCTTAGTTGACAGACATTAAATCATTTGATAATGTTCAACCAGTTCTAAAAATTTGCTGCCCATAAAAGTCACTCAGAAGCATATTAACTTTGCATTTATCTTCTATTTGCCCCTAAAAGATAAACTTTTAAAACTTTCAAAACAGTATGCAGTGGCATTTTTAACTTGTTTCATGTTTTTACTTTGGAAAGCATAACATGGATTTTATTTTTGTTTTGCGTTCTAAAGGAATAGCAACTACAGACCTCTCAGGAGTTGGGAAGCTTCATTTGTAATTACTATATTGTATTAAAAGTTATTTTCATTGGACAGCACAGTGTACCAGTGATTTTTAAACCTATTTGCTGGGGTTTGGTTTTGTTTTGTTTTGTGTGTGTGTGTGTGTGTGTGTGTGTGTGTGTGTGTGTTTAAGTTTGATGTATTAGCTGCTTTGGGCTGCTATAACAAAGTACCACAAAATGTGTGCTTTAAAGATAAATTTATTGTCTCACAGTCCTGGAGGCTAGAAGTTCTTGAAAGCAGGATGTGTGGGCAGGACCATTGAAGACTATAGGGGAAAACTTTTTCTTGCCTCTTCTAATTGTTGATGTTTTCAGGCAGTCTTTGGCTGTCCTTGGTTTGTAGATACATCACTCCAGTCTCTGCCTCTTGTCACATGGCCATCTTCTCTCTGAGTGTCTCTGTGCCTCTTTTCTTCTTATAAAGATAGATGCCATGTTGGATTACTCCAATATGACTCATCTTTCATTCCTTCTGCAGTGACTCTATTTCCAAACATGGTCACATTTTGAGGTATTGTAGGTTATGGCTTCAACATATCTTTTGGGGTGGGACACAATTCAACCCATTAACAGTGGATGAGAAGATTTTGATCATAAATAATAATGCACTAAAACCAGATTATTGTCCTCTTGTTTCCTTTTTTCATAATTCTTCAACGCTGCCACTACCACATTTCCATATGCTGAGCAAATGTTACTAACTGATATGTAACTGAGATCAAATAAAAGCCTTAATGTAGATTCATAGGAAATGTTCAAACTAGTTTTCTTATAAAGCTAAGACAAAGAAGGTGAACAATGAAAAGTTGGTTTCATATGCCATGCGTAAGAAAAAATATTAGGTGGTCATACGAAGTACAGAAGTTTAAATTAATCTTAAAATATCCAGGAATTCCTTGATGTGAGTGTAAAATCTAATGATATGGTTGTAGCTGACTGGGTAGGTTAAAGTTTTAATTAAATTTGTAGAGTTAGAGAATGAGAGAACATGAAAAAGAAAGGGAATTTTATCCTTCCTGTTCCATAATATTTTATTTGGAAATGTTTCAGTTTTTTAATGTATATGCATTTTAACTTAAGAAAGGGGTTATTGCAAACTTTTGTCAACAGTTCCATAGACTATTGTGAATAAAAAGTAGTAATTATTTCAAGAAAGGTGGTTTAACAGGTACGGAAATATGGAGCATACAATTGCTACAGCAGTATACCAGTTTTTGTGGATTTGCATATATAATAACATAGTTGCAACTAAATAACATGAGATTACTCAGGATTGTGGTGTTTTTACTGTCAAACAAGATACTAATGCCAATGGAGTACTGTTGTCCTTCTGGAAATTATTCTCATTTCAATTATATTTTCCTGTCCTTATCTAAGTTTTAAAAATACGTTATTCAAATAATTGTAAGCTGCTCCAACCTCACAGTTACAGTTTTTCTTTTAGATGTGCTGTATCAATATCTGGTCATGGAACCAAGTAAAGTAATTTAGTAGTGTATGAACTGATAGGTTTCTTTTAATATTCTTATAGACTAATTATGTATTTCCATTAGTTTATTATACTTCATCTTTTTCAAAGACCTTAAGTAGGTGGGGATATGTTTTTGGATTTTGTTGTCTTAACTGAAATGATTTCTAAGTGCACCTGCAGGTTTGGAGTATTGGTCCTGAGAATTCATGACTTAGTCTTCCTTGTATGTGAAGCCACTGATCTTCCTCTTCCGATCACTTGTTGCGTTAAGAGTAAAAGCTACCCTCACAACTTTTGTGAAGATAAATAGTAATGCGTAGATCATTTTGGAATTGTAAAATGCAGTGCATCTGTAATGTATCATTAACAATAATATTAGAACTTAAATGGGAATGTATAACATACTGATGTCCTGCCTGATTGTTATGGTCAGTATACTAAGTCGAGGAATCATGCACGGACCACCTTTTTAAAAAAAATGAATGTTTAATAGTTGTCTGGTAGGAAATTTAAGCTTTTCAGTAAGATTGTCTGGAAAATAAGATTTTGCTAGCTCCATCCATTTCAGGAAGATTTACCAGATGGTTGGAACAAGAAATTCAGTCATTTCTTTTTATTTGCAGTGGTTATGTTCTATAATGTTGCCAACAGACACTGAATTAGTGAATAGTGAAGCATCGCTTCCTAAGGGAAATAAATACAGGGTTAGGTTCCTGTGAGCCTCTGGGTATATTTTTGTCAACAGATCAATACATACCTTGTTTATGTTTCTGTTTAAAGACACCTTTAATATGCATTGTTAATTCATTAACATGTAACCCATGGCCCTCAAGGAAACTTGTCTATTTTCTCACAAGGCACATGGGAGCCTTCTTGCACTTAGGGATACTAGACAGCACTTCAGCACTATGCCTGGGGGCCATTTCAAACAGTAAATCACCAACAAAACACAAAAATGTAAAAAACCGTGGTACTGAATAGCCCTTTACAGTATCAGAGCTGAACAACAAGGCAGAGTGGTGTTTTGTTCTACCTCAGCTGGGACTCACATTTTTTTGTGTCACTAGTGTTGATTTGAAGTTTATAAATACATTTTGGCGAGTGGGTAAATTCACAAATACAGAAACCCATGAATAAATGAGAATCAGCTGTATACTGAAGGAATGAGTGGAGTTAAGTTACTAAGTTAAAGTTGGATTCAGATATTTTTACCTTAATTTCTTAAATTTATGTTTGCATTAAGTAGTATACCTCTTTGTCTTCTGATTTCTCAAAACATATACCACAGAATCTCCATTATCAATGGTATTTGTAACAAATAATTTAAATTGATTTAGTGCCTTGTCCTTTCATTTGGTAATAAGGAACCTGCTACTGAAAGGAATCATGAATGGCCTCAAAAAGAGGACAAAGGACTCTGGCCAGTACAGCCAGTGTGCAGTTCCCTTACACTCCCTGACTCGGCAATAGTCACGCTCTTTAGGTAACTCCACTCTGACAACCTCTGGGTATTTCTGGGCATAAAAAGCATGGACATCCAGTACAGCAAAGGGGTTAAGAGCATGGGCTCTGTATTGGAATCATCACTTACTATTGTAGATGTGTGACTTTAGTTCTCTTAAGCTCTTTCTTTTGTACCTCAGTTTCTTTTATACAGCGAGGATAATAATAGTGTCTACCTCATGGAGTGTGAGAACTAAATGAACTAATACATAGAGCTTACTTAAAATAGTGCCTACCATTTAAGGTAGTGTTCAGTAAATGTTACATGATTACTGTTGTTATTATCACTCTTAATTTAAGTAGATCCTTTTTGTTCCTCTCTACCCCTTACTGCCTTCAATGATACAGCAATTGAAAAACCCTTTTATGTTTTATGATACTTCTGATGCTTGTAACCTCTCCCAGTATGCATGTTTATTATGGATCTGATTGGTCACTCCCCTCCCTCCCTCCTTTACTAACATTGGAAGAGGTCGTGAAGGGGAGGAGATAAACATGTATGTTCAATCCTCCATTATGAGACAAAAGTTGATATGGGGACTTGAGCGATGATTATTTAAAAATATATTCATTAATATCTTCATCTGTCTTCTTCCAAGATTAGTCTTTTGACTGACTTGTTCTCTGAAAATGGTTGACAGTATTTAAGATTGATTAATAAGGTGAATTATGGAGTATGTTAAGGCTTGATTAGAAAAAAATGAGACTCTGTCGACTCCATCCTTCCGTCCGACAGTCTGTCATTCACTCACCGTGTATGAAAAGTAATTCAGAAAGGTTTTTAAAAAGGAAGGAACGTTTACTAAAGTATTTTGGAAATCGAGTTTCAATCATCATGGAATGAACAAGCTAATAACCAGATCTAGGTAAAGCTCTAATAAAACAGAATTGTAGAACTATAAATCATAGTTTGAATTTTTTCCCAGTTTACTTTCAAACTTCATCTTTTACATATAAATGATATTATAAAGATGTGATTGTGATGTGTTGCTATGTAGAGTCAATGTTACAATAATCTTTTATTCCTCAATATTTTATTATGAAAATGTTTTTTTCTCAATATTTTATTATTTAGCAATGCTAAAATTTTTACAGTGACTCCCTGTATCAACTCTTTGTATGCCCACCACTTAGATGGTATCATTGTGTAATTTATTTTTATAAGGGCAGTTTTGTGTACTGTATACTCTAAAAAAAACAAATACGGGATTCTTCAGTCTTTAATAGAAATGAAATAAGGGTGTCTATTTTTCTTAGGTAGTTAGCTTGAATTATAGTAATTCAAATATAGTAATTTCAAAAGTAAGTTTTTCTGATGTATATTATACTGTTTCTTCATTTCTGAAATCTTGATTAATAAAAGCATAATAGCAAAATGTCATGATCTCATTGACAGGACAACCAATGAAAAGAAATGTTCAAGATGTTTAGAATCCAGTATAACCAATTCTTTTGGCTTTAGTCAGTCACATGTTGGTAGGTTCTGGGACTAAAGTTGGAAGTACTCTCAGACTTCAAAATATCAAGTAATTTTTAGGGACAACAGAGCTTTGAGGTACAGTTTCTGATTTAGATAGTGTCTGGGCATTCGTCCGGAAACCAGACCACTTTGTCTAATGAACTTGAATTCCTAAACATACTCATTATCCTAGACCCTCTCCTAAATGGACCAGAAACCCTGCTATTAATATATAAGACAGTGAAGTAAGTTTGTTTTCAGAAAATGTTTTTATTAACAGTATTTTATTTACAAACATATAATTTTCACAGTGTCATAATGTTAATTTTGTCATTGAAGATACTACCTATTTTTTCCCTGATAGCTGATGTTAAAATGTGTTCAGTCTTTTTAGACAAGATAACTTTGATATTTTCCTTTTGCATTTATTATGAAAACAGGTATAAGTGCCTGGAATATGCATTTAAGAGTATTCTTTTAGAACAGTTTTCTACGATGTACCTTTAATTATAGTTGTTAAATACCATGTCATTTTCCCCCCTAGATTTGAGTAACTAAATGCTGTTATTGAACTTTTTTCATAAATGATGGAAATATGGGGTCATTATATTAAATTAATTCTAGACTTGAATCATATTATTGGCTATTAATAATCTTCCATAGTCACATCTACACATATTAGCAGTAAAGAATCATTTTAGTGACAATTGGTTAGACTTAATAAGAGAAAAACTTGAGTTCACACCTTGTCTGCTTTGAGAACAAGTGTAATATCAATGTGTAGTCTTTTTTTGTTTTTTTTAAACTCTAAAATAGTTCAACTATATATGGAACAATTTTCAAAAGGGCAGGAAATGGATTTGTGGAAATTTGCATAAACCTGTACTCACATTTTCCCTGAAATATGTAAAAATTATTTTTAATGTTCAAAACATGTTAAAATTTGAATAATGCCAAGAAGCAATTTTATTTCATTTAGAAGGTCAACAGAATAGTTAATAAAATGTTAGAACTGAAGAGACTTGCTGTAGGATCAAGTGTGTTGGGATAATGAATACTTAAATAGTTTTAATTAAAACAGTAGAAAAACTGAAAAACTTAAAGCCTTTGGAAGATTTCGTCAAAATTTTGAAACTGATTTGAGGCTTATACATTAGACATTTTCATAAAAAAACAGGTGTTTGAGTATAGCAGAGGTAGATTACATATTCTTTAGATTGTTTTGGCATTTACTTGTAATCTGACAATTTTTTTAAAATTTAGGAAGATGTTGAAAGTAGAACTATTTGACCCCATTAAGTGAAACTATCTTACCAGGAAGATCTTAGCAGTAAAATGATTTAAATCTGAGATTTAACTTAAAAAATAATGTAATTATGAGAAACATGAGTACTCAAGCATATTATATCTTTTAATGGTCTTTTACAGTGACAGAAGAGCCCACATTCTCTCCTAGTATAATTTTTAAAATAATGTATTGAAGCTGAATGTAGTTCTGCTAGGCTTTATTTGCTATCTCCGACTCAGCATTGCTAAAACTCTTACTTTCCTAGTCATTATTAAGTATACATGCACGGTATAATATATAGAAAAGAATAGGTGTAACATGCTATGAAGCATAATAAAAAAAATAAACATCATGACCTCTCACCTCCCTTAAGAACTAGAATATATCATTGAATCTATTGATGCTGTCTTTCCCTATCCAGTCCCTCTGCTTTCCCTCACCCAGATTGTTTTTTTAAAAGTTTTCCACTACTACTTTTAAATATAGATTCTTTGTATATTCCTAAACAGTACATCTTTTGCTTACTTTTGAGCAAAAAGAAGATTGTAGAAGTCTGACTACATTGTGATACCGGATCACAATGTGTAGTTAGACTTCTACAATCTTCTTTTTCTCCTTTTTGATGTCTTTTAGAAAAAACGATTTAGTAAGATACAATTGACGTATAATATATTAGTTTCAGTTGTATAACAGTGATTCTATATATCTATATATTGCAAAGTAATAACAATTAAGTCTAGTTAAAATCCGTAACCACATATAGTTTAAATTTTTTTTTCTTCTGATGAGAGCTTTTTAAGATTTACTTTCCTAGCAACTTTCTTTTTTTTTTATTACAATTTATTGGGTGACACTGCTTAATAAAGTGACATAGGTTTCAAGTACAATTCTGTAATACAGTATATATATATCACCTTGTTTGTTCACCCAGTCAGCTCTCTTTCTGTCACTATATATTTGACCCTGTTTACACTGTTGTATCTCCCCTCTACCTTTATCCTCTGGTAACCACTGAACTATTGTCTGTGTCTATGAGTTTTTGTTCCTTTCTTTGTCTTGTTCCTTTGTTACTTTCATTTTTATATCCCACATGTGAGTGAAGTCATATGGTTCTCGACTTTCTCTGTCTGACTTATTTTGCTTAGTGTAATAATCTCAAGATCTGTCCATGTACACCAAAAAAGCCTGAAAACATTTATCTATAAAGATATATGTGCTCCAATATTCATTGCAGCTTTATTTATGGTGGCCAAGACATGGAACCAACCAATGTGGGGTTTTTTTTTGTTTTTTTTTTTAAGATTTTTATTGGGGAATTGCGGGGATGGGAACAGTGCTGGGGATTTGGGGGAAGGGGAACAGACAAGTTGCTGTCATTTTCGTTCTTCAATCTAGTTGTGGAGGATGTTGCTTCACTGGTCCAAGTTGGCACCGTCATTG
>NW_017732202.1:269384-276171 GCF_001890085.2 Hipposideros armiger
CCAGTTCTTAACCATCGCACCACTCGGCCGGCCCTAATTTTACTTTTTTATATGCTAGAATTATTATCATTTTATTGATTAAAAAAATATATGTACCTAAAGAGAATGAGTTAATTTTTAAATAACTGTTATTGTTAATACAAGTCTTACTCTATATGTTTTCAGGGTTCTTGCAGTGGGGCGTGGGGGCAGGAGGAGGGTCACATAATAGGCAATATAAACATACATTGAATCTGTTTGATCCTTTAGTAATCAGCTGTCTTAGGGTTCAATATTTATTTTATGTGATATTGAACTCTATAGGTATATATTAAGGTAAGCCTCCAATGTGGTAGGTGATATCAATACAGTACATTCTTTAAACAGCAGAGACATAATCCTCATTTTCTTAAGTAGTATCTTTGAAATACCAAATTTTTGTTTGAAATGGATGGGTTGGAGGGATTGGATCATAGAGTGCACCATCTTGGACATTCTAGTTTTTGAAAATGAAGGACAAAGTTGGAGGATTCACACTACCTGATTCTAAGACGTACTATGTAATGCTGCAGTCATCAAGGTAGTGTGGTATTGGCATAAAGATAGATGCATAGTGATCAGTGGAACAGAATACAAAGTCCAAAAAAATAAATGGTCACATAAATGGTCAGTTGATTTTTGGCAATTGTGCCAAGGTAATTCAGTAGGGAAGTGATTTCAACAGATGGTACTACAGTAATTGAATATCCATATGCAAAATAATGAGCCTTCACCTTTGCCTCACATCACATATAAAAATTAACTCAAAATGGGTTGTAGAAATAAATAATGGAAACGAAAACAGTAAAACTCTAAAAATAAAACGTGAAACAGTTTTCATGACTTTGGATTAAGCAAAGAGTTTTGGACACAAAAGCATAAAATAAAAGGGTAAATTAGACTTCATCGAAATAAAAGACTTGAGAAAATGAAATGTCAAGCCACAGATAGGTAGAAAATATTTGCAAAATCTTTATCTGATAAAAGACTTGTATCCAGAACACAAAGAACCCTTACATCTTAATTGTGAGAAAACAAACCAGCTCAAATTGAGCAAAAGATTTAATAGACATGTCTCATACAAAGGTATATAAATTCCAGTGATGCTTAACGTAATTAGTTATGAAGGAAATGCAAATTAAAACCACAGTGAGGGCCGGCCGAGTGGCGCAATGGTTAAGAACTGGCTTGGGACGCCAGAGGGCCCCAGTTCGGATCCCACATATGAGGGCCAGTGACACTGCCCTNGCGACTCACGGCAGCCCAGCTCCAGGTTGAGCTGTTGTTCAGCATCTTAGCTGTGGAGGGCAGTGTCACTGGCCCTCATATGTGGGATCCGAGCCGGGGCCCTCTGGTGTCCCAAGCCAGTTCTTAACCATCGCGCCACTTGGCTGGCCCTATATGTTGCTTTTTTATTTTGTCATTGGTTTCCTTTGCTGTGCAGTTTTATGTAATTCCACTTGTTTATTTTTCCTTTTGTTGCCTTTGCTTTTAGTGACTGATATCTATGAGTTTACTATCTATGTTTTCTTCTAGGAGTTATGTGGTTTCAAGTCTTACACTCAAGTTGTTAACCCATTTTAAGTTGAATTTTTTATGTCCTGGTTCAGTTTCATTCTTTTGGAAATAGACTGTTCTTTCCACATAACTCTTGGCTCCTTTGTCACAAATTAATTGACCATATATGTGTTGTTTTTATTCTGTACTCTCTTTCCTGATGTGTTTATTTTATATATATCTGTTTTTATGTCAGTACTGTTTTGATTACTATACCTTTATGATAAGGTTTGAAATCAGAGAACCTTAAAGATAAGTCTGGCTTTGTTCTTATTTCTTTTTTTTAAGATTTTATTGGGGAATTGGGAAGGGGAACAGTCAAGTTGTTGTCCTTCAATCTTAGTTGTGGAGGGCGCAGCTAGCTCAGCTCCAGCCCGGTTGCCATCTGGCCACTCGTTGGCAGCTCACAGCCTCTCAGTTCAAGGTGCCATGTTCAAGCTTAGTTGCTGGTGGGTGTAGCCTACCATCCCATGTGGGAGTTAAACCAGCAACCTTGTTGTTAGGAGCACATGCTCTCACCAGCTGAGCCATCCTGCCACCTGTTGGCAGCTCAGCAGCAGCTCGGCTCAGGCGCACCTCACTGGCTCATGTGGGAATCGAACCAGTGACGCTGTTGCTCAGAGCTCACATTCTTAACCAACTGAGCCACTCGGCTGGCCCTGTTCTTATTTTCAGGATTACTTTGGAATAGTCAGGGTCTGTTGTTCCTCCATACAAATTTTAGCATTGTTTATTCTTTTTCTGTGAAAAATTTCACTGGATTTTGATAGGGATTACATTGAATCTGTAGATTGCTTTGAGTAGTGTGAACATTTAATAGTAATTCTTCCAATCCGTGAGTACAGAATATCTTTGTTCTCACATTTATTTTTGTCTTCAGTTTTTTTTAATCAGTGTTTTATAGTTTTTAGTGAACCAATCTTTTACCTCGTTAGGTAAATGTATTCGTAGGTACTTTATTCTTTTTTGATGCAATTACAAGTGAAATTATTTTCTTAATTTCTCTTTTTGGTAGTTCATTATAGAAACTTAACTGATTTTCATCTTTTATTTTTTTTATCCTGAAACTGAATTTGTTTATTAGTTCTAGTTTCGTTTTGTTTTTTGGTGGGTGGGGGAAGGTATGTTTAAGGTTGTCACTGTATAATATCATGTCATCTGCAAATAGAGACAATTTTATATTTCCGATTTGGATGCCTTTTATTTCTTTATCTTGATTAATTGCTTTTCCTAGGACTTCCAGTGCTATATTGAATAAAAGTGGCGAGAGTGGGCATCTAGTTCCTGATCTTAGAGGAAAAGTTTTCAGCTTTTCTCCATTGAGTATGATATTAGCTCTGGGCTTGTTGTATACATTATTTCTATTTCCTTATGATTCCCTTGACATTTTACCATCCCTACTTAAAGAAATCCTAAGTTAGTATCGTAATGTCTTCTCCTATAACTCAAGGACTACAGAACTGTTTAATACCAATCAGCTCCTTTCCTGATTTAAATGGTTGCAAACTAATGACTTTTTAAATGCCAAAGTTTGCCAGGCTCACAAAATGCCAGTGTCAAAATACCATGTAACCTGTTCTTATCATCTAAGAATTGTTTTCTGCAATGGGAAACCTCCATCAGGGAGGTATTCTATTAGTAAAACCTGGAAAACAAATAAACAATCACTCTCTGAGGTTTTTATTTTCTGAATAAGTGCTGCTTTGAGCAAATTCTATGCCTAGCTTACCGAGGGAGACGTCTCTGTCAAAATGAATTTTTATGTTGAAGTAATGTCTTAAAGCTAGAGTGAACATAATTTCAAAGGAAAAGTAGAACATGGCCTTATTCATCTGGTAGCAAGTGTATGAAATAACACATATTCCACATTAATTTTTAAATTGGTGACCTTTATTTCTATAGAGAGTCAGCTTCTGCTATCTGATAAAAATGTATATTATTCTTTTATATATAGAGACTGCAGAAAAATCATTTGGCCATCTTAGTCAAGTGGCCCCTATCAAAGAGAATCTCCATAGTGTATATAGCGTGGATAAGATAATGAATTTTCAAAAAATATTCAGTGATTTTGAATATGTTCTTTGTATCTTGGCACTTACCATTTATATGCATTTCTTTATTATTAATGCTCTAAATCTTTTTAATCTGGAATTTTTTCTTTATAAATAAAAAAAATTTAGTCTGAAAAAAAATAAAAGAAAATTTTAAGTATATCACCATAATTTGGACATGCAAAGTAAATGAGATTGAAAAAACGTAATTTTTAAATGTGTTTGTTTATTTTCATATATGATTCAGAACAACTGAAATTTATGGGCAAATATTTGATGTAATTTTAGGAGTATCAAACACTATCTGAAATTTCCTGGAGCTGGCATGTCACTATTATACTCATTTCAGTATGTACATTGAATTATATTTCATTTATATTTTGAAGTCTCAGAAGAGGTGCTGAGATGGACAAAATGTGGATTTCAACAAATGAAAAGGTTTGAGTAATAGAAAATATTAGAATTTGAATTTAAATAGAACTTTTTCATTATCATGGAAATTTTTCTAAAGCTGATACATTCGAAGTCTATGTAATAACATCTTCAGGGAAGAATTGATTTGAGACTTGTAATTTATGAAAGGTAGAGAGAAAAGGGGAAGATAAGATACTAATATTTCAGATAATTCCAGGTAGATAAATTCTGTTTAAATAAATAGTAAAATCCCCTTTGGCAAAGCTACATAATATATGAGTATAATATACAAATCATTCATACGTTATTCAAGTCACTTAAGTACTTTAGGGTTGGTATTCAAAAATTTTAATTTGTGTATTTATGGCAAAAGAACTGTTTTATTTCAGTATTTGTATTCATTCTTTTTAAGGGACAAAACCACTTTCAATAGTGAAAAGTGAAGCCTACAAGTAAAAAATTTCTCAGGTACCTGTTGTCTTGTGATTTGTATGATGCAGGGATATATACTGAGATATAGATATAGATATAGATATATAGATATATATATAGATAGATAGATAGATAAAATGGAGATAAAGATATGGATATAGATACATAAGGGTATATATAAGGATGGTCATATAATGATATAAATGAAATCCTTATAATACTTATTTATATGTATATATTAAATATACATATATCCATATATTTGTATATGGATGTACGTGTCCCTTTTCCTGAGGTATTCTTTTGATTGTTGCAGTAGTTCTTACAGTTACTAATTTTTCTTTTTTTTTTTTAAAGATTTTTATTGGGGAATTGGGGGGAATGGGAACAGCGCTGGGGAATTGGGGGAAGGGAAACAGACAAGTTGCTGTCTTTTTGTTGTTGTTGTTCTTCAGTCTAGTTGTGGAGGACGTTGTTTCACTGGCCCAAGTTGGCACCATCATTGCNCAACTCATGGCAACCCAGCTCCAGGTTGAGCTGTTGTTCAGCATCTTAGCTGTGGAGGGCAGTGTCACTGGCCCTCATATGTGGGATCCGAACCGGAGCCCTCTGGCATCCCAAGCGAGTTCTTAACCATCGCGCCACTCGGCCGGCCCCAACCAATGTGTTTTTTGACAGATGATTGGATAAAGAGGATGTGGTGTATGTACACAGTGGAATACTACTCTGCCATAAGAAACGATGAAGTAGTGCCATTTGCGACAACATGGATGGATCTTGAGATTATTACGTCTAGCAACTTTCAAATATAAAATACAACATTGTTCCATCTGACTTATTTTGCTTAGCATGATATTCTCAAGATCCATCCATGTTGTCACAAATAGCAAAGTCAAGAAACATGATTTCACTCAACGTGCGCTATAAAATTGAACGCAACAAACAAATAAAAACTCATAGACACAGACAACAGTTTAATGGTGACCAGAGGCAAAAGGGAGAGGGAGGAGGTAAAAGAGGGTAAAGGAGGTCAAATATATGGTGATGGAAGGAGACTTGACTTTAGGTGTGAACACACAGTGCAACATATAGATGATATGTTATAGAATTGTATACTTGAAACCTATATAATTTACTAATCAACATCATCCCAATAAATTTAATAAAACTTGTTACAGTATAATATAGTATTGTATTGTAAAGGTATAATACAGTATTGTTAACTGTAGTCACCACGCTATACGTTACATTCCCAGAACTTATGTATTTTATAACTCGAAGTCTACCTTCATCCATTTAGCCCACTCCCCATCTTCCCCACTCTGGCAAACCACCAGTCTGTTCTCTGTATCTGTGAGTCTGTTCATTTAAGATTGCACATAAAAGTGAGGTCATATGATATTTGTTTTTCTGTGTCTGACTAAACTTTAGCATAATGCCCTCAACATCATCCATGTCATTGCAGATGTTAAGATTTCTTTTTGTTTTATGGCTGGATAATTCCGGGTGGGGGTGGGGGGAGTGGAGTGGTAGAGAATGAGAATATATGTATGTGTATACCACATTTTCTTTGTCCATTCATCCATCTATCAGTGGACACTTAGGTTGCTTCCACGTTTTAGCTGTGGTAAATAATGCTTCAGTGAACATAGGGGTGTGCATATCCTTTTGAGTTAGTGTTTTTGTTTCCTTTTGATAAATGATACCCAGAAGTGGAATTTCTGGATCCATATGGTAGTTCTGTTTTTAATTTTTCAAGACTCTTTTCCATAGGGGCCGCACCAATCTACATTCCCACCAATGATACACAAGGGTTCTCTATTCTCACACCCTCACCAACACCTATTTTTTGTCTTTTTGATAATAGCCATTCTAACAAGTGTGAGGTGACAGCTCATTGTGTTTTGATTTGCATTTCCCTGATGATTAGTGATGTTGAGTACCTTTCATGTACCTGTTGGCCATTTATACTCGTATGTTTTCTTTGGGAAAATATCTGTTCAGATCCTCTGCCTAATTTTTAATCAGATTTACATGAGTTCTTTATATATTTTGGATATTAACCTCTTATCAGAGATATGATTTGAATATTTTCTCCCATTCTATAGGTTGCTTTTTTTTTTATTACTACTTTTTTTTTTTTAATTGGGGAATTGGGGGAAGACAAGTTGCTGTTGTTTTGTTCTTCAGTCTAGTTGTGGAGGACGTTGCTTCACTGGACCAAGTTGGCACCATCATTGCGCTCTTCCTGGGCGAGGCAGATTAGTCGCCGGCTTCTGGATGGCCGCTCACTGCGGCTGCTGGCCGCTCACGCT
>NW_017732202.1:281966-285303 GCF_001890085.2 Hipposideros armiger
AAAAAAACACAGTGATACAAGTACACATCCTAGAATGGTTAAAATTAAAAAAAAGAAGAAAAAACAGATTATACCAAATGTTTGGGAGGATGTGGAGTAGTTGGAGCTATCATATATTACTGTTGAGAAGGCAAAATGGTAAAGCTACTTTGAATAATAGTTTGGCAGTTTGTTATTATAAGCATACACTTACCATGTGACCCATTATAAGTTGACTTGTGTTTCCCAAAAAGGTATGTTTTAAGTCCTAACCCTCAGTACCTCAGAATGTGACCTTATTTGGAGATAGGGTCATTACAGTTTGAGATAAAGTCATACTGGAGTAGGGCGTTCTTAACCCAGTGTGACTTGTGTCCTTGAAGAGGGGAGATACAGGAGAGAGATGGCCATGTGAAGACAGAAACATAAAGGGCGAACACTGTATGACGATGGAAGCAGAGATTGGAGTTATGCAGGTGTAAACCAAGGAGTGCCAAGGATTACTGACAGAAGCCAAGAAAAAGACACTTAACAGATTTTTTCCTAGAGGGCTCAAGAGAGCATGGCCCTGTTGACACCTTGATTTCGTACTTTTAGCCTTCAGAACTGTAAGAGAATAAATTTATGTTGTTTGAAGGCCCTTAGTTTGTGATACTTTGTTATAATGGCCTTAGGAGACTAATGCACCTGGCAGTACCACTTAACAGGCATTTCTGTAAGAGAAATGAAAACCTAGCCTCACAAAGATGTATTTGAATATTTATAGCAGTTGTAGTACTAATAGCTAAAAGCTGAAAACTAGTATCTACCAATTGGGTGAATGGATGAATAAAAGGTGATATTGCTGCTCATATACAATAGAATGAACTACTGATAAACACCATGACATGGAAGAGTGTAAAGGGATTATGCTAAATGAACAAACCCAGTCACAGAATTATACATACGTGCTTCTACTGATAAGACATTCTAGAAAAGGCAAAACTATAGTGACAGAAAGCAGATCAGTAGTTCTCATGGGTAAAGAGTGGGGAGAGATTAACTGCAAAGGAACATGAGGGAACTCTTGAGATAGTGGAAATGTCCTACATCATGATTATAGCGATGTTACAGGATTATACATTTATCAAAACTTACCAAATTGTTCACTTCAAAATGGTGAATTTTATTGTAAATAAATTATACCTCAACAAAGCTGATTAAAACATTTAAAAGGGAATATAATAAATGGGTACATTGAGCACATAATAAATATACTTTTAGGTTGAATGGGAAAACATTTTTCTTCAGATTCTACAAATGGCATTTTAGGCTGTGGCAAAATTTCTGATAACTCAATTGCAGAATCAAAAAGTGCTACATCTCAATAACAAGTGACGATAATATACTCTAGAAAATGATTCTAGTGATAAAGACACTGATGTCAAAGAGTTGAATAAAATTTTAATGAAACATGAGACTGGAGAAAAGTATTATTTGCAAGTTAATTTGTTATTTTATTGAATGATTTTAAATATCTGTAGCTAAACTAGTAAATAGTTTAAGTGGCCATTTGACTGTTTTCTTATGTGTGTACATGTTATGCGCCCTTGAGTCGGCTTGGACTCCTGGTGACCCTGTGAATGAGTGATGTCCACAGTGTCCTGTCCTCCACAGCCCTGCTCAGCTTCTGTCGACATGTCTGTGCCTTCTTTTATGGAGCCTACCCACCTCACAGATGGTCTTTCTCTTTCCTGTTGCCTTCTATCTTTCCCAGCATTATTGTCTTTTCCGAAGAACTCTGCCTTTTCCTGATGTGCCCAAAATAGGGCATCTTCAGTTTCATCATTTTTGCCTCCAGCAATGTTTCAGGCTTAATTTGCTCTAAGACCCACTTGTTCATCTTTCTCATGGTGCAGGGTATCTATAGAGCTCTTTTCCAACACCATATTTCAAATGAATCATTTTTTTTCCCTATCAGCATTCTTCCCTGTCCAACTTTCACATGCTTACATGGTAATTGGGAACACGAGGGTGTGGTTGCTCTTAGCCTTGGTGTCTAATGACACATCTTTGCTCTTGATGATCTTGCCATTGCTGCCCTTCCAAGTCCCAACCATCTCTTGATGTCTTGGCTGACCTCTCCATTTGAATTGATGACTGAACCCAGGTAAACAAATCTTTAACAATTTCTGTGTTTCCATTATCTATGTTGAATGTATATTTTGTAGTCATGATTTTTGTCTTCTTGATGTTCAGATGCAGGCCTCTTTTGGCTCTTTCACTTTCATGAGAAGTCATTTCAAATCACTGTTACTTTCTGCCAGTAAGATGATGTCATCTGCATATCTTAAGTTATTGATATTTCTGCCACCAGTTTTCACTCCTCCTTCCTCTGAGTCTAGTCCAGTTTTTCATAGGATATGTTCTACGCACAGATTAAACAAATAGGGAGGTAAAATGCGCCCTTATCTCACACTTTTGCCTATAGGAAACCACTCTGTCTCCATATTCTGTCCTGACGGTGGCTTCCTGTCCACAATCAGGACAATCAAGTGCTGAGGCATGCCCCTTTCTTTCAGAGCAACCCGAAGCTCTTCATGATGCATATTCAATAGCTTTAGTGTAGTTTATAAAACATAGACTAACCTTCCTCTGTTTCTTTGACAGTCCTAAAAATTGATATACTTAAATTGACTTGGGGGAAACTTTTTTTCTTTTTACTGGGAAAATGGAGGATTGATTGCCTTATAGTCAGGCATGTGTAGAGTTTTCTGTTTATACTCAGTTAAGCAGAGTTGGCACATCCTCCTTCATTCTTCCATGCAGTATTAAACTATCTCTAGTTCTGCACATGTTACACTGTATTGCATTTAATCATTTTCATATCTGTAAATTCAGTTATGCCACATTTTATTTATCCCTTTTATCCTAACCACAGTCTATAGTACCTGGCTTCTGATGTACATAAAATTAAAAAATTGGTGGATAGCTCAAAAATTTTTTTATAAAGAATTAATCTTGTGCCATGATGCCTTTTGTCATGCTTAAGATTTATTCAACAAGCATTTATTAAGTGTTACGTGGAAAGCATTATACTAGCTGCTTTGGGACATGTGAAAAGGCTATAACATCTAAACTTGTAAGGTTAGGATAAAATGTAATCTCTATGTAGTGTAAGGTGTAATGTAAAGGAGGAGGGTGGGTAATCACTGGAGCTTTCAGTTGGATCATAGGTTAAAATACGGACGGCCGCTCACTGTGGCTGCTGGCCGCTCACGCTGGCTGCTGGCTACACATGGTAGCCCATGGCAACCCACTGCTGCAGGGGCTGCAGCCTACGCCGTCGCCGGCGACTCACTGCAGCCCAGCTCCAGGT
>NW_017732202.1:285338-328686 GCF_001890085.2 Hipposideros armiger
ATGTGGGATCCGAACCGGGGTCCTCTGGTGTCCCAAGCCAGTTCTTAACCATCGCGCCACTCGGCCGGCCTGGAAGCTTTTCAAAATGTAAATATTAGTACGATCTCCTCCCCTCCTTAAAATGTTTCAATGTCTTCCTATTGCATTTGGGATAAAGCCAGATATCTTTAATATAACCTGAGAGGTCCTCATGGATATTTGTTACCACTTCCCTCTTCAGTTGTTTCTTTTTGCACTCCCCTCGTGCTCTTTGCTTCTACCACAGTGGCCTTATTTCTAGGCCTTGCCACTCCCCTTGCTCCTTACTGCCTCAGGGCATTTACATATGCTGTTCAGCCCTCCTCAGCTCTTGCCTTTTACCTTCTCCTAGTTAACTCCCACTGGGTGTTTAAAATACCATCTCAAGCATTGCTTCCTCTGTGAATCTTTCCTGATCTTCCTAACTAGGTCACATCCCCATGGCACTGAGCAAGGTATACCTCTCCTTTGTAGCACATCTTCTGTTTCACATTTTTTTACGCTTATTTGATTAATATCTATATCCCCAGCTAGGTGGTAATTTCCCTGTAGGCAATGGCCATTTTATCTTTAGTTTCTAGCACAGGTACCCAGCACAAAATGTAGACACTCAAATCTTTAATGAATGAATATATTTCTATTTTCTCCATTGAATCTACTGTGGAAAATATGCCAAGTACTGTACTGGCACAATGTAAAAGCTCAAATACATTTTTCAGAATCAAAGTGAATTCACATGCTCAAAAAGGCACAGTATGGATTAATAAGCAATACCATTCTTCACCAGACTTCACAAGGTCTTAAATTTACCAGCAAGAGGGCATTCGAAGGCAGGGGGAAAAGAAGATAATTGTGAACTGCTTTCAGATAGCTAGGTCTGTCATTCTAGTTAATAGATTTTTTCTCCTGTTTTATTTCCTAGTTTTCTCTTCTGTCCCAGTCTTATACCTCTCCCTAATAAATTGTGAAGTACTAGTTACTTTTAACCGAGAGAAATAGTGACTTTTTTCAAAGCACTCAGGAATACAACCTGTTCACTTATAAAACAACTGTTTGAATTTTGGAAAGAAATACAGAGATTTGGTGAAGATTGTATTCTGTCTAGATAGACACTCAGTACCTGCGTGCTGGTCATGAGACTTTTAGGGAAGCTGCTTAACTTCTGTGAGCCTCTCTGTGAAGCTGGGATAGTTACAGTATTTATCTCATAGTATTACTATGAGGATTAAATGAGATGTACAGCATTTAACCTAGTGACTCCTGGCAGCACTCAGTCAGGCAAATGCTGCTGTTGCTGCAGCTGCTATTCTTGTTGCAACACATTTTGTCAATACAGTTTGCTTAGGTTTCCAGTCTAGTCCATACATGTTCATTTAGCCTTTGATGTACCTAATGTAATTAAATTTATTCTTATGTATGCCAGGAGTATCCGAAAGCTCTGACCACCACTGATTGATAACCTTGTTAAAGTGAACAACTTGCTGATAACTAGGTCACCTTTCCCCGCTTCCTGTGTTCCAGGAAAGGTAGAACTCAGTAGGCTTCAGTTGAGAGATTAGTGGGGACTAGGAGGAGAAAGGTGATGAGTGTTTGAATTAGCAATTTGGAGTGGAAGCCAGGCTGCTTGATGTCTCCATTAGTAAGAGAAAAGTCAGGGATCTGCAGATACACTGTACCTCATTTAATGTTAGGGGGGAAATGGCTAAACTTGACTTTTGTGAGCCAGCACTGAAACCACCATTTATATTACTGTGATCAAAATGTGTTCCAGGTTCCACAGTACCTGATTTTAAAACAAATTTTTGGAACACATCCCTTTTTAATTTCAAAACTGTTTTTATATACCAACACATGAACATTTACTACTTCTTGCTTTTTAATATAGAAACATTTACTTGTTCTAAACTTTATTTGTATTTTTTCTAATTAAGACACTTTATTTTTAGAACAGTTTTAGGTTCACAGCAGCATTGAGCAGAAAGTACAGAGAATACCTGCTGTTTCCGAATATACAACCTCCCCACTGCCAACATCCCACACCACAGTGATAACTTTTGTTACAATTGATGAACCTATATTTGACACATTGTTATCAATTAAAGTCCATAGTGTATATTAGGGTTCATTCTTGGTGTTCTGCATTTTGAGTTTTGACAAATGCATGACATGTATCCAACTATTGTAGTATCACACAGAATAGTTACACTGCCCTAAAGATCCTCTGAGCTCTGCCCTGGCGACCACTGACCTTTTAACTATCTCTATAGTTTTGCCTTTTCCAGTGTGTCATATAGTTGTAATCATACGGCATATGGCCTTTCAGATTGGCTTCTTCCACTTAGTAATATGTATTTAAGTTTTCATGGCTCGATAACTCATCTTTTTTTTTCTTTAAGATTTTACTGGGGAACTGGGGGAGGAGAACAGCGCTGGGGAATCAGAGAAGGGGTACAGACAAGTTACTGTCCTTTCGTTCTTCAGTCTAGTTGTGGAGGATGTTGCTTCACTGGCCCATGTTGGTATTATCATTGCGCTCTTCCTGGGTGAGGCAGATCAGTGGACGGCCGCTCATGGCGGCTCTTGGCAGCTCACACCGGTTGCTGACCGCTCACGCTGGCTGCCAGCCACACACAGTAGCTTACAGCAGCCCACTGCAGCAGGGGCTGCAGCCTATGCCGTTGCCAGCGACTCAAGGCAGCCCAGCTCCAGGTTGAGCTGTTGTTCACCATCTTAGCTGTAGAAGGTGCAGCGTCACTGGCCCTCATGTGGGATCCGAACCAGGGCTCTGCTGCTCAGAACTGGCATCCCAAGCCAACCCGTAACCAACGTGCCACTCGGCCAGCCTAATAGCTCATATCTTTTGTCCCATCATCTGTGTGTACCACAGTTGATTTTTCCACCCACTTATTAAAGGATTCCTTGGTTGCTTCCAAGTTTTGGCCCTTTTGAGTAACGCTGCTGTGAACATCTGTGTGCAGGCTTTTGTGTGGACATGAGTTTTCAGTTCATTAAATACCAAAGAGCGCAATTGCTGGATCATATGGTAAGAGTCTGTTTAGTTCTGCAAGAAACTGCCAAGCTGTCGTCCCAAGTGGTTGTACCATTTTGCATTCCCACCAGCAATGAATGAGAGCTTCTGTTGCTCCACATTCTTGCCAGCATTTGTCAGTGTTTTGAATTTTGGCCATTCTAATTGGTATGTAGTGGTATCTTGTTTTGATTTGCAATTCCCTAATGACATGTCTTAGTCCTTTTGGACTGCCCTAACAGAAGACCATAGACTGGGTGGCTTATAAACAACAGAAATTTATTTCTCACGGCTCTGGAGGCTGGGAAGTTCAAGATTTAGTGTCGGGTGAAGGCCTGCTTTCTGGTTCACAGATGGGTACCTTCTCGCTGTGTCCTTCCATAGCTCTGGAGTTCTCTTTTAAAAGGGCACTAATTCCATTCATGAGGGCCATATCCTCTGACCTAGTCACCTTTCAAAGGCCCCCCTCCAAATACCATCACACTGGGGGGTAGGATTTCAACGAGAATTTTAGGGACACACAAAAATTCAGTCCATAACAGCATAATGATATTGAATGTCTTTTCATATGTTTATTTGCCATATGTATATCTTCTTTGGTGAGGTGTCTGTTCCGGTCTTTGACCCATTTTTAAATTGGGTTCGTTTTCTTGTTGAGTTTGAAGAGTTCTTTGTACATCTTGGATAATAGTCCTCTATCGCTTTTGTCTTTGACAAATATTTTCTTCCATCCTGTTACTTGTCTTCTGATTCTCTGACATCGTCTTCTGCAAAAGACAATGATTTTAAATTGAATAAAATTCAGCTTATCAATTATTTCTTTCATGGATGATGCCTCTGGTGTTATATCTAAAAAGTTATCGCCATACCCAAGGTCATCTAGGTTTTCTCCTGTGTTATCTTGTAGAGTTTTATAATTTTGCATTTTATTTTAGGTCTGTAATCTATTTTGAGTTAATATTTGTGAAGAGTATAAGGTCTATGGGTCTAAATTTCATTTTTTACATGTATATGTCCAGTTGTTCCAGCACCATTTAAAAAAAATTCTTATTAAAACTTATTGGGGTGACAATGGTTAGTAAAATTACCATACGTTTCAACTGTACAGTTCTGTAATACATCATCTGCATATCACATTGTGTGTTCACCACCCAGGGTCAGTTCTCCTTCCATCACCATATATTTGATCCCGTTTACCTCATCTACCATCCCTCTCCCCCTTACCCTCTGGTAACCACTAAACTATTGTCTGTGTCTGAGTTTTTGTTAGTTTGTCTTGTTCCTTTGTTGCTTTCAGTTTTGTATCCCACATATCAGTGAAATCATATGGTTCTCGACTTTTTCTGTGTGACTTATTTCACTTAGCATAATTTTGAAGAGGCGATCTTTGATCCATTGTTATTGCCTTTGCTCCTTTGTCAAGGTCACTTTTGACTTCATGTGGGTCTATTTCTGGGCTCTCTGTTTTGTTCCATTAATCTCCTCGTGTATTTTTTTCTCAATACCACACTGTCTTGATTGCTGTTGCTTTATAGTAAGTCTTTTTTTTTTTAAAGATTTTTATTGCGGAATTGGGGGATGGGAACATCGCTGGGGAATTGGGGAAGGGGAGCAGACAAGTTGCTGTCCTTTTGTTCTTCAGTCTAGTTGTGGAGGACGTTGCTTCACTGGCCCAAGTTGGCACCATCATTGCGCTCTTCCCGGGCGAGGCAGATCAGTCGCCGGCTTCTGGACAGCTCATGGTGTCTGCTGGCTACTCACGCTGGCTGCTGGCTACACACGGTAGCCCATGGCAACCCACTGCAGCAGGGGCTGCAGCCTACACCGTGGCCAGCAACTCACGGCAGCCCAGCTCCAGGGTGAGCTGTTGTTCAGCATCTTAGCTGTGGAGGGCAGTGTCACTGGCCCTCATATGTGGGATCCGAACCGGGGCCCTCTGGTGTCCCAAGCCAGCTCTTAACCAATGCGCCACTCAGCTGGCCCGCTTTATAGTAAGTCTTGATGTTGAATAGTGTCAGTCCTCTGACTTTGTTCTCCTTCAGTATTGAGTTCGCTATTCTGGATCTTATGCCTCAAACTTCAGAATCAGTTTGTTGATATACACAAAATAACTTGCTGGGATTTTGATTGGGATGGCATTGCATCTATAGATCAAGCTGGGAAGAACAGGCATTTTGACAATATTGAGTCTTCTCACCCATAAACATAGACTATCTCTTCATTAATTTTGTTCTTTGATTTTATTTGTATTTTAATAGATTTTATATTACTATATAGTGCTTTAAAATTTAGTCAAGGTGGATAAGGCCTATTGAAGTTACACCAATATGGCATCTTACATAGTCCAAGCGCTTTCCTTTTTGTAGCCATAAAATTAAACCCATGCTTAAATAAGAGCTTTGTATTAGTAAGATTTTTTTTTCCATTTCAAGTGCAGACTACACACATAGGGGTATTTATGTTAACAATTTAAAGATTTAAAATAGGACTCTCGCCATACACCAGTTTTCATAGTTATGCCAAGTCAGACTTAAGTCATTGTTTTATTCATTTTTCCTTGAATTTAGTTCAGCTCATTTTAAGATAAGACTTTTGCCATAGGGATAAAAAGCATGTAGAATTTAGTATAAATCTTGCGTTTTGACTTAGTACATGATTTAAAAGTTGTGTGTGTTAAAATCATTGTGTTAAAGTATATTTATAAATTGAATCCATTATTCAATTAAGCATTTGTAAGTTCTTATAAGGAATCACTCCAGTGCTGAAAAAGTAGTGTTTATGACCCTTGCAGTAACAGTAATTTATGAAAAAATAAACAAGCGATGAGAAATGGGTTTTGCTAAGATGTCAGTACTCCCTCAAGCTGCTGATGTCTAAAATAGTGTCACTTGTTAGCAAGAAGTAACAGAAAACTCTCAGGTGCAAGTTAGTCACTGTCTAAACTTTCCACCTGCTTTTACTTTTGTTGTTGTTTTGTGTGGAAGATATAATAGCTTATGGGAAACATGGTATTTAAAAGGAAGAAATGAATGTTTGCAGGAAAAGACAAAATAAAGGTGCTTCTCATTTTCTTAGTGGTATTTAAACAAAAGATTGAGTCCTTAATTACGGAATTTGACAATTGATCTTTATTTTTCGCATTAATGTATGATTGAGGTTTCAGTAAACAAAACCCATGTTAATTTTGTCTGTTATTTCATAATTTAACTCAGGACTGGTCTTAATTTTGTTTTTGCTGTTTCGTGAAGTAAATTGCTAGTAAATGAACCCTTATGAAGATGATATAAGGAAAAGTTCTCTTTCTGCTTCCCTCTTGCCTCTCTTCCTTTCCTTTTCCCTTTCCTCTGCCATTAAACTTGCTCTATAAGATATTCCTTCTTCTACTTTGGGCAGATCCTATAACTCTTGAGTCACTTTGAGTTATATACATCTAACTTTTAGGGCAGAAAAGTCCCATCCACTGTAATTTTAACAGCCCAGTCCACATCGTGTAACCTCACGGAACTTACGACTATGTTCTAGTGGAAGACAGACAATAAGTAAGATAAATAAAATATATGCTAGAGAGTAATAGATGCTGTGGAGAAAAACGAGAAAGGAGGATATGAAATGTGGAAATCATGTGTGACACTTGCGATACAGTGGCCATGAAAGGCCTCACTGAGAGGGTGACTTAAGACCTGCAGAAGGTGAAGGAGCAAACCATGTGCATATCTTGAGGAAGAGCTTGCAGGCAGAGACACAATGGGGGCAGAGGCCCTGAGGTGGAAGTGTACATTCTATGTTGGAGAAACAGGTTGCTCAGCCAGTTGAACAAGAGAGAAGAACAGATAAGAAGGATGGTGGTAATGGTGGCAGCAAATTATCAATGCCTTGTAGGGTTATAAGACTTTAACACAGAATAAGAAGGTAAGCCCTTGGAAGGTTTTGACCAGTTATGTGATCTGATTTATTTTTTAACTCTGACTCTACCTCAGTGGTTCTCAACCTTCCTAATGCCGCGACCCCTTAATACAGTGCCTCATGTTGTGGTGACCCCAACCATAAAATTATTTTCGTTGCTACTCTATAACTGTAATTTTGTTACTGTTATGAATCGTAATGTAAATATCTTTTTGTTTTCCAATGGTCTTAGGCGACCACTGTGAAAGGGTTGTTCAACCCCCAAAGGGGTCGCGACCCACAGGTTGAGAACCGCTGCCCTACCTGGTTGTCATACTGACAAGAGATGACCGCAGCGGGGCTAGGGTCAGAGATGGAAGCAGGGAGGCTATTGTAATTGACCAGGCAGAGGATGCTGGTATTTTAAATCAAGGTTGGGCTGGTAGAAGTGGAGAGTCATAGAATTTTTGGTATGTGGTGAAGATAAAACCAATAGAATTTTCTCATCAACTGGATATCAGGTAGAAAGAATGTTGTGAAGGATGAGGTTTAGGCTTTTGCCCTTACAAAGTGGAAGAATGGAGTTGCCATTAGCTGAAGTGGTGAAGATTGTAGGAGGAATTGAAATATCAAGAACTGAATTTGGGACATGCTAAATTTGAGGTACTTTTCAAAATTATTAGATTTAAAATAATAGAAGACTGATGTTGAGAATTTAGATGTATAGCTCTGGATTGCAGGATAGAAATCGGCTGGTGATACAGATTTGGGCGTTAAGAGCTTATTGGCCCTGTTGGAAGCCATAAAACTGCACACACAAGATCACTAAAAGCGTGGATGTAGGTAGCAAAGAGAAGAGGCCCAAGGACCAAGCTCTGGAGGACTGGCAATATTTACAGGTTAGGGAGATAAGGAATAGCAATAGGGATTGAGAAGGAGGGAAAGTTAGGAGGAAAACAAGTACCGTATTTGCCGGCGTATAAGACGACTGGGCGTATAAGACGACCCCCTAACATTTCCACTCAAAATACAGAGTTTGTTATATACTCGCCGTATAAGACTACCCCCTCTTCCGCACACCTTCCACACACCAAATAAAAGGTAAAACAATATCAGATTTGATTTGGCCCACTGAAGTGCAAACAAGCGTATTGTATTTCGTGTCACCACATAACCGTTTTGGCGATGTTGAGCCACCATGTCTGCTACATGTTTTTCGAGTTCTGGCCAGTGTGGGGTGCCTCTTCTTAATGCACACTTACCCCTTGGCATACTCTTTAATGCTTTCTCATTTGATTTCCAGTCCCGAACCATCTTTTCTGTTACTCCATATTGTCTTGCAGCAGCACAATTATTATTTTCCTTAGCAAAGTTTATAACTTTCAGTTTAAAATTTGCATCATACTTCTTTCTTTTGGCTGGTGCCATGATAGGGATGATAGGGGTTTGACTGGTCGACATTTTCTATGCTGTACTGTACAATGGTGCAGTATTGTGGTTGGCTGTTGGCTGTATACAAAGCCTGATTTGATTGGTCCCTGCTCCCTGTTTGCCCGCCCTGTCACTATAGCAGTCTGGTCCACCCTTGCATCAGCATCTCCCTGGGACCTCACTAGTGCGCAAGTGCGAGCTCTTCAACATTCTAACAGGCACCATGATAGCGCAAAATCGCGAATCTTCAATGCATATGTAAAGAAATATACGGTAACCCAAATTTACCACACTTGCAAAATCGCACACAGCCGAGCATACACCCAGCAGCGCTGCTGATGCCTGAACGGTATGTGGAATGAAGTGGGCGGGCATCGGGAGGCCACTATGGCACGGGGCAAGCACTATGGGCAGTCTATCTGAAGTGTACCTGGCGTATAAGACGACCCCCCACTTGGAGGCATATTTTTCAGGGCCAAAAAATCGTCTTATACGCCGGCAAATACGGTAAGTATATTATCCGAGCAACGAAACTTCTAGAGAAGGTATATCGAGGAGGAAGAAGTGTTAAATGTTGCTGGACCAGCTAGGCAAATAAGTTTAGGATTTGATAAGTGAGCATTGAGTGTAGTGATGATGACCTTGGATGAGAGCTGTTTCCATGGAGCAATCTGGAGTAAGCCTATTAAAGTACCATGAGATGTGGGACCTGGAAGAGTAAGAGGAATGGAGGTTTGTTTTTAATGAAGATTGGGGAAATGACATTGTGGTATTCTTGTGGGAGTGATTCACAAGAGAGGGGAAAATAGATGATCCAGGGTTGAGGGTAGAATTGCTGGAGTGTTTGTTGCCCTTTTGGAAAAGACAGTGAAAGCTAGTAAAAGGTGTAAATAAAACCTATCAGCATTTATCACTCATGTTCTTCTTAGCTGGGTATCCTCAATGGCAGGTCTGCTGCTAGCCTATCAAATGCTTTGTTTGAATTAGGGTGCAGAGTCCATCCTGCGGATGGTACCTTTGTGAGAAGGAAAAAAGGCCCCTTTGTCCAGACAAGGCACTCAACACAGGGGCTAAATTTTAGCCCTTACTCACCTTGGGCTAGGTGTCTTGGGAACAGAGCAGTAAAGGAATCACTGTACCATAAGCTACAGCTCTACTCATCTCCAAGACAAAGGGAAAATCACATTTAATGTTCAGCATATCTCATACAACATATGTAATAAACATATCTTTTGGTCTGTGACAAAATAGCATGTAAGTGATTTAAAAACCAAGAATTTGGTGTGGGAATCCCAGCTCTCCTGGCACTGGCAGTGGGCATTTAAGATGGATTACTTACTTTCTGTACCTTAGGTTTTTCACATGTGAAGGGAGGGGTTTGACCTGAACCAGATCCTTTCCAGACTGAAATTATGCGATTCATTAAAATACAGTAATCCCTAATTTACCTTCTATTCAGTCATCTGAGGCATAACATAGTTCTGCTAAGAACCAAAAAAGTATTGCTGAGGAAATTTGGTTTCTTTGATGAAGAGCTCTCCTTGCTTGGGCTCTTACACAAATAATTATTTGCAAAATTTGGGGATTAAATTAGATTTAGATTAACAGCACTGAAATTATAAGAGGAAATAAAGCAGAGTCATTGAGGACAATACAAACTAGTTCTCAGACTTTGTCTAAATTCTGAGTTATTTTGTATCTGTGGGACAATACAGAAAGTTATTTAACTCACTCAACCTTAGTGCCCTCATCTAAAAATAGAAATATAATAATAGTACCTACTTCATAATTTTGTAAGGAGAATTAAATGAGTTATGTACAATGATGCTATGAACAATGCCTGGCTTGTAGTAAGGATGGAGTAACATCATTAGTACTACTACTACTAGTAGTAGTGTGTGACGTGTAGTTTTAGAAACATTTTAGTAAAGTAGCTATGCTATAAAAGTCTCTGACACTGTAATTTAATTTTACAATGATTATTTTGAGTCACCAAGGGAAAAATTAACTTGGAAAATGAAATGTCATTGAATCACATTTAACTTTTTTTTTTTTAAAGCAAAATTGTTACCTGGTTGAATGTTTTTAGTGACAGTGAAAATTCGCTTAAGGAATATACCTGATCCTCAAATGATGACAGAACAATGAGCTATCACTGTAATTAGTTCCAATTGCTGTGTACACTTCAAACTTACATAGTATTCAAAAATATATTTTCCCTAAATATGCCAAAATAATAAGATTTTATTTGTCTTATATATCTGCCTTAAGGATAGATTTTTGAAGCATCTTGTAGACATTTTGATTGTACCATCAAGTTTTCTATACCTTTTCTGTATGAACTATTTTTAAGAGCATGTATTTGATTATTGATAGCATTACTTACCTGATGTTACAGTTTACAGTTTGTTTTACAGAATTAATAATTATAGTAGTTAAATCATTTTAACTATATCTGAATGTTACATTGTAGTTAATATGGTTGATTTATCAGTGCTGGTTTGCACTTATTTTAAATCAAACATGCAGTTCATTTCTGAACTGAAGATCACTTTAAAAGAAGAAAAGCTTATTCAATATATTAGTTTAGAAAGTCAAGATAATTTATCATGTAAAGTTTATAGAAAAATGGAAGTCTGTATGGTAAATTTGAAGAGAATTTAAGATTTAAGGAGTATTGGATGCATCTTACCAACAAATAATTGTGAGTTTAGATTTTATTTGAATTGTCTGTCTTGTTTGTATTTTATTAGTGAAATGTGTTGAGCACAATGCAGTGTACCTGGGACTTAGTAGTACCTAGCACTTAGACATTGGTTTTACCAACATTCTCACTAAAAGGAACCAGGGCTCCTTGAAGGAAATGGTTGATTCCAAGGCTGGGAACCTAGAACATCTTGTAATGCCAGACAGTAAGGAAGTACCCAAAAAAAGAAAAATGATGGCAACCTATAACAACAAAGTTATAGGGGCCATTTTGAAGGGGCTCCCACTGGACAAATCTGGGATAATTTGAGCATCAAAATAATTAAAGGCTGTAAAAAATTATAAGTCTTTAGGAAAAACATAGGAATCCTTGAGACCTCACCAGTAATGTACACATTTGTATGAAATGGGAGAAGAAAGGGCTTCAGAGCCAGATGGTAAATGTGGAGGAAAGGCGGGAGTTGCTGAGTCTTGATTTTATCACCGTCATAGTAGCTCTTCAGTTCATCCAAGAATCACAAATAGATATTAAATCTACGGGATAAATGTTGATGAAGAACAGGATATTTGCATGGTCTTAAAGTGTCTGTCCAAAGGTAGTCTATTGGTTGTAGGGAAAAGATCCTAAGTAAGCCGTGGGAAAACTGGACAGCGCTTCATTTGGGTAATGAAAATTAACATCACCAATTAGGGACAGGTGAAGACCATGTGCCTCCGGATGTGATACCCTGAGAAGAACACATATGTACTCTTCTGGCCCGGAGTGCATCACTCGCATCTAATCATGAGGAAACATCGGACAAGTGCAAATTGATTAACTTTCTATTTAAAAAAGAGCCTTATTCAAAAATGTTAATGTTATAAAAGTCAAAGAAAGGCCAAAGGGCTCCAACATATTAAGACGAAAAACGTAGGGCATGAATCATCCCAAGATGGGATCTTGTATCTGGAGAACAATTAATTTTTTTAAGGCATTATTGGGTCAGTTGACAACATAATTTTTCAGATTGTAGGTTAAAGTATTGCTGTTACACTTACTGAATTGTAGCTGTATTGTGATTGTATTGGAGGTGATTTTAGGAAATGTACACTGAAGTGTTTATGGAGAAAGGGCTATGGTATGTTCAACTTATGCTCAAATGGCTAAAAAAACACTTTGTGTGTGTGTGTGTATACACATATACATATACATACACATAGAGAAAGAAGGGAGGGAGGGGTGATCAAGCAAATGGGGCAAAATGTTAACAAGGGAACCTGTGTGAAGTTACAAAGATGGTTCTTTCTCCTTGCAATTTTTCTGTAAGTTTGAAATATTTCCAAATAAGTTTATACACACATGCATCCCCTCATTGGGACTTAATGTCTTACTACTTTAGGTTGCAAATTTACCTTTAATACTTAATTGATTTAAGATGTTAACATTCGTTGTTTACAGATATGCACATTGATTTTTAATTTCTTTTAAATAGTGCTGGGCCTAAAGGAGATAACATTTATGAATGGAGATCAACTATACTTGGTCCACCAGGGTCTGTATATGAAGGTGGTGTGTTTTTTCTGGATATCACCTTTTCATCTGATTATCCATTTAAGCCACCAAAGGTAAGATCCTAGAAGTGCATTCTTTAATATTTATCTCTTTCCAAAATCAGTTTTTTCTAGAGGTTAAATGTGTATTAATGTAATCATTTTAACTTCATTGTTTTTCATGGATTGATATTGAAACTCATGTAACCAAGAATTTTAAAACTGTGAAAGTAATTGATTTCTGCTGTTTATAAATATCTTTTGTAATCAGCAAAAAGAGGGTTTATTAATTGTAAATAAAAGTATGCCACTTTACACATCAATAAAGCAGATAAATTTTAGATTTTCTATATGAGGGAAAATATCCTAGGAACCTTCCTTAAGGAAACATATTGCGATAAAAAGTAAACCTGTTTGATGGCTTCCAGAAATCTGGGTTAAATAAGTTGAATTTTATGCTAAATACCTTATCTTTATAGATAAGCAAAAACTTGAAAACCATGGCAAAGACTAGGGGAACTAATATTATTTAGTAAACTTATTTTGTGCCCTCCAGGTATGATGTAGTAATGGGAATGAGACTGGCTGGGTGACTTATGCCTCCTTGTTATCTCTGAATATGAATTAGATGGATAACAGAGAGAAGGGTTGAGTTGTGCCTTGTAATGACTGGAAATTATTTTTCAAGTCTTAAATAAACGTAAGTTCCTTAAATAGCTTCCTCCTCTGACTTCTCATTATAAAATGGTCAAGCCATCAGGTAAAACCATCAATATTAAGCCTGAGTATAATTATGCTTTAGTCACAGAGCATAATAGTGTGTTATCAACCCCTTAACTATGATGAAATTTTTTTTTCAACATAGTTCCTTCTGTTCCCATTTCCCAGTACTATTTAAAATATATGTAGCAATTTAATGCCTGTGGTCATATGCATGAGTGTGTGTGTGTGTGTATGAATGAATAAAGCGTTTATTTTATTTAAAAAAACAAAACAGGATCACTTGTCCATTATTTAATAAGGTAACAGTAGTTCCACCTATTGGTATTTACCTTAAATTGCAGATACCAAAGATCCCTATCACCTAGAGATGTATTTGCTCTCAACTATAGGTATCAGTTTTTTTAAGGCTTTACTATGTGGTCTCATCAGAATTTAAGATATTTAAGTGGTTTTGTCATACTTAATGCTCTCAGGTATGTAGGGTAGGTCTTGCCAGATCAATCAAATTAAGGGACAAAACTCTCATGTTAATAGTACCACAAATTGTATTCACATGAAGAAGGAGACCACATGGTAAGTATTTATATCTTAACATAAGTATTTGTATAAATACTTACCTAATGGTCTCCTAGGAAACCTGAATAATTGAGAAGGGGGTTATTAGGAAATCTAGACGATAGCCTTTTTCTTTTTTTGCAGCTATTTCTCTTAACTCTATACAGATGAAAGAGATGAAATTGCAAATAGAACAAATAAGCTATTATATAAAAAGGAAAAGAACCCCCCTCAAAAGAAAACTCCACAAAATGACTCGTTAAATGGCAGTATATCACTCACTGCTCAATTTGCATTCAGTGGTTTTCTGTATTATAGAAAACAAAACTTTAGCAGAGTAGCTCTTGACTATATTCATAAATAGTGAGTCTTATTTCTACATGCCTCGTTTTTCATATTGGAAAGTGATTTTAACATGGTAGCAAAATTAGTAGAAAAATTTTGGCAAGATTTATTTTTTTTACAATACTATCTTTGTACATAGGGAAAATCTGTTAAAGACTTTTTTCTTAGCATCTTTTAATGGAAAAATAGAAATTGACTAATGTAAAGGTTTCAAACTGTAGTTCTATATATGATTTATAGTCATTTGGCTAATGTAATGGTTATCAATTTAGCATGTTAACTTTTTTAATAGTCTCAATATTTTAATTTTCTAACACTTTAATGTTGATTAATTCCTCTTGACTGAGATATCTTATATAATCTTATTCTGATCTGTAGTTGGACAAGTCAAAAAGAAATAAGACTGCTGTTATCTTAGTGATAGGTACAATTATTTCTCCGCTGCTTAATTTTAAGTTCAGATAAGGTGTTGAATTTCTTGAAGAATCATAAAATTTCAGTTCTCTTCACTCATTGTAAATAGCTGAAAGGATTCAAAATATTGTATTGTGTTTGTAAACAACGCATATATTCAGCTGTCAGTGATCTGAACATAATTACTCCCACATTCTAGAGGACAGCTAATAAAATAATGAAAGCTATACATGTAATTTTTAATTTTCTAGTAGCTACATTAAAAAATAGAAACAGTGAGGACCGGCCGAGTGGCTCAGTTGGTTAAGAGCTCGCTCAAAAGTGCGAGCTCTGAACAACAGTGGTTTGAGTCCCGGCCCAAGCTGAGCTGCTGCTGAGCTGCCAATAGGTGGCAGGATGGCTCAGCTGAAAAAAAAAAGAACACAACAAAAAATAGAAACAGTGAATTAATTTTAATAATATGTTATTTAACCCAGTATATCCCAAATATTGTCATTTCAACATGTAGCCAATATAAGAGTATTATTAATGAGACGTTTTACATTCTTTTTTTGGTACTGAGTCTTTGAAATCTGGCATATATTTTATACCTTTAGCCTATCTCAGTTCTGCTAGCCACATTTTAAGAACACTGTGTAATTAGTATGTATTGTGTTAGAACAGTTCTAGAGGTGCATGGTCTCCACTCCCCTCACCCCTGCAAGACCAGTGGTTTCTTCCCTGGTAGACAGGTGGTTTCTTTCCTGTTTTTAAGTTTGCATCCTTATCAGAAATACACTTTTGAGGACTTTTAATATTTTCTTACAAACTCCACTTGGGAGATCCCAGTACATTGCTAGTTCCAAGAGACCACAAACTCTTTCTTACTCTGCAGCTCCAGATTAAGAATTAGCCAACCAGTTAGTTTTTGTGATTGCTTTGAAACTTGGCAGCATTTGTTCCTATGGTTTATCCTCTTTTTTTCACACATCTCAGGGATATATCAGTTTCTTTTATTTAATAGCTTAAGACTTTGCATGTTTTATTTCCTGTCTTAGTCTAACTTGACATTGAGCCAGTTGTGGAAATGAAAGGCTGAGAAATAGGCCCATGATTTAACCAAACTTCCTCTAAATCCTTCTCTTAGTGTTTTCTCACACATGGCAAGAAATTAGCTGAATTGATAACTGATCTCTTCTGCTAACAACCTAATGCAGCTTTTGTTTTATGTTAAAAAAAAGTCTTTACCAGTTCCACTTACCTTTGGCATCAAAACATTTTTGTTCTCCTTTACTTTGTCTTTAAACGGGTGTGTGTGTGCATGCCCATGCACGTGTATAAGGTGCACTCACACATACATATATAGAATTACTGTGTCATTCATTTTGATTAAACTAATCAAATCAAGTACTTTCGTTTAAGATCAATATAGTTCCTGCTATACTGGCTAAAAATAAAATTTCTTTCAACCAAATTAAATGGTTTCATTTAATTTGTTATCACTTAAACATAATATAGTAAAACCTTGGATTGCGAGTAACCCGGTTTGCGAGTGTTCCGCAAGACAAGCAAATAATTCTAATACATTTTTACGTGGTAAATAAGCGATGTCTTGCAATACGAGTAGTTTGTTTCCGGAACGAATTATGCTCGCGAACCAAGGTATTACTGTATTTGATTAGCTCTTCAATTAAATTATTTGTTATTTAGTATCATCTGTGATGTGTTACCCTTCATATTTGCTGGTGAGAATTTTAGTTGGTGTAAAAGCATTTCATTTTCTTTCTGTCTTTAATGTGACTGCCCCAGGTTACTTTCCGCACCAGAATCTATCACTGCAACATCAACAGTCAGGGGGTCATCTGTCTGGACATCCTGAAAGACAACTGGAGTCCTGCTTTGACCATTTCAAAGGTTTTGCTGTCAATTTGTTCTCTTTTGACAGACTGCAACCCTGGTAAGCAAACTTTATTAACACATACAACGAGGCTACAGAAACCAATGAATTTTGTTGGTTAATGTGAATTTGAGAAGTAAATGCTATTGGTGAAAAGATCAGCATAAAACATTTTGCGAGGAAATATCAATGCCATTTCAATTAGAACAGACCAAAAGTTTCACAATAACTTTCTTTAGTTTGTTAATTACCCTGTAATTATTTTCTCCCTATTATTGGTGGACTTCTGTTTTCTGAATTATGTAGCTGTACAAACCACTTCTGACAGTAACAGATGTCTCTGACACCAGTGTGACTCCTTTTCTTTTACGCTGCCAATGAGCTTTAAAGCAACCACTTAGTAACGAGGGGCTTCTTGTTCTTTCTTCCTTTTTAGATTATAGTTAGTTGTATTTGATACAGTAATGATGGATATTAAAAACTTATGGCTGATCAGAGTTGGACTGGATTATGATTATATAAACTCAGAGATAGTCATTAGTGCATAATTTATAACATTTTAAAGAAATGAATAGCTGCCACACATAATTTTTAACATGGGTAGCTGTTTTGAAAGGTGATACTTAAGCCAAGAATTTTGCATGTTATCTCACTAGGAGGTCATTTTTTAAAAGAAGTTGACTTTCTTTTTCTAAACATTTGATTAACCAAAGGCTTTTACTATTATATTAGGCCTAGCGTTTGTACATATACTAAACATATAAGTAGGTAGGTTGGTTGGAAGGAAGGAAGAGAGGGGGGGGAGGAGAAAGGAGGGAATTTATTGTGGCATTTATTAAAGCAAAAGATTGGAAACAGGGCCAGCCGAGTGGCGCGATGGTTGAGAGCTGGCTTGGGACGCCAGAGGGCCCCGGTTCGGATCCCACATGTGAGGGCCAGTGACGCTGCCCTCTACAGCTGAGATGCTGAACGGCGGCTCAGCAACTTGTCTGTTCCCCTTCCCCTAATTCCCCATGCTGTTCCCATCCCCTCAATTCCCAAAAAAAAAAAAAAAAAAAGATTGTAAACAATGTGAATATCCATTAATAGAGGATGTACCTATTAAAAAGAATTAGACCACTCTGTATGAACTAATAGGGAAAGCTCTCTTAAGATATATTAAGTAAAAAAGCTGAGAAAAATACATATGCACAAGAATATTCTAAATTCTTGTAAATGTTTATGCTATCTCTGGATAGAAATGCTATACACAGGTAACAATTGTGTTCCAGGGAGAAAAACTCCTGAGTAGTTGGAGTGAGGAAGGAAGAGAGCTTTACTTTTTACTGGCTGTTGTTTGGTACACTTCAGATATTGTAGCACATGTATATATTCTACCTTTTTGAAAAACAAATTCAAAATAAAGGTTTACATCTTACATTCAATTTCCAGTTCAGAATTCTATTTAAAACAAAATGGTTAAGTTTTCAAATGAAGATAAGGATAGTAATTTGTCATATTATTGCATAGAATGAAGGAAACGTTTTATTCTGAATAGCATTGCATTGTTAAATCTGAGTTTTTATTTTAAAATGACATTTTTTTAAATCTAAGAAGGCAGAAATACAATCATCTAGCACTCTTACTGAATAAAGTGCTAAGAGGAAAAAACAGTTTTTGTATATTAAAGGCATACCTACATCTTTAATAAAAATTATATTAGCTCAACATTCATTTTTTAAAAGGGGCTTTTCTAGTTTGAATATTAAATATACAGATGATTATGTTACTTTAAGCATTTTTATTTTGAAAATTTAGCCATTATATGTGAAGATGCTAGTGAAAGGTGAGCATTTCCGTTTACTAGCATAGTAACCCTACCTGAGGACACCATATAACATCTTTCCACATTCTTCCCATTTTTCCAGCGGATCCCCTGGTCGGAAGCATAGCCACTCAGTATTTGACCAACAGAGCAGAACATGACAGGATAGCCAGACAGTGGACCAAGAGATACGCAACATAATTCACGTCATTTGTATGCAGTGTGAAGGAGCAGAAGGCATCTTCTTACTGTGCTGCAAATCTTTATAGCCTTTACAATACGGACTTCTGTGTATATGTTATACTGATTCTACTCTCTGCTTTTATCCTTTGGAGACGGCAGACTCCCCAAAAAGGTAAACGCTATCAAGAGTAGAACTTTGTAGCTGTAGATTAGTTATGTTTAAAATGCCTACTTGCAAGTCTTGCTTCTTTGGGATATCAAAATGTATTTTGTGATGTACTAAGGATACTGGTCCTGAAGTCTACCAAATATTATAGTGCATTTTAGCCTAATTCATTATCTGTATGAAGTTATAAAAGTAGCCGTAGATGACTAGGAATTATGTCATTTGTATTAAACCCAGATCTATTTCTGAGTATGTGGTTAATGCTGTTGTGAAAAATGTTTTACCTTTTACCTTTGTCAGTTTGTAATGAGAGGATTTCCTTTTACCCTTTGTAGCTCAGAGAGCACCTGATGTATCATCTCAAACACAATAAACATGCTCCTGAAGGCGTAGTTTCCTGTCGTAATATTTTAAGTTAGTTGTGTTCGAAGGTGTGTCTGAGATGATTGTTGAAGTAAAAATGCGGATATGAAGATTGACTACTAAAGACTAGTACAAATAAATGAATTATTAAATTGGAAACATTTGAAATCTTATTAAATGTGTAATTTTTTTTCCTTTAATTCCTAATGAGAGAACTTGATGAGCTTAAATATGCAAAACTGGAGTTTAAACCATTGGTCTCAAAAACATAAAAGTCTACTTTTGATAATAAGATATTTGAGCTAAAAATATTGGGTTGTCTGAAAAGTCATGACATATTTTTTCTATGTTTTTCGTTGCAAAAATGTGTCATGACTTTTCCGACAAGCCAATAATATGAAATCCTGGCTCACTCAGGAATCTAATATTGTCTTATGGAACATTTTATTTCCAAATTGGTGATTTCTATCTACCATTGGGCAGTATTGTCAATAACTATAATGGGTAGCTATTCTATGTCTTGCTGCATTTTTTACTTTACCTCTAATCCCGGTCTTGAATTTTCATGGTGTATGGTGTGTGTGACCATTCTTATCATGACACTTGGCCAGCATATGTAGCCAATGGCAGAGCTGAACGAACACACACCATTATCTGCCCTGAAGGTACAATAGAAGGAACTCGGGATTAGTGTGCAGATGCAGCATTATTTTTCAGTTGGAAAAAATACCAAATTTTAAGGGGTTTACAGGTTATATAGATTCCTTCTTTCTAGTTATAATTATTAAATACAAGATTTCTTACAGGAGTTAGAATTGTCTTGCAATAATCAGATTTGTTAAACAGTGTAAATGTATTGGTGTTTTTTGTGTTACTGGGGTAATTATTGAGGTCATGTAACTAGGGTTGTGGAATATGAGACAAATGCCTTCTCCAGTCCTAAGTATGGAAATAAGTGTACCTACCGCTTTAAAATTTATAGAGTGGAACTATTAGCTAAAATTTATAGAGTGGAACTAAAAATACATTGCTTCAAGATAATAATGTAAAACATTTATAGTTGAATAGACCCTCACTAAGAATAGTGGTCTCCTACTTGATTGTTTGTCAATAGAAGTCTTAAATCAGTAAAAATAAAATACTTATATATTTCTTTTTCTCTTAAACTCCCCCCTAAAAAATCATATTACAAAGGAACACCAAACGAATAGGTAGTATGTTGAAGAATTCAGGCTTAGGCCTATGAAAACTTCTAAGCCTTGACTGTTTTAAGTAGTGACAAATAATCTGTAATGGAGTTCAAGTCAATGTGCTGAGAGCGGGGACCTTTAATGTAAGCTCTAAGGCTTTCTGTGTATTAGCTATAGAAAGTTTCCCCAGTTCCAGTAGTGTACATTCTATGTCCTAGAGTTAGAAATTTCTCTTTTGGTGCTAGAAAAGTTTTCATCATACTGAATATTAGGATGTCTGGGCATGCTGTTATTGAACTTCGTCATTTGCTATCAGCCTAATTACCACTAACAATCATTTTGCTTACTTGTGAGCTGTAATTCCCTCTACTCAACCTGGGACAGAGTGGAGGGAAGTGGTGGTTACTTGAAATTATGTGTGACTCTTCCTCAAGCTATGTTTGTAGCCTTGAATAAGATACTTTAACTTCTTAGAGTTTAAATTTGTTCATTAGTAAACAAAAGAGATGAATTTGATTATTTCTGTATTCTCTATTAGCCCTCAAACTCTAGCCTTATAAAATTTATGCTTGTTCTGTTTTCTCTTTTGGGGAACAGGCTACAATTTCAAATGGACTGAAAAAAAAAACACACCTATTTATCATTTGGTTTCCTACTATTAGGTTCCCTTAAAATTCTGCATTTTTTTTATGTTCTATATGTTTGAAAAACTATAGATCTGCTTCCCAATTACATAGATATTCATCTATGTAGACTATAAATAAGGTCTTTTTTTCCTTGAAACTTTGCTCTCGATGTCAGTTATGATATTTCCAAACCCAGCTTTTTTTCTCCATTAAGAACAAATTTTACAAGTTACAAGTCCAAATGTAACTGAGTATTCAGGAATGGCGGGGGCACCGTGGAGCCTGGAGTGCAGCGCACCACTCCATGCCAGGCACCATTTAGTCACTGAAAGGGCTTATCTTATTTAATACCCCCTAAAGAGCGTAGGAGAGGAGACATGGACGATCCTCAGTTGAGAGTGAAACGGATGCAGACAGGTTAACACTGGTTCCAGATTGCGCAGCCAAGACGATGCGCAGGCACAGCCCCTGTTCTTTACCAGTAGGCTGCGGGTTTTTGTTAGAGCACAGGTATTACTGAATATGTATATGTAAGATCAGGTATACATATAGATACATCGATAACTTCTGAAAATTACTCAGGAAGATAAGGTACAGTTTTTATTTTAGTAAATCCTTTAATAGTCTATTTTAAAACCTCAAATGGAACCTTACAAAATAAGGCTTTATTGATACTTTTCAATGAATATGAGGTATGTTTATTTAGACATTTGTCATAGGGATACTTTTAACATCACTGGTTTTCCGTTTTTTAATCGGAAAAATAAGAAATGATGTTTTTTTCGATTTAGTTAACCATACATCACATAAACCACATCAGGAAATTTATAAGCATTTGATGACTACTTTTTTCAAAATAACAAAATGTATTAGCTATCTAAATATTGCTTTTTTTGCCAGGAAATCACAAGTATAAAATTCTGTAGACATATCCAGTTTGAATTGGCCCATGTATATGCTACTCTTCCTAATAGAAACTTTGAGGTGTTGTGTATTTGGAGTCAGCCCACTAACTTATCCAAGTGTATTATAACAATACAAGAATGGTTGTGTTATAAAATTTAAGTCAATTTTAGTTCTATGACTTCAGATATTTGCCTGCAGTGTGGTCATGTTAATACAGTACCTTAGCACATTTTCAGTTGACAAATATATTGTGGTCTTTGGACAGAATTATGGCATTATATGAAACATTAATTATTTTTATAAAACCATTGCAAATTATTTTAAGAGGCTGAGATAATGAGTCTACAATTACATTATCCATTTATATTTCTGTTAGTGTTCCTTATTTTAGATAAATAGAATATATAAATAAATCTTTGTTTTATGTCTAAAAATATTTTTCAAGTAATACTAAAATAATTCATTATTACATTTTAGTAGATAGGCATTATTTAAAACATCAATTTTGTGTAATTAGTTTGTCAACCTTTGGGGGGGAAGTTCTTTAATGATTTAAATGTATATCTCTCTAGTGTATAATGTAGAATGTTTCTGTACAATGGACTGATAGCCCTTTCAAAATGGTCATAAAATGACTATCTGGGACTGGTTTATACACTGCATTGCCAAAGTGATGGGTAGTGTTAAAGCCTTGTCAGAATCAACCTTGGTGATTGGAAATGAGGGGTGATCCTCTGTTGCGGGCGCATGTTACCACACCTCTCCTTACTTCCCACTTTTTCTCCCTGACTGGCTGTTCAAGTCATAAGCACTTCTCAGAAGGGAGATACTGGGTTTCCAGCAGCGCCTCTTGTTTTAGTTTGACATCTGCTGTGCTCTCAACTTCTTGGGGTCCCAGTAGCTCATGTGAAGAGAAGCCCAAGGTGATATTTAAATGATAATATCCTATTATCATTTAAGAGCTATCCTATTATGTAAGTAAGAGCAAACATAAGAAACTAAATTTGAAAATTAAATAATAAGATTGCCCAGATTCAGGCACAGGGACAGTGTAAACATCTTTTAGTAGTGCTTGTCATTCATTTCATTATATGTGAGAAAGAGTGGTTTGACTGTGGTTAGGCAGCAGAGCCCGGGTATGACCCCTGGTTGTGTTCAGAAGCTGAACTCTGGCATAGCAGAGAAATCGTTCAGCAAACCTGGACATTACCAATGAGTGTATTTAGAGAAATTGAAATTCACTTTATTTAAATCTTTCATACCTGTAGGTTGCCTTGTTGAAATCCATTCAGGCTAAAGTCTCAGTTATGCAAGTCGATCCAACACAGAACATTAGACGTTCTTTTTCCAAATCCTCTGATCCCTAAAGTGTATCTCAAGTCCAACGCCTTTGATGAAACCTTTCCATTTTACTATCACGTACCTTTCGTCTGTCAGTTTGCACAAACATCAGAAGTCATAAAAGGAATTCAAGCATGTGCATATTTCCAAGTACCAGCAACAAGCTAGGTTCCCTCCTGAGTAAGAATTCTTTTTTCTTTTTCTTTTTTTCTTTTGGAGGGAGTGTGTGGAGGGTGGTTATGCTATTTAACCCCTTAACTGACCTCTTATGAGTTTATTCTACAAAGTTTAAGTGCTTGCTAATTGAAGGTCCTTTCAGGCACTAGGATGCATACAGAATGAATACACTGTCACATCCTTAAGTAGTTTATAATTTGTCCAGATAGATTTTTTTCCTTCTTAGCAGAGGACACATCTTTGCTAATGTGAATCCATTTTCTGTTGAAGGAGAATTTAAGAGATGTCCCTGCTGATTTAACTATGAAAATATTAGTGTAATGATTTTCTAAATTTTACCCAATCTATATGATATTAAACATACTTCATACTATTTAATGCTTTTAAATAATAACTCTGTCTTTCAAACTATTCTTAGTACCCAATCTCAAAAGCATGCATTTTGGCATTTTATTATTTCTGGGTAGTCAGCTTTTGGAGGATAATATCTATATACTCCTTTTCTCTATCTCAGCCCAATGTCTAACATACAAGGTCTGACAATTAAGTTCGCAAACTTACTGCAATGATGTTCCTAGCCTTTTTTGATATCAGAGGTATTATTCATTATGAATTTGCACTAGCTGGACAAACATTTAACCAAGCTTACTATTTTGAAGTGCTGAAAAGGCTGCATGAAAAAGTTCGACCTGAACTTTCACCAACAGTTCATCGCTCTTGCATCACGACAGTGCACCAGCTAACATGGCACTGTCTGTGAGGGAGTTTTTAGCCAGTAAACAAATCACTGTATTGGAATACCCTCCCTACTCACCTAACCTGGCCCCCAGTGACTTCTTTCTTTACCTGAAGATAAAGGAAATATTGAAAAGAAGACATTTTGATGATATTCAGGACATCAAGGGTAATATGTACCTGAAGATGAAGGAAATATTGAAAAGAAGACATTTTGATGATATTCAGGACATCAAGGGTAATACGACGACAGTTCTGATGGCCATTCCAGGAAAAGAGTTCCAAAATTGCTTTGAAGGGTGGACTAAGCACTGGTGTCGGTGCATAGCTTCCCAAGGGGAGTACTTTGAAGGTGACCAAAGTGATACTTAGCAATGAGGTATGTAGCACATTTTCTAGAATAAGTTCTGGAACTTAATTGTCCAACCTCAGCAATGCTTGCTGAGTGAATATTGTATCAGCCGTGTAAGACTTCCCCATAAGGGTTATTCAGAGGCCATGTGAAGCCTATCAGTCGTGTCTTAATTCCCCATTATACTGACTCGGTGCTTTATATGTGGTAGGTGCTGGATACAGCCCTGTTAACTCGAAATATGAGAAGAAGCAATGGATTATTCCCATCTTTAATGTGTACTAGTTTAAAATGGAGAATGATTTAAGTTGGTAATTTTAAAAGTCCTTATTTATACCAAAATACTTTGCTACAAAATTTACATAATTTCTTCTTATCACTGTCGTATTAGTTGATATATTTCTTCTATTTTTACTGTTAAAGAACACAAAGGAATGCATGTATCTGCTTACCATATTCTTTTAGGGAAATCTAATAGGTAAAATGGAAAGTGATGGCCTTTGAAAAAATTTCAAGAGAAGTTGAGGGAAGTATTTTAGGGAAAAGGAACTAGTTTACTGTATAGTAATATGGAGAGGTCAGTCCTGAGGATTGAAAGTTGGTTATTGAGATATTATCCAATTCTTTTTTTTCTCCCCCACTTGTAGCTTCTATGAGAAAGGGAAATAGAATAGGATAAAAGAATCCAACAGGTCCCCCATTTTTCTTTATTGCCCCATGTTTTCATGGACCAGTAGGTAACATTGAAAGGTGTCTGGATAAAGGATCCGTAATCTAGGAGTGTTAATTCCAACGACTTGTCACTCATTGTAATATGAGATTTCATAAGTCAGCTGAGTGGACTCAGGTATGCTTGCTGCTTATGGCTCCAGGCCTAATTCATACCGTGGGGGACAAAGGTAAACCTGTGGAGGAATGGGTTACTGAGAGGTGTTGGGCACCCAGAGAAGTCCTGACAGTTATGGGGCCAAGTGTGTAAAGATATTGTGGGTAACTGAGACTAAGTGCTTATGACAGTTTTTATATGAGCATGTCATGATTTCATCTGTAAAGTAATGGAAAAGAGCAATTACAAGCAACACAAGAGAGCGAGGGAATAAACCTATATAGTAGAAGCGTATCACTGGCACCCCTTACCTGATTCCTTTATCATTTTTAGGAGCACTTTAGCCCTCTGCTAAGTTCGTTCCCTGGCCTCAACTCCCTGATGGTAAAAGGTCATTTCAAATACACGTGTGCTTGCTTCTATAGTTTTTCTTGATGAAACATAATTTTATTTGTGTTTTATGTCATCTCCCTCAACTTGATCATGAGCCCCTAGAAATCAAGGATTCAGTTTATTTCACTCAGTCAAGTTAATAGTTGTATACTCTTGCAAATATTTTCAGGTATTTAGGATTAGCAGTGAACAAAACCCACAAAATTTTGTCTTTATAGTATTTACTTTTCAGTGTAGGGAAACAAAAGTTGAAAAAAGAAGTAATATGTCTATATACAGAGGGTGGCGACAAAAATGTATACAGATTTTAAGAAAAGAAAAAAAGCTGTACTAAAATTGTAATAATATATACCGATAACAAAAGAGGAATACAAGTCATGTGTATACATATTTTTGGCACCCCTGGTATATAATAAGTGCTGTAGAGAAAATGAAAGCAGGGAAGGGAAATTGGGAGTGTATGCTAGGAGGGAAAAGGGGGAGGTTGCAGTGCAGTTCTAAAAAGGTAGAAAAGACCACCAAAAAGCTGAGTCAGGAACTGAAGATGGTGAGGGATTAGCCACACAGGGAAAGTATTCCAGGCAGAGGGAATAGCCCATGAAAGGACCCTGTAGCAAGAGTCTGCCTGACGCATGAGGAAAACAGCAGAGCCCAGGGGAGGTGGGGCTGATGGAGCCAACTCGGAGAGGAGTAGGAGGCGGGGTCAGGAAGATGATGACAGCTGGACAGATCTCAGAGGGTCTCGCACGTAGGCCATTGCATTGCATTCAATTGCATTGAAAGGAGTTTGATAGTGTACTAAGTAAGACGGGAAGCCATTGGAGGGTATTTTAGCCAGAGATAGGATATGTCATCTTTTTATTAGAATCTCTGATTACTATTAGGGAAAAGACACGGAGAGGGAGCAGGGTAAGATACTGATCACCGCAACCTGGGTGGTTTTTAGTGTAGGGAGTGAAAAAAAGGTCAGATTCTGGTTCAAGGTAGAGCTAACAGGGTTTGCTGATAGATTTGAGTATGTCATGTGGAAAAGGAATCAAAATTTGGCGCCAGAGCAAGCTAGAATGCTGGTGTTGGAATGATTAAGATGAGGAACCTGGGGGTGGAGCAGGATTGCGAAAAGATTAAGAGCTTACTTTTCTGCAGGCTAAGTTTGAAAGGCCTATAAAACATCCAAATGGGGGTGTCAGCGCCGTCTGGAATTCAGGAGTTTGTTCTGGGCCAGGCATGTACTTGTGGAACTTGTGAGTGTACGGGTGATATTTACAACTATGAAACCGAAATCCATCAAATGCGTGCTGCTAGAGAAGTCAGCACTCCAGCGATAAGAAGTCAAGATGAGGACTTAGCAGAGGAACCCAGGACGGAACAGAGAAGGAAAAGGAAAACTCCAGGAGAGGGGAGCTGGGAAAGGAAGAACTTCAGGGAGGTGGCAATGAGTGACATCAGATGCTCCTGATGAGGCAAAGAAGGAAGAGGACTGAAAGGTCCGTTTTGTGGGAGTGGTCACTGGTGACTCACAGCAGTTTTGTTGGAGTGATGAAGTCAAAAGCTGGATTGGAGTTGGTGTCAAAGATAATGGAAGGGGAGAAATGAGATTCCTGACAACTTTGCAGTAAGGTAGAGAATGGGGAGCAATCAAAGTTTTGCTTTATTTACGATGGGGAAAAATTACAGGGTACTTGTGTGCTGGTGGGAAAGAGTAGATAGAGAAGGGAACTGGATGGCGTAGGTCAGAGAGGCAGTGTCCTGAAGAAAATGAACTACACCACTTTAGAGAGTTTCCAAAGTTCTCTGCACTTCGCTTGGACGTTTGTCTCTCTTCCTGACTGGATAGTAACTCTGGAAACTATCCAGCACTAACAGCAGCATCAGCTTTACCAGATTCTTGAATTCTACTAGGTAGGCAGGAGGGGAGAAGATCTAGCACACAAGTGAAGTGGCTGGCCTTTGCTGGGAACTCAGACGTCTCATCCCATCCATGGTTAACAGGAGGACTGCCGAGGACCAGGGGCTCGGTCCGGCTGGAGGCTCGGTGTGGCAGGGGGCAGCTTTCTTGCTGCTTCTGCTCCATGAACTAGGGAGAGCCTATTGGCTGAAAGTGAGGATGGGGGCACTGGTTAGTGGGTTGAAATCTTATGCACCTTAATATTTTCTTTCCTTCAAGTGATTTTCCGTATTCATTGAAGAATCTGCCTTGACACCAAATTTAACTAGAGAAATTGAAGCATTTATCGAAAGCTTTGTCTGCTTTAAATTCTGGCAACAGAAGAAACGGATGATCCCCAAGAAGCTCATCATCGTCTAGTCAGGAAAGAGATTCTTAGGTTAAGTACAGAGAGCTTTGGAAACCCCACAGTGATGAGGTGGCAGATGAATTCTCTCAGTTGGATAGAGGAAAAGGCTTCTTAAAAATCCTTTCTTTCCTATTTCAGATGATTCTAGAAAACAGCCTTCTTTACCCCAGGTCTGCTTTGTGGATGGAGTGGTCAGAGGGCAGTGACACCAACTCCTATCACCCTGACTCCTCCCCAATCTCACAGTAACACACTCCCAGTTCCAGGCCTGTCCCGCTGGGCTGCACCTCACTCAGGGTGTAGGGAATTTGAAGAGCAGGTTTCGGTTCCAGAGATTCCCTGGGGCCCTGAGCTTATGACCAGGGCTCTTACATTCTACTGTGTTTCCATTTCCCTGCAGCTGCCTGGACTTCCTGCTCCCCAGGTTCATACATAAGAAATGAGACAGGTCTTATTTTCTCTGAAAATTTAGCCTGACAGAGGCCTGAATCATAATTGGTGCAACCACTAAATTTTGCTTAGTGTCAAGAATTAACAAATTACTTAGATGTTCCCTTTTTTTCCCCAATTGAGTCTTGCTGAATAATACCTTTGGTGTGATTATTGCACATTTAAACCCAACTATATTTATCGACTTAAAGAAATAGGATATGGCTGTTCTTTCATAAGTTAAATAAATCATAACAATATTCTTAGCATATTTCACATATACACTGGCTGATGATCGCTGACTTTTTTTTGCATTTCTGAAGGTCATCGTGTTTGACTCTGCTCTCCTTTCCAGTCCTAGCCTTACTCAGGCCCTTGGCTATCCCTTATCTACAGGAGCTCTTTAAATGAGCCTCTTGTCCAATAGAAGACCCCCATCCATCCTTCACGCCACTATCACATTAATCCTCCCAGAGGAAGTTCTTCACCAGGACAGTCCTTGCTCCTAAGACGAGCAGTTGCCCGTTGTTTACAAAATAAAGTCCAGACTCCTCAAAAAACCTTGCTTGCTGTCATGACATCAGTGTGTTCCCATGATGAGGCAGCATCTATTTTAGTGGCAGCTTCACATGCACTCGTTTTTGTAGTGAAATACCAGAGTCATTCTTGCCAATGGCAGCAGTTCCATCTTTCCCTTAAAAATATTTTCTCAGAGAAGTAGCAATAGTGACTCACGGAGCACACGTCCTTCATCCTCTGCTTCTTCAAGGTTTTCTGCTCAGAGGACTACAACTCTTGGACACTCTGACATTTTAATAATTTTTTTTACCGCTAACAGTTCAGAGTATTGATGCATGTAACCTTGTGGCTGGCCATGTTAAGTTTCCAGCCTCAGAAAATGGATTACTTAAGGTACTTGGCTAGTCCCACCAGTATTTTACATCTGAATTGATATACTTGGGGCTTCAAGACAGATGGCTCCATGCTTCTGTGCCTGAGAGCGTTTGGCAGGGCTAAAATCGAGCCTTCTGTTCAGCCCAGAATAATTCAGTGATGAGCGGGCAACTTGGTCTATTTTTTTTTTTGGCTGGATTTGAATATTTGGAAATGTTTTAGCTTACATATTAACTATATGGAAGCGCCTTCATAAAATGACATTACAGGCAAGTACATAATCAGCGGATAAGCACTGTGTATTGGTTTGGCATGTGGTACCACTTGCTTTTATTTGCATGATAGTGATATGTTTCTAGTAAGATTAACAAGGATTTGGCCATCTTTACACATGGGCACAAAACTTGCCAGGATGAAGGTTACCTGGTAGCTAGGCTAATGTTAGTTAAGATCAAAAGGGAGGCTTTTCAAACATTATTGAAGTGAGTATAAAGGGGCAGAGGCTTTTAAGTCTCATGTTGGTCCTCTTCTCGTTGGTTTCATTTTATTCCCCTGGTTAACACCTCTTCTCAGGCACCTTGCTAAGACAGCGTTTCCTTATTTAAGGCCTGGATGGAAGGTTGCAAGGAGTAGCATCTCTAAAGCTCTGTGTTTTGTTACTTAAAGTTCGAAATCCTTTTCACTCAGAGCTGGTTAGACCTTCTTAGTGATTAGCCAGAAATGCATTTGTTTTTTCTCTTCATGTATTTTCAAAGTAGGATTTCTGTAGCTGATGATCATCTGGGGAACACTAGGTGTGTTAAGTATTACAGGATGCCAAATCCCACAAGCTAAGAATACTCCAGGGGGCCTCCGAAGAGGAGCGGCCAAAGCACCCCCTTTCTGTACTCAGTTGAGGATTATTATGTTGATGGAGGATGATTGTTGATTTAAGAGAGGACACTATAATGTGGAGAAAATGCTCAGCCCGGTTCAGCTTTGAGAAAAGGTTTACGCTTTTGAGCTTGGGTTCAAAACATTGTATTGTCTGTTCTCATAATGCTGGAAGGATAAAGAGATCAATAAAAAGTTTTGATCTATAAGTCAGATTCTGTAAGTCAAACTTTTCTGTCTTTTCTCTATGTTTACAGGGAAGCCAAGATCATGAAGTCTGGTGGATTCTGGTGGCGGGACTGTTAGTACTGATTCTATAATGTGCCTGTAAATTCCTTTTCTGACATTAAATAGATTGCGCACAGGTCCTCTGACTGCATCTCTAGATTCATATCAGATAACATCCCCATGGACTGATCTTGTCATAGATGCCTCTTCTTTAGCATCTACAACTCTGAGCACTTCTAGAAGACTCAGTTCCTGTCTGCTGCACAGTGGCATCCCCTGGGGAGAAGGGCACCAGAAGAGAGCTTTAGGAGGATACATACATATACACATCAAAGTGGCTGAAGGCTTCTCTGAAAATCACTGGACTCAGTTTATTTAACACACATAACCTGAGCTCCAGAGTTGGGATCCTGCCCAGGAATCTTTAAAATCACCATTTCCAAAACAAAACGTATCATTTAATAATGCACATATATGAAAACTACCAGCGGTTTCATCCTGACATTTTAACATGTTCTCTTGAAATAAATGAATATGGAGATGACAACATTTAGATTTTAGTTGCATTATCGCTTAGAGTAATTAGAGGTCATTGATTTATCACAAGTTTCTTTGTGAGTAAAATACTCCAATAATATTTCAATTCTGACTTCTGGGTCTTCAGGATACTGAACTCTATAGATAACTACCAGCCTTAATAGAGAAACTAAGCTTTGAAATTTCTCATTTACTGTCTTGCTCTGTAAATAGGTGTAATATATATATATATATATATATATATATATATATATATATATATATGCTCATATATATGTGTGTGTGTGTGTGTGTGTGTGTAAATATATATATTCATATTCACTTCTCGGCCTAATTTTCTCAATTATATAAGTGAGCAAAAAACAATGAACACTAGAAATCTTGTAGTGTCAGGAAACAACTGATTTAGTGGTAAAACACTGGGCAGTGTAAAGTATCTGGAAAGACTTAAGCAGTAAAACAATAAAATTGCCAATTGCATGGGTAATTATACGTTTGAGCATAGCATGGGGCTTCACTGTTAGAATATTGTTTTCACTTGTGCTAATAGGTTACATCACATCTTTTTTTGTTTTTTGTATGTTTTTGTCTCTGGGCTCTGAAGATTGAAGTTTAATTAATTGCCAAGAAGGATGTAAGTGTATATATATATATATATATATATATATATATATATATATATATTTTTTTTTTTTTAAATTTAGTGTCACCAATAATGGATACATATTTATTTAAGGATGTTTAGGTATAATTAATGTAACTGCCATAGATTCTTCTAGGATTTTTCACTTGAGAGCTGGTTTGGTCTGATCACTTCTAGATGATTCTTCTGATGCCCAGACATAAATGAAAGAATAAAAGAGTTAAAGAATTTAGAAGCATTCTGGGTGTGGTGGGAACAAATGGGCACACTCCTCTCCAGAGAAAAATCACACGTTTCCTAATCCTTGAGGTTTTTTTAGTTCCGTTTTCTTTAGTCTTACAGTCAAATGTTTTCACTTTGTTTCCTTTTTTCCTTCTCCTTCCTCTTCCCCTTCCTCACCTTCTCTCTCCCTCTCCCTTCCCCTCCCTCTCCTCCTCTTCTCCTTCTCCTTCTTTTCAGAAAAGATGTGGGGGAAGGGTCTCTCTTGCCAGAAACAGGCTAAGCACAAAGCAGTATAAAAAAATGCTTCATTCCAGCTCCCAGAATTCCTTCTTTTCAGCCTTTTCTGTTCACTGGAATAAGGAAGCCATTAAACAGTGTAAAGAAGTCCCATCCTGTGGTTGAAGCTCAGCAGAAAACAAGGAAGTAAACTGGTGTAGATCAAGCAGACCATCTGCACTCAGTCCTGCCCACTATCACTAAAGCGAGGAGGGGGCAATATTTAAATTTAATGTGTACAGTAGCAGATATAATGTGATTGTGACAATCTTGCAATGAGTATTTGTTCATTTTAATTTAAATAATCATGGGTGTCAAATGGACTTCCTCCCAAGGCCACCGGACATTTATTTCTTATAGTTTTTGGAAGGGATGGAGAGGAAACAGCCACACTTTATATTTGTGAAAGCTCAGGGTGACAGGAACATTTTATTTTATATTTTCATTCCAAAGTAAATGCAGTGGAGTAAATGAGCAGGTTTTAGATAAATGTGATACACCAGAAAGCTTACACATACATTTGCTTAAGGAAACTCTCCTGTGGATTTAACACATTTCTAACCAGAAAGAGGTACAGAAATTCAAGGGAAGTAATGAAAAGCCTAGAAAACTTCCTCCAGGTTTCCCTTCCCTTATCTCCCCTCTCCTCTCTCCCTTCTCCCCGCCCACCCTCGCAGCATTACCTGCAGAAAGAAAGAGCAGATGAGCGCACAGTCACATACTTGCTCCTTTAAACTCTGAATCAGAGGCAGGTTTGGGGGGATCTCTCACAACTATGACACAAAACAGCTCTTCGTCGCCCCCACCTGCATCATCTCATAACTTTTAATTAAAGGTCTTGAGAATTGGCCAGTGGTTTTAATTGAACAATCAAAACTTAAATATTCAGGAATTATGCCTTTCTTTTTAAATTTGTTTGTGTCTTTTCTTGATGCTTTGCATAAAGACCGCAAGGCGCTTTTGCTTCGGAGCCTCACCAGAAATGTGGGTGGTGTCCCATAGTGCACCATAAATCTCCACTAGATGTCAGTGTGTCACTAAGAGAAACTGGCTCAGCGTGCTCTCCAGACCTGTTCTCCAAACACATTGGAAAGGTGAACTCGTTTATAATTTTTAACCAGAGCAATACAGGGAAGTTTTACTATACAGGTTAGTAATAAGTTATATGTGTCCTAATGAATATTAATAAAAGTGAGATCTTTTATTTGAAAAATCCAGTGCCTTTCATCTGAGGATTTCAAAATACTTGTATTCTGGGTTTTGCCATTGTATCCCCAAAGAGATAGAATGCAAATGCTCATTTTACATTTTACAGGAGAGTAACCTGAAGTACAAGGGGACACAGGGATTGGTCCGAGGTCACCAGGCGACACCTGATGGACCCAGTGCTGCAGCCTGCTCTACCTAAATAAGTCCGTTTCTCCTTCCATATGGTCTTTAGATGCAGACCCCCGTCTCCTGTCATGTGTGTCACCTATCTTGCCTCAAAGCAAGGTCAAGAAGAATAGAATAATAACTAAGAATGATTGAGATTATCAGTCCAGTTAGTATAGTGATGTTTAAGATGGAATGTTAAGATTTTATAAAGACAGCACAGAGACGGTGTGCTAAACAACCAAGATGCTAGCAAACACCTATGTTTTGCATACACTATTTTAGAGATGGCAAACTCAGACTAATGTGAGCCTCATCTTAGTTCATGTACTTAAGTGGAGAAGGAAAGGCAATTGTAATACAGTCTGGAAGGTGGAAGCTATTGGGTATTTGGGGATTATGAGGCACATTACATATTGTAGGTTTTACACTGTATAATTTCCTTAAAGAGGAGACTACACGTAATCCTGTACATTGGGATTTAAATAGTGATTTTCCCAAAATTGTGTAAATACACATGTTACAATTATGTAAAAATTATGTTTGTGAATAAAGATGAAAAGAATACACAGAAAAGATGTCAGGGTGGTAGCACTATGGGTAAATTTAAGATTCTCCTTTATGTGGTAATACTGTTTTTATAATAAAAAGAAAAAAATGGTTTCTCCTTTATGGTCCATCTTGTGAAAATTTGCCACAATTTCAACTTTAGAAAGGTTTGTTTCATATCACTGAGGTACATTATAAACTTGAAATTCAAGATGATTTGGTTTGGCTTGTTTACTTCAAATGTTTCAGTTAAATCATAGAAATCAAGAAAGTGGCAGAAATACAGGGTCATATTTTCAAACTTTCCTGTGAATTTGAAGTGAAAATAAACGATTGCCCAAATCCCAGCAGGGATTGCTGTAGTATTTAGTGCATTGTCGACGTTAAGTAAATATTGATGAAGAAATGTTTATTAATTGTAGCTCTCTTCATGTTTTCATTTTAAATGGTGCAAGGTTAAAAGAGTTACCAGTAAAGTTCAAGAGATTTTTAAAATTAAAAATTATAATAGCTATTGATTTTGCGTGCTTGGACCCATGTTTTAATTCAAAATTTGTATATATCAAATCACGCATGGATCAACTTGAGATATAAAGTAACATTCCACTTATGAAAGAAAACTTGTACTGTGATGGTATGTCTGATTTCAAGAAGTAACAGTGTAGCCACCATTAAATTGTGTATTAAAAACTTCAAAACTTCATAATAAAACCTACACAACTGATCAGGGATTATCAGTTGGAGAAGTTGGGCATGTGTATCAGAATTGCCTAGAAAACCTTTTAAAAAACATATTTGTTTCCTTGTCACCATCCCCACCTTATAATCGTGATATATGGAACCCTGGATTTCCAGACTTGGCAGTGGAGTGGGTATGGAGGAGGCAGGAGTGCAATTCCAGGGCTTTTCAGGGTGTTGCAAAGTAGTGGTGCATACAGGACCTTCAAAATAACCCCCACACCAGCTGTGTCTCAGTTTAAGTTAATTCTTCCACTCCTGGAGCCACTAAAATGTTACCAACTTAAAATACCTTGAATATTGGGCTCACAGGGGTCTAGAGCTGTGAGAAGAGTTCAAACAAATCTAGGTGATGGGTTAGTGGAGGTGATTAGAGTCCCATTTGTTCAATCAATTCTTAATAAATATAAAGGGAGGGAATCCAGGTGGAAGACCTAGACCAGCTAGCCTACCACATGCCTGATTTTATAGCGTGTCAAAAAGTACAGCTCCTACAAAACCTTTACCTTCTGTGCCGGTTTCTCACTGTGCCTAGAATCCCTCCGTTAGAGATTCATTCTTTGGCTTAAAGGCATCTCCACATTTTTTTTTAATTTTTCAATTAAGTTGACATTCAATATTTTATATTAGTTTCAGGTGTATAGCATAGAGAACTATTTGTTTTTAAAAAACTGATATTACTGGAATCAGTAACACACTGAGTTTATTCAGTGACTATACACTAAAGCTCATTAACTCAGAAAAATCACCTGAGCCCCAACCTGACTGAAGCAAGTTGTATGGTAAAGGGGACTTTGATAGGGAGGAGAGTGAAAAGAATCCCAGAGCCCTCTAGCTACTGCTTGAGAGGACAGGCAGGAGGGGGCGGGGGCTGACCAAAGGAGTACCCTCCAGGAGAACAGGGGAGATCAATTTCCAACTGCAACGCAGATTAGGATTCTGTAGTGCTGGGGGAGGGGGTTTCTGCATTTCTGACAAGCTCCCAGGTGATTTCCATGCTGCTGGTATGAAGGAACTTAATCTCCTTCACCTGTGTGTTTATAGCAAGTCCTATAACCCAGCACGCAGGGATCCACGAGACCACAAGTTCTTGCCCTTGAGTCAGCCTAAGAATTACGAGGAGAGCTTGTTTAAACTTGGCTCTATCCTAGAGATTCTGATTCAGTAGCTGAGGGTTATGAGTTTGCCTTTTTAAGGGCTGATGCTGGGGACAGACTGAGTAGCAATGCCTTACACAGCATATCTCCAAGCCATATCTGCAACGCTGGACCCGATAACCCAACACATCCTCAAGCTTCAAGTTGTGGTTGCTTCCTGGCCTGCTGCAAAGGTGAGCCCCGCATCCTCATTTTTGTGCCCAAAAAATGTCGTCTAGGAGATCTTGCCATTCAAGCTCTCTTGATGTTGTCTTGTCTTTGTAAGCTTAGCCACACACAGGAAGATCAAGATTTTGTATTGATGGCTTGCATACTCAGTTATCAGGAGGATAAAGAATAGAAATTCAGTAGGCATGGCACCTCAAATTATTTATATCATAGTTTTCTGGCCGGACTGGGTTGAATTGCTTGAAATCCACAACTTGTTTATGGATATTCAGCAGGTGTTAGGAATGATGCTGTTTTAAATGTTTCAGGCTTTTCTTGGCAAAATCTTTTTCAAAAGTTTGATAGAAGTATTTTAAGAACTTGGAAATTCTTTTTTTGGATTTGAGAATTCAACACATTGAAAATGTATTGAAAATCACCCATAGGCAACTGAAAGAAACTTAAAGTTTTTATCTCCTTAGAACAATGCTTATTCTATTCTTGTTACGTTAATGGGTCAAGATGGCGCTAAATATAAACATTTTAAATTAAAGTAAATTAATTTGAAAGCAGTTTTAACCTTAATTATTATTGCAACAGCTTAAAATACAAAACTTTCTCAAATGTTTGTTTCCAACTAGCTATTCCCTTTCCATTTTAATCAGTTCTCTTTTCTTCAGTATCTTTGAATGTGTTGTTATTATAATTGTTATTATGAGAAAACATAGTTATAGTTCCTTGAACTTCACATAGCAATATTTGATATTATTTCACTTTAAGAGTTATCAAAATTTAATTTGTCTCAAAGGTTAAATATGCTGAGTACTGTGTTTAAAAAATATATCTTAAAACATGTTAAATATGGGGATTTTATTTTTTTAATCTTTTAATCAGTTTTACTCATTTCACTAATATATAGCTATCCAATTTGAGTTGTAGTGTGCTGTGATTGGTAAAATTTCTCTCAGTGAGCGTGCATTTAAGATCATTAGCTTTCCTCATTGGGGGTTTGTGAGAGAACTGATAAATAATAAAGAACCCCAAGCACGACTGGAATGGAAATAGCTATGAAACCTCCTTTTATAATGACATAACATGCACTATGTGGAACTACAACAGTAAGTCAAACCCTGCTTGTTAGCAGCTGGTTTACTGAGCAGGGCTAATCTGAACAAGTCTGCCCAAAGCACACTTCTGTCCCTTTCATACTTACAGAAACCTCTAGGTCATCTACTACAGCGAATGGGTTTCTTAGTAATTGTCAATGTTACTAGTTCAGTTACATACTGTTCTTTCACTATGAAAGGTTTTCAGTTGGGAAAACAGCTCCACCCCACCAACCCATTTAAGCCAATTTCCTTTGTCATCTACTCTTATATAACCAGGCTCTTTCTTTAGTAGAAATCATTCCAATCTGTAAGAGTGTGTTCCCTTTTGTGTGTATTTGACTATATAGCTTCCCCATCTGGGCCCCTGAAGCTCATGAACACAAGGACTGGGCCTTCTCACTCTTCATTGTATGCCTAGCGCCCAGACTACTAGAAGTAGCTCTAGAAATACTACTATTTGCTATTAAAGATCTCTCTGTAGTCATCTGTAGCAGATATTATTTCCCTAGGTATCCAGCCTTGGGGACCATTCACAATGTGTATTAGTTATTTTGTGCTTCAGCTCCTCAAATTTCTGTCTAGTTCAAATACAGGAGAGGCGATCGTTTGGAAGTCTCTCGACCTCTATCTTCCTTCCTTTGAAAAGGGGCTGCCTTGACCGCCTCTGCCTACCTCCCCAGCACACTGAGAACTCGCTGGCTGTGGTGGCTGTGGCTGCCGCCGCCGCTGCCCCCAGCCCCGCATCTGTGCCCAGGGTGCCACGACTTCACACAGAGGCTGCTATCTCCAGAGAGAGGGGAGCTATCATAGTTGGCAGAGCCAACTGTCCCCTCCTTGTGAAGCCAGGTGTTTCTGCTTCCACTCTCAGGAAACTCAGCAGCCTCCTGTAGCTAGGGACTCCTGAAAAGCTTGCTTGTCTCATCCTAGACTGAGTAGGCTCCTTTGAAACAGACTTATTATTTTTCTATATTCAGTGTCTAACCTACTGGCTGACACATTCTCGTGCCCTTAAGTTCTTATGGACAAAGCATGTTTGAGGGGGCTTTTTTCTGCTTTTGTGCTAGGAATGTGAGGCTTTGGTTTTGTTCCTTCTTTTGGTAAAATGGAACCCCCCAGAGCCCATTACCCAAGGGGCTAGCTAGCTTCTAATGCTTCTGAAGTTGTACGAGTTGTTTTGTACCATTCACAACCCAATCCAGCGTGAGCATCCTCTCCTTCCTCTTCCAGGGAGGTGTGTGCTCATTACAGGCTGTGTCCCACCCAGCCACGTCCCAGATCCTTTGTCCAGCCAGCCACATGCCTCCCATTCCCAGGCATAACTTCCTGTGGGAGACAGGAAGGGGAGTTTTGGCTATGAAAGCGTTCGTATCTTAAAATGTGACATTAAGGAAATATGTAGAAGCAAATATTTGCATTGAGTTTATTTCTACCTTTAGTACTACTGTATTTCCCCATGTATAAGATGCACCCTTTTTTGAAAAATGTGGGGTCTAAAAACGGTGCGTCGTATACAGTGGTTGTATGAGTGCAAAAACAAGCGTGAACAAAGCAGGAAATGCAAGTAAAAAAGAATCTACAACCAGTAGACAGGAAGAATGATTTGATAGTTACTTGAAGGTTTTGTGGGGGTTTTTTACAATTTATGAGAAGCAGACAGAATTTGGTTAGTTATAACTATCAACATTCCATGGTAAGACGGGGCATATAGCTGGCAGTTAACAATGTGGTCTGTCTACCCCATGCTAGCAGTTTAACCTGGGTCAATTACTTAACTGCTCTTGGTTTAAATTTTTTACCTGTAAAATGTGTCTAGTAGTAGTACTTATTTCATAGGGTTGCTGTAAGACTCAAATGAGATAAGGGTTGTAAAGAGTGGAGCATAACTGCATTTGCCTGGCACATGTGAGGCACTCCATCAATGTCAGTTAAGTTTTTTGGACCTGCACGATGTCAAACAGCTTCTTATTGTCTTTATTTTCGGAAAAGGAACCCTATTCCGTCAACATCTGACTAGCCTACTTCTTTTTCTAGCTCTAATCTCATGATTAGCTGTACCTACTCCACCCTCTCCTTGGGGGCTTATTTCTTTCTTGGGCCTAAGCATTTCCAACCATAGGATTAACTTTAAAAAATGCCACTGAAGATGGAATAATACAGCAGTAGGTAACTTGTGTCATGGAAAAGCCTCCTTGTCATGACCAGAGGGATCCGTGACTCCGCCCGAATCCCAGACACATTCTTGTAGTAACCTCGCACAGCTGTCTTGTATTTGGCAAATGTTCGAATAAATCTCTTAATCGTTGTTAAGTCCTAAATGTGTTTAACCCTGTTGAGGACGGATTTCCTGGACCATGTATGATGGCCCAGTCCCTGGGGCTCGCTCACGCCTGCTGCTTTTCTCTTCCTGCCAGTTCTGAGTTTGCCTCTGCTGGGTTTATAATTGTGCTCTCAATAATTGACATTACAAGCCTTCAAAACTTGGCTCTACGAATTAACAACAGCGAGGATAAGGCAACAAAATTCTTCTCTTTTTTTTTGAAATTTTTTTTTAAGCTTTTAGGGGAACAGCCATGGTCATTGGTTACACATTGCTCCCATGCTACAATGGCATAGTTGACTCTCTCAGGGAGGGAGCAGCTCACAGTGGCCCATGCAGGGATCGAACTGGCAACGCTGCTGCTATCAGCACCAGGCTCCAACCAACTGAGCTAACCATTCCCCCCTCCCTTTTTTTTTGTTTTTTTTGTTTGTTTGTTTGTTTTGTTTGTTTTGTTTTGAGTAATTCAATTCTTTACCATCTAGGTCTACTATTTATTGTAGATATGATGTTGATGTCTGAAAAATCACTTATTTAACAGATAGTTATTTGTTTCCTAACATGTAGTCCTTGTTTAGCCGTCAGAAGTTATTTGGAGGAACCAAGGTAAAGAGGTCTGATAGCTATGATGCAAAAAGAAATCATTTGAAATGTTTTTCATTCTTAAATACATAATTCAGATATTTCCTACTTTCAGAGAATTTTTTTCCTTTGAAAATATCTCTTGATTTCTTTTTTCTCTAAGCCTGTATACTTCTAATTAGCATAGATGTTCTTTGTGTCTTGATTCTCTTTGTTAAAACATACTCAGGAAAAAAATCCTCTTAGTCAAATGGAAACAATGGCTGTGTTTCATCTGGCCCAAGATACCTGTGAAAAGGGTGGCTCAGTCCACTTTCCTCAAGGTTAAGCCCCCAGGTGAGCTGCAGCGGGCGCTGTTTTGCAGGGTGACCTTAGCAGCCTCAAGAGTAGGCAGGGGCACACTGATTGACAAGTGTCTGCAGGACCGTGCCCAGAGCTTGTGGTCAAGGGTCGCTCTTTAACTCCTAAGCAGGGATCCACATGAGGAAGGAACTCAACCGTAGAGAGTAATGGAGGTATGTAGTGTCCAGGCTTCGGCTGCAGTACTGTGTGGCACTCGGTAAGCCTGGGCAGCCCTGAGTGACCAAAGGCTTTGTGCCATTCCGAGAGCATGAGACATAGAGGAATGGAAGGGGAAGAACATTCTAGATAAAAGAGGCATCAAGTATAAAGTCCTGATAGAGCAGATGGCGGTTGTTTGGTTAGGTTGTTAGGAGCAGAGCTGATAGATTTGTTTAATTGGATGAGCAGCATGAAGGAGGGGGTAGATTTTTAAGTGACCCTGACCCTTCTAGTTTGGATGACTTGCTACATAGTCATACTATCAATCAAGAAAGGAAACATTCCTAAGCAGGGGAAGTATAAGAGAGGCTGAGAACTCACTACTGCTATGTTTTGTTGTCTCCATATGGGACTGCTTTGATTCTAAAAACACCTCAATACAGAAGAGTTTATTGAGACTAAGTAATTTGCCCAAGGTTGTGAAGTAAAGTGGCAGAACCAGGATTCAAACGGAGAACCTGAGAACTGAAAGCTGGTGGCCTTTTGTTACACCACAGTGAGTGAGAACATAGGGCATGCTGTATTAGTACGGATGCTTCCTATGCTGCGAGTACTGTGCCCCAATTCTGAAAATGACCCTATGTACTACTGACATGCCACCAAACTAATGATTATTGTAAGGACCCACTGTCTGTAGCAACTTACCCAGCCATACTTTCTCAGTTTGCATCAAATGCTGACCTATTTAATTAAACAGAAATGTATCTACATAATTGAGTCGCCAAAGATATAGCACTGAAGTGTTCTGCTGTTTTGATAATTATAAATTTGCACAGGTCTTGAAACTGAGTATCAAATGTTCTTCTACTGAACTGTCAGTCGGTGACCTTGTTATACTGAACCTTCCTTACTGGAAATTTCCATATTAGAAGTCCTTGTTTTCCTCGTGCAGCATGTCTCAGACTCAATTAATTGCTTCAGAGCCCAGCTTGGCTCAGATCCTGAACAAAATAGGGGATGGGGAGCATCAGCATTATTTGCATTTCTCGTTATAGAGAGCATAGGCCTATGTTGTCTTAGATCCAAAGCACTGTTTCTTAAAGTGTGGCTCCGCAACTCATCATCTGGGTTGATAGTTAGTATATGGGTGCTCGGGCGCCCTTCCAAGTGTACTCTAACAGAAATATGGCAAAGTGATCCAAGAACCTGCCTTATAATAAACATCCAATATGATTTTCATATACACAAACGTTTGAAACAACTGGTCAAGAAGTATGAGGCCTGACAAGTTTGTGAACTCACCCTAGACAAAGTGCTACATACCTCATTGCTGAATATCACTACAGTCACCTTTAAAGTACTCCCCTTGGGAAGCTATGCACCGACATCAGTGCCTAGTCCACCCTTCAAAGCAATTTTGGAACTCTTTTTCTGGAATGGCCATCAGAGCTGTCGTTGTATTACCCTTGATGTCCTGAATGTCATCAAAATGTCTTCCTTTCAATATTTCCTTTATTTTCGGGTAAAGAGAGAAGTCACTGGGGGGCAGATCAGGTGAGTAGGGAGGGTGTTCCAATACAATTATTCGTTTACTGGCTAAAAACTCCCTCCCAGACAGCAAGAGCCATGAATTGTTGGTAAAAAGTTCAGGTCGTCTAATTTTTTCACCCAGCCTTTTCAGCACTTCCAAATAGTAAACTTGGTTAACTGTTTGTCCATTTGGTACAAATTCATAATGAATAATCCCTCTGATATCAAAAATGGTTAGAAACTTCGGTGCAACAAGTTTGCAAACTTAACTGTCAGACCTCATATGTCGACAGGCCACTGTTGCAATACAGTATCCTTTATGACAGAGGCATTCCTCCCAGGGTAACAGGCAACAACAGGGCCTTGGAAATATTTTTTTTCTGCCATCTATTGTTCATTTATATATATATAACATATATATAATATATATGTAAAATATATATGTTAAAATATATATGTATATGTGTGTATATATATATGAATATGTGTGTGTATATATGTATGTAAATATACATCCATCATTTTTATTTGCTTATGATGATTCCTGCAGTCAAGATACATATGTTATAGCAATAGCCTTCTAAAAAGATGCCTCTTGCTGGTGAAGTTTATGTGCTTTGGTAAGAGGGGTATTTTATCTGCTACAAAGCACTGGTGTTCATTTTTTGTTGCATTATTCTCTTTTAGTTTCTGTAGTTGTACTCTGCAGTGATTTTTGTTGGAGTTAGCCAGGAATAGTTTTCTCCCAAGCAATGCACTATTATAGTGCTGGGCAGTGTGACCCCAGTACTATGCTCAGTCAATGAAACTGGAAGCAAAAATATATCCCCTAGGGAGCGTAGCATGTCATCATCACTCTGATGTCTTGAACAATATGACCTAAAACCAAAAGTGACCATGAAGAAGCAAAGTGTTTCTGCAGACAGCTTTGTGGCTGTAAAATTCCATTATTTTTACATTTGTCGAGCAATCAGTAAAATAATTTGATTGATGCACCTATCCGTGCTGTTAAAGGTGTGAGAGATTGATTGAAGACCCTCAGCCAAAAATAATGTTGAGCCCAGAAAACTCTCCTTAGTACTAATAGGGGGTCCTTTTCAAGCAATGCTTCACTGAACATTTGATAAATAAATACAGTAGCCCTGCTCTACTCATTGATGGGACCTGACTCCTACCCTCCCCAAAATAACATGTTTTGTAGCTTGTGATTATGATGAAGGTTACCAGTGTAAAATTTCAAAGAAGTGAGAATCAACCAGATTTTATGTTATCATGAATGATTCTGCTTAAAACAGATAGCTAAGAAGTTGGAAAATTCAGACCATTTCCTTGTCATTTGTCTTTACAACATTAAATGATAATACTCTCTTGATGT
>NW_017732202.1:330033-343464 GCF_001890085.2 Hipposideros armiger
CGCCTTGTTTCTGTAGCTCAGCTCTCTGCCTCACTAACTTGGACACTCCACCTACATTCTCCTTCTAAATGGCAGCCATTTTATTTCTGGGTGATCGGGGTTCTCTCTCTCTCCCTCCCTCCCTCTGTCTCACTCACTCCCTCCCCCCTCCCTTTCTCCCCTGTGATGAGAGAGATGAAACTCCCCCTGCCAGCAGGAGTCACTTAAGACCTCCTCCTGTCCCTTAAACTGCTCCCTAGAAGCAACTAATATTCATTACTCCTTAATGACTTCTTGTCCAACATAATGTGGGTTTTACATTCACATACATCCTCTTATTTAATTATCTCCATAACTATGTGAGAGAGGGATAATTATCCTCATTTTTATAGATATGGGAACATAAGATTAGAGAAATGAAATAACCTATTCAAGACAATACAGCAAATTCAAGACAGAATAAGAGTTTGAAAGCAACTCTGTCTTCAGGGATTTGAAAGCAAGTCAGTTTGATTCCTTACTGCTTTCTGCTATTTCAGCTTCTCCCCCACATGTTTTTTTTAGCCTTCGGCTTGAGTGAAAGAAGAATTGCAGCATGTTAATGTGAACATAACCACCAGCATGTCATCTCTTAAATTACTATTAAAATTTAAGTCCTTGAACAAACATGCCTCATATTAATGTGCCTTATTATGAATTTCCCTGTACTGCAGTCACACAGAGCAACTAACCAGTCTATCTCTGCTTTTCTGTTTTCTGTCTAAAGGCTTCTTTAGAGCATATCCCATGTCAGATCAGACTCCTCTCAGCCTTTAAGTCCATTCTTCAAGTATGTCCTTTTAAAGCTGTTGGAATAGCCTGGTTGTCCAGAGAAACAGAACCAATAGGATGTGTGTATGTACACACAGATGATATAGATCAATAGATAGATCAATAGGTTGATAGATAAAAAGAGAGGAATTAAAAAATTGGTCCGGGTGGCCGGTTAGCTCAGATGGTTAGAATGCGGTGCTCATAACACTAAGGTTGCCGATTCAATCCCCACATGGGCCACAGAGCTGCACCCTCCACAACTAGATTAAAACAACTACTTGACTTGGAGCTGATGGGCTCTGGAAAAACACAATGTTCCCTAATAAAATTTAAAAAAAAAATACTTGGCTCACATGATTATGGAGGCTGCAAAGGCAAAATCTGCAAGGTAGGCTGGAGGCTGGAGACCCAGGAAAGGAATGCCATTTGACTTTGAAGATATTCTAGAGCAGCGGTTCTCAACCTTCCTAATGCTGCGACCCCTTAATACAGTTCCTCATGTTGTGGTGACCCCCAACCATAAAATTATTTTCGTTGCTACTCTATAACTGTAATTTTGCTACTGTTATGAATCNTAGGCGACCCCTGTGAAAGGGTCGTTCAACCCCCAAAGGGGTCGTGACCCACAGGATGAGAACCACTGTCTAGAGGCAGAATTCCCTCTTCCTCTAGGGGTTTCAGGCTGTTTTCCCTGAAAATTGTCAACTGATTGGCCCAGGCCCAACCACATTATTGAGGGTTATTTGCTTTCCTTAAAGTCTATTGATTTAAATATTAATCCAATCCAAAAAATTTCCTCACAGAAACATCTAGAATGGTGTTTAACAAACTATCTCGGTACTGTGGCCTAGCCAAGTTGACACATAAAATTAACCATAACAGGTACTTACCCCTGAACTGCTTTTGAAACTTAGAGGTACATTTCTATATGCAGAAAATCATGCTCTGAAGTATGCAAGCCAGATTCTTTATAGCCTAGAGGATAAGGTTTACAACCTTGGGCAGTGGGGAAGGGGGAGAAGCTTAATTTTTTGGTAGTAATTCCGTATTGATCACGTGTTTGCAGGGTGCATTGTGATCACTGTTTTTATATTTCCAAAATTAGTTTTTAATCAGTAACACATACATGTAGATCAAGTAAAATAATGCCACAAAGCTTATGAAAATTTTCACAGACCTCCTTCCATCCCACCCCTCTTCAAGGTCTGATCCCTATTTCCTGCAGGCATTCATTTTCGACTCTTTTAACTATATTTTTCTGGTTTTAAACTCTCTGTTTTCAATAACATATGTAGACTGCTATTTCTTGGCTTTCCAACTTGAGACATTATCTACTGACATGACATTCTACCATGGAAGATGGAATTTTTCACAACCCTTCCCCTATGCCCTTTCCCAGTTTCCCTCATTCCATTCACATTGGATTAAGTATGTATTCAGTGTTACAATATTATGACAGCATAAAAGTCTCCCACAGAAAAGCAGTATATTTTATAGTTAAATTTACTTTCTTACACAACTTACACCCCCAAATTGCCCAATTTCATTTTTACTTAATTTTCTATGATTTTATTGCTAACTCATTTCCAAACTGTCTACTAGGTCCCTAAAATGCTTACAGAGTTTAACACATAGCTAACCTATCAGTTTCCATTTTACCCTCAAAGTCAGCTCTTCTGGACCCTCGATCTTCCAATTCCAGTCTGAATCACATGCTATATATTATTTAATAATTTCTTCCCTTTTTATTTTATCCGAGTTAGTTTCTGAAACTTGTATTAATAGATGTTGGAACACCTCATTTGATCCTATTACATTCTTATTTTTCTCTCCTATTTTCATGCTTTTTCTGTTTTTCTTTTTTCTAAGAGACACACTCAACATTACCTCCCTACCTGTTATTGAATATTTTATTTCTATTATTAGTTTTCAAGAGCTCTTTATTATTCTCTGAATGCTCCTTTTTCTGGTATCTTACTCTTTCATCTTGAAAGCAATATCTTCTCTCTTTTTATGTTTCTTTAGCTTACTGTATTGTCCTTGATTCTTCCCAAATTTTTATTTTTCTGCTTATTTGCTTTGGTTTCTCTCTGTTACATCAGAAGCCTCCCTTAAATGGCAGGTAATTCTTGACCGTTCATAGTTAAGAGTCAGTAACTAAAAAGTTGATTGGAAGTTCTGTGTGCATGCTTGTGCTTGTTTACTGAGTGGGTTTCATTATGGGATAATAAGGATTTTTAATCTTAAAAACACCTAAAGGCCAGTATATGTAGGGTTTTTCTTTCAAGTTTAATTTAGTAATCAAAGAAATCTTCCAGTTTTCACCCTGGGAGTAGAACTGTGTTTGCCAGCATCTGAGCATGGAGTGGAGCCTGGTGCAAGGTGGACTGGAATATTACTGTTGGCTTGTAGATTCCTTTTTAACACCCCTGTTTTCCATAAATAACTCAATCTTTCTTTAGCTCTTTATTGTCCTGGAAGCACCTATAATATGAGAATGGTGGGAGGTTGTACAGGGTGGGGGTGGGAGTCCAGATGTTTAGTTGTCACTTAGACAAACTTACTTTTCGATCAAGGCTCCATGCCTCTGCTCCTGTCTTCAGAGGATACCAGATTATTCCAGTTCCAGGGCATTTCCATAGGCAAAAAAAAAAAAAAGCAAATGAAAAAGAACTTACTTCTCTTAAGTTTTCTAGATTGTGTTATTATTGATGCAAAAATAATAGTACTGTATGTGGTTGTGAATGTATGTAGAGGAACTATTTAAGACAGTTATAAACAGAGGAAGCTGAAGGGATATGAAGGGAGGTAAGGATTTTATACATCAGTTAAACTGGTAAAGATTGACCGGTAGTAGATTGTGTTATGTTATGTACATATAATGTAATGCTTAAAGCAACCACTAAGATGATATACTAAGAGATGCACTCATAAACATGATAGGTGAATCAAAACGCAATTCTAAAAACTGTTGAAGTAACTCATAGAAGGCAGGAAAAGGAAAACAAATGATAAACAGGACAAATAAAGCAAGAAATAAAAGGCAGACTTATACTTAATAATTATTAACAGATCAATAATTATACTAAATGTAAAGTTCTAAGTACACCAATTAAAAGACAAATATTGGCAGAGTGGATTAAAAATCATGACCCGACTGTTTACTGTCTACAAGAAACTCATTTAAAATGTAATGATATAGGCAGGTTGAAAGTAACAGAATGAAAAAGATATATTGTGCTAACATTAATCAAAGGAAAGCGCGAGGAGCTACATTAATATTGGAGAAATAGATTTCGAACGAAGAAAATGACTAGATACAGAGGGGGATGTTATATAATGATAAAAATGTCAATCCTCCCCCAAACATAGTGATCCTAAATATGTATGCTACAAACAACAGAGATATAAAATGTGTGAGCGAAAGTTGATATAACTGAAAGGGGAAGTAGACAAATCCACAGTTAGAGTTGGATCCTTCAATTCCTCCCCATCTTACCAACTGATAGAGCTAGTTTGTAAAATTATAACACTCATCAACCAGCAGGATCTAAATGACATTTATAGAACACTTTATCCAACAAGAACAGAATGTATATTCTTTTCAAATGTACACAGGCCGTGTACCAAGATAAACCAAATCCTGGACTATAAAACAAATTTTAACAAATTTCAAAGACTTCAAATCATACAGTATATGTTCTCTGACCATACTAGTATCAAACTAGAAATCAATACAGAGAAATAGGAATATTTCCAAATAATCAGAAACTAAACAATACACTTATAAATAATCTATGGGTCAAGGGGGGAAGTCATAGGAGAAATTTAAAAAATACATTAAACTGAGTGAAAGTATTCAAAATATTAGAACTTTTAGGACACAGCTAAAGTAATGCTGAAAATAAAGTTTATAACACTAAATATTTATATTGGAATGTATTGGAAAAGAGGAAAGGTATCAAATCAATAAGCTCTCCCCGCAAGAAACTTGAAAAATATTTATTTTTTTGTTTATTTTTTTAAGTAAATGAAGTATTTGCTGTGAAAAAAACAACTAGAAAACAAAATAAACCCAATGCAAACAGAAGAAAAGTAATAATAAAGATAAAAGCAGAAACCAATAGTATTGAAAACAGAAATCAGTAGGAAAAAAATCTATGAAAATAAAAGAGTTGGTTTCTTGAAAAGTTAAACAACATTTACAAACCTCTAACAATACTGACAAAAATAAAAAGACACAAATTATCAATATCAGGAATGGAACAAAAGATTTCATTACACATATTATAGACATCAAAAGAACAATAAGAGAACACTATCAACAATACTACAGACATAAATTTGACAGGTTAGATGAAATGCATAAATTCCTTGAAAAACACAACTACCACAATTCACCCAATGAAAAATGTGTAACTTGAATACCTCTATGACTATTAAGAAAATTTAATTCATAATTAAAATACTCCCCCCAAAGTAATTCTCAAGGCCCAAATATTTTTACAGGAAAACTCTACCAAATATTTAAATAAGAATTCACACTAATTCCCCACAATCTCTTCCAGAAAAGAGGAGATGAAGGGACACCTCCAATTTACTTATATAAAACTAGTAATCACCATATACCAAAACCAAAGACAGAACATAAAAAGAAAACTACAGACCAATGTTTCTCATAAATATGGACACAAAAATGCTTAATAAATATTAACAAAGAGAATTCTGCAATATAAAAAGAACTCATTATAACCAAGTTTCATGCCAGCTATGCAAAGCTGCTTCAATATCTGAAAATCAATCAATATAGTCCACTATATTGATAGACTAAAGAAAAAAATAAATCACATGATCACATCAATTGATGCAGAAAAAGCACTGGACAAAATTCAACCTTTTATTCTATTTGGACTTCAATTGATTGGATGAGGCCTACCCACAGTGGGGAGGACAATCTGCTTTATTCAGTCTACTGATTCAAATATTCATTTCACCCAGAAACACCCTCACACACACACCCGGAATAATGTTGAACAAAATAACTGGGCACTCCATGGGCCAGTCAAGTTGACATATAAAATTAACTGTCAAAAGTGGCATAGCTTAATATTGACCTTTAAAATACAGTGAAAAACATGACTATCGACAAAAGAAGAAAAGAGACTATTAATGGTAGAAAGTTTTTATCAGGTCATGAAACAAAAGCCAAGTGTTCCAATGCATTCCTTTTCATTAGGACTGTAGGTGGTAGAAGCATTTTCTTGTCTGGGCCTCATTCGTGCTTAGCTTTCTTTCTTCCATGTTCTCGTATGCCCCTCTTCAGTCCTGTACCATCCATTTCTGCAGGTCTCATGATCCAAAACCTGTTGAGTTTTTTCCTTTCTAAGCCTATTTTGCAGCTTTCCTGGACTACTCAGGGTCTGCTCTAGGACTTCTCAGAGATTTTCATGTTGTGAGGCTCCCAGAATAATAAAAAAATAAAGAACTGCTTAATAAGTCAGGAGTAGACAAATGATGGTATATCTTAAATGTTTACATCTGACAAATGAACATCTTAACACAAGTGGACCTTAGTCTTCTCCTAGTTGTATCCACCACTGCCTGTGGCCATGGTTATCGTCTAGTTGTGAAGATAACGGCTAACATCTAAAAGCACAGTCTTTTGGGAAAGTTGAGCTAAGCCCAAATGGACCTGATACCATTCCTCCTCTGTTAAAAGAATTGATGTGCCTTCCCTACTTCTTTCACCTCCTAAATAAATAGTTCTCCACTTTTCTACCTTTACACATCTGGTGAGCAGCTAGTTGCCTCCAATATACTACTGGGCTGTCGGAAAAGTCATGACGCATTTTTGCAATGAAAAACAGAAAAATGCGTCACGACTTTTCCGACAGCCCAATAGTTTCATAGTCCAAGCCAGTCCGCCCAGAGCACGAAGGGTCTAAAATGCCGACGCTTCTGGCAAGAATATTCATCAGTCCTGGTTTGCAGAGCTTTTCGAACTGTACAAGTAAATGCTTTTAGTATTTCATTACTTGAATTTTATGACTTTTACAAATAATTTCTCCCTTTGGATGATTGTATTTCGTTTTATAGAGAAACATGGAAACTTCAGGATTTTGGTCACATTTACATTAAATTTACATTTACATTCAATATAACAAATATTTCTTCCAATGAAAAATTTCAGAGGTTGCTTTACTGATTTGAAAAAAAAAACATGCAATTCTTAGTTTCTTTTAATCATGTACTAATTTTTAGGTTTAAAATTTGTTTTATTTAGTTTTGAGTAGGAAATACATCCATATGGTTTAAACTACAAAATGTCTTGTCTCCACCTTGGCTTCAACTCACCCAGTTTCCCTCTGTGGAGGTAATTTTTCCAGGTTCGTGTCTATCTACATATTGATACAAGTAGTAGAATGCAAAATGCATTGTTCTCCTTCTTGCTTTTCTGCCACTTAACTTCCTTAGAGATTGTTCCACAGCAAAGCAAAGACCTGTTTCATTCTTTATTTTATGGATGTACCATAATTTACATAAACAGCTCTACTGATCAACAGTGAATCTATTACAAATAATGGTATAATCTTGTACTTATATTAGCTCATACACATGGATAAATATATCTGTAGGTTCAATAGTGTAGGATAAATCCCTAGAAACTCACCCACCTTTTTTTTTTTTTTTAAACAGGCCGTTCTGTCATCTTTAGAATTTTCATGTACTTGGTAAATGCCCCAAACAAAATGGTTTTAAATAATCTTTTAATTTCAAATGATTAACATTCTATGAATTTTATGAGAAAGTAGATCCTAAGACCTGGAAATTGTATTTATTTTTGTTTGTTTCACTTTCTTCTCTTTTTTCCTGTTTTCTTTTAATAGTCTCTCTCTTCTGTTTTTCTTTTCCTTCTCTTTCTTCCTCCCTCCTTCCTTCCCGTTTCTTCCTTTCTTTCTCCATTACGTTTGAAAACATCACCAGTATTTGTTTTTTATTAATGGGCTGATTGAGAGCTGTGGAGCCACTAGGTGGTGGTACAAGAACATAGGGAGACATATTTTCGTAAATAGACTAGGAATTAGTTTTGATTTCCTGCTCAGTTTTTAAATTGCTATACACTTGGGCCCTTAAATGCCTCCTAAGGGATGTCATTGTGATCGCTGTTTAGCAGTTGAGCCGACACAAAATTGATGTTGAGCTTTACAACAGCTGTTATAGACCACTTTATGTTGATATTGAGACTTTTTAAAACTGCTCGTTGCTTGACAATGTTAACTCTTCAACAGGAGTCTGTTAAGTTTTCTGAGTGATTTGAAGGGCTTGCTTGCATTTCTGACTGATTTACAGATCTTACAATGTTGCAGTTGAGAATACTTAGAATTTATGATCCTGCTTTGTTTAGCTGACAGAATTTTCAGCAAAGAAATGACAATTTCCTCGCTACTGTCTATGGAAATGACAAAAGACATCTGCTTCCTATGGTTTTACCCTATTGACTGCAGTTTGGTGTTTTCTACAACCTTGCACCATTGGTCTTCATCCAAATGAATAAAATATGTATTTTAAATTATATTGGAATTTGATGCATTTTCTGTGTGTGAGGTAGCTTAATTAATTTTTGGAAGTCTGCCTTGTCCCTTTTAACAGTCCAAATCTGTGCTTAGAAATTTTGGATTGGTTAATTCTCCATAAATCACAAAAAAAAATCCAGCATAAATATTGAAGGATCTTTGCTTACATTAGAATTATATGATCATTTGCGTTTACTCTCTGCTGAAACCCTGTATAACATATTTAGTAATGGAGTGGGGTCATAGTTACCCTGTGAAACATTTTGCTGGAAGCCAGCACATGAACACTGTCATCCTATGTAGTGTCCTTGTTGGAGTCGATGTAGTGGGTATACAGTGTTCCTCTGCTTTGTCACAGCACGTCCATGTCAAGTGGCAAATCAACATCTTCCTGAGAAGTAACATTACAACAAGTACCACTGACTTGCTTTGATGGGTCAGATATTTTTGGACAAGTATTGAGGCATATCACCTCATTTCCATAGCTATTGACAGTTCTGCATATCATTTCTGCTAGTGCTCACCGTGTTAGAAAATGAAGAAACAAACATTTTAACAAACAGGTTGTGATGATAATAGTGCTTTCTTATCAGTTACCATGTATAGTCTTCTTAATGTAATTCTATGATCTGGTATCCATAGTGGTCTGTTATAACATCACACCTGAAGCCTTCATTTAAGGCATTTGGTGCTTAACTAAAAGGAAAAATGGCTGCTTTGTACCTGTTCGCACATTGGGGAAAAAAATTAATCACAGGGTCAGTTCAATGGAAGAGCACTAATTTAAAAAGAAGCCTCCCTTAGATGATGAAACGATTACAACACTGTTCCAGGAAATAAAATCAACGGCAGCCAATTCCTTGGTTTTATTAGGAGAGATAGTCCATTTTGTGATATGCAATGTTTAAATCAATGGAACGATAGTGAAATCTCTCCCCTGAAATGGCTATTACACAGCTTGCAACCTTTTGTTCAAGAGATTAAGTTTGCATCTCCTCACATTATCTCCTTGTAATTGGAAAACTTTCATTTTGACAGAGAAAATGTGCCAGTATCCCTGTGAGCTTTGCCACAAGCCAAAGCCGAATGCCATCTGGAGGATGCATGCCCACGCCACGCAACAGCCTCCTGTCGGGCTGTATCTGGAACTTTGCAACAGAACCACTAATAGCATCTTAAGCTCCATTTGTCTAGCTCGCTAGTGCTCTTGGCAGAGGTCATAACCAGCAGTGGTTTTGTTGATTTGCTGCATCAAATGTAATTAGGTTAAAGCACTCACTGACAGAGGCTCTAGATAATGGCATAAAAGCCTCAGGCTTAAATTTGCCCATTGTGTCAAATTTAAGTTTAGATCAACAAAGAAGTACTAATCTCATTACTGGAACAATAGGACTTAATAATTTTTAAAGATACTTATGTGGGATGACAAGATTTTCTTTCCCTTGGACATCATTATTTTATTTGATTTTGTTTTGTTTTGTTTATTTTGTTTTTAGTCACTAGCTTCCAATGAAGTGGTTTCTTCCTCCCTCCTTCCTTCCTGTGTCATACATCTAAACCTTACCTTTGAGTACAATGCGGAAAATGATGAGACATTTTTTTATCAGGTTATGACAAATAACTTTAAATTTCACCAGTTTCACTCATAAGTGTAGACGTAACATTATTACTGACCCTTTAGCCCTTGCTTACTGGAAAACTCCAGTAATGCCTGCAGTCTCTTTATAAATGAGTCAGTTTCAGGGTGAGTAAGAAGGAGAAACCATTGCTTGGGGTTAAATTTAGGGCAAAGTAGGGCCCAGGGCACAGGTAGACATTAGCTGTTACTGAGAACCAGGAGGAAACGACAATTAGAATTTCTGCTTACTGCAAGAGAAGGAAAAATTCAGCAGAAAAAAAATGATTCAACAGTGTCCTGCATAAATGTTGTAAAACAAGTCAGCAGGGGTTCTGTGCAGGTGAGGGAGAGCGGGGCTCGGGCTGGCAGGGTGGTGGCACTTCCCTGGAATGGCTGTGCTGGTGATGGGGGGAGGCTGTTTGAAGAATGAGCAGAGGCGTTAAGTATCATATACACAATAATAATGAGATGTGAAATGCATTTTTTATTGACTTCTAAATTTCCACTGGTTCTCAAATATGTCTCCAATACTAGAGCTCGCAAAGAAATCATTGTGAAATTTCCAGGGGGTGGCATGAATTCTGTGGACCCCATATCTTATTGTGGAAGCCGTCTTAGTGTGAGTGTTCTAGGTATGCTGCTTTTGATAAAAGCAATAGGCATAGGTGAGAATGAGGTTAAATAAGTGTTTATTTGAGGATTGAATATCACACACACTCTAACAGTAAAGCAATTATCATGCTGTTAATTTCATGTTCATGTATGGCTTATTTATTTGTTGTTTACCTCTCTGCATAATGAAAATGCTGTGGAAATCTGCTTCTTTCTGGTGCTCTACTTTTAAATGAAGCTCAATGTTATGTATAATTTTAAGTTACAGATTGCTGATTCTATTCTATTTTAAATACTCTTTGTATGAGAAGTCCGTGTTCTTGCAGACTCCTTTTAAGCAGACTCAAAGAATAATTGTCTAAGTAATTATAGAATAGGTACTCAATAGATTAAACCATGAATCCTAAGCATTATAGATATATTTTGAACCATTAGTTATCTGACCCTTTATATATACATTATATATATATATATATATATATACACATACATACACACATAAATATGCCCTATATATTTTTTTGAAATCAATACCTTACCTGCTTTCCTGACAAATATAATCAGAAAATAATAATGCATTGCCCCTACCGATAAATTATTTGTATCCGGCTGACTTGTAATCTGGGGGCAGAGGCAATATTTGCTGAAGTGATTCTGAGAGCTTTAGGGTACCACAGTTTTCATCTATTTACATAAATGATATTTTGTAAGAACCAGTCACTGACAGAATTCTAAGCTAGTTCATCTCCTGGGGTGTAATTAAAAAAATAAAAAGAAAGAAGTCCATATTCAATATGTGTGAAGTCCCTCTTCAGCCTGAGAATCCACTCAAGTTACATGCCTTAAGTTCCACTTCTTGACCCTTCCATGCTCTTCTCTGCTTAATACCAGATCCATCTCTGCTGCCAGAGTGGTGTGCCATCCAAGTTCTTCTAAATACCTTATTCGACAAGCATCACTATCTGCCTACTATATGCATAGATCAGGTCCCTACCCTTGGGTGGCTGCAGCCTGATTGAGAAGATTGCACACAGATGTGAATTATTCAGTAAAGAATACTGCAAGCCAGTATACATTTAAATACTCCAAAGGCAGAAATTGTTGAGGAAATTCATTTCTGAAAACCCTTAATATAGTCTGCAAAGCTTGGTATGTGCCAGTTGTTCAATTTCCATTGTTATTTACAAAAGTGAAGCTTTGAATTAAGAAAAAAAAATGCACCATCTGCCTACCACTGTAATAATGCTTGGTTTTATTCCCAAGCATATCAACCACTGGCTTGGCATTTTAACTAACTGAAGCACTTTTCTCATTAGAGTGTGTCTGTGTCTACAAAGGCCTTTTTTTTTTTCTGATGGTTCATTTTAATATTTTTGCCTCCTTGCTCTGCCTTTTGCTGGACTTGAATCTTTCTATCCCTAGGTCTGGCCAGCTAGTTAAATGACCCTTGCACTTAGGCTCCTCACATGCAGGGCACACCTGATGCCCATCCTTTGCCAGTTTCTTAATCATTTTATCAATTGACTTCTTAATATTTATATTGAATGCTTATGTTCTCTGGACACAAAGGGTATATACAGCCCTTCAAAGATAGAAAGAAAGTACAATATGATACCTGCCCTCAACTAAATTTCAGTCAAGAAAATGTGCATATAAAAGTACTCTATTTTAAGCAGACTTTTCTAAGTGCCAGAGTAAATGTTACATACTTATTCATTCAGTCGATCATTTACTCAACAAATATTTATTGAATGTTGTGATGTGTCAAGTACTCTGTGATTCACGGGAGATAAATAGATGAATAAATCACGCCAGGTGCCTGCCCTGCCCTACATGAATTTAGAGACTGGCACTTGGTTACTCAAAATGGATCTGGGGACCAGCAACATCAACATCACTCAGGAGCTGGTTAGAAATGCACAAACTCAGGCAGAGATTGCACCACCCAGATCTATTGAATCAGAATCTGCATTTTAACAAAATGCCACACTGACTTGAGGTTTAAAAAGCACTGGGCTGGAAGGATTATGGAAAGCTTTATAGAGGAGCTGAACTAAGTAGAAGTTACCAAGTTTTATTAAAAGAAAGAGGAAGGAAAATTTAGTCAGGTGAGAGTGCTTGTCTTAGTCTGTTTGGGCTGCTGTAATAGAATATCATAGACTGGGTGACTTATAAACAACAATTGATGTCTCACAGTTCTGGAGACTGGGGAGTCCACGATCAAGGCTCAAGCAGATTTCCTGTATATTGTGGGCCTGCTTTCTGGTTCATACACCTATGTCTTCTTGCTGTCGCCTCATATGATGGAAAGAGCAGTGGAACTCTCTGGGGCCTCTTTTACGAAAGAACTAATCCCATTCATGAGGGCTCAGCTCTCATGACATAATCATCTCCCAAAGTCCCCACCTTTTTATGCCATCACATAGGAATTTTAGGGGGACACAAATATTGACTCTATAGCAGAGGGGATTGGATATAATCTGATATATGATTCAAGATGTGAAGATTTGGAAGCTAGTTGGGAATGATTCTTCGAGAAATAGTGGGAAATGACCTGGGAATTGGCTGATGATCCACAGGGAGGGGTATTAGGTGACTGATAAAGTATGATTGTATGAGATTCAAAGCTGGAAGGAAGGAGAATGGTGTTTAGAGTCTAGACTCTGGAAGTAGGGATGGGATACGAATCATGATCCAGATGGGGGTGGGACTTTCTTTTCCAGAGTAGGTGGAGTTAACCGTTAATATTCTCAAAGGTGATTTTTAAATTAATTTTTAGTGCTGATATATATATATATATATATATATATATATATATATATATATATATATATA